>NC_143258.1:27035512-27345346 GCF_984573655.1 Nuphar pumila | reverse complement strand
TGGTGCCACATGGCCACCCTCCCTTGTTTCAGAGCCAACCTCATTTGAATTTCAAATTTCTTCCCTGAGGTGGCACCATCTGAAGAATCTCCTCCAACAAGCTGGCACTTGTCAGGTATGGAACCATCCTGGACTGCCACATGTCCAGATCTCCTTTCATCAGAAAAAGTAGAATTCAAACTCCTCTGAGGTGGCACCTTATGAGCCCACTGCCCTGTTCTTTTGACACGTGTCAAGACCCATTGTGATTTGGCGCCACATGGCCTGCTCCTACTGCTTCTAGATTCAAACCTTAAACCCCCTTTTGAGGTGGCGCCATTCTATAGCCCCACTTGGCCTCAATTTTCATTTTTTATTTTATTCAAAATAAAAATAGCCCCATGAGATGGCGCCACATGAGGGCTCCCTGCAAAAAGCAAACTTTGAATTTCAAACCCCAGGTAGCACCCTCTGAGGTGGCGCCATTTGGGAGACTTCTACAGAAAAAATCAAGCTACATTTTGAAAATTCCAAAAAAATCCCTTGCTGAGGTTTCTCACCCACAAAATTCTCATTTTTATTTTTCAAAAATCAAAATGGCATGACCTGAGATGGCGCCACATGGAGGGCTCAGATTAAGCCTCTTTGAATTTCAAAATTTTCCAAAAAATTCTATAAATACAAGGCCCCACACCTAGCCTAGGGGAGCTCTCCTTTGGATTTAGCATTTTCACTCTGAGTGCCCTACTACACGGTTTCAGAATTTTGGAACTCACGCCCCCTTTGGGCTCACTTGAGAAGGTGCATTGAAGCCATAACCTTGTTCGTATCAATTCCAACTCAACCTAGGCGTGTGGATCGAATTTCATGAACCCTTGGAGGCTCGGATCGAAGAACGAAAGAAGCCGTTGATAGCCGTTCATTTTGGGAATTCCAAAGCTGCAGAAGAACACAACGTGTACCTCTATTCTAATTGGTTTTATCGAAATAATGCCTTTGTCTTGATTTGCACTTTCATTTTGAAGAAAGAGCTCATCCGAATGATGGATCTAACTATTCTCATAAAGCGACATATATTAAAAGTAAAATTATGCTTTCTTGATGATTTTAACATTCATGCATTAATTAGATTTAGTTCATATTTCATTTCGTTGATTTTAGGAATTAATTAGATTTTTTTAGTCTTTGTTTCAATTCTGCTTTATTTCTTTGATTTCCTATTTTTGTCAGTCAGTCCACTCGTTATTTTATGTATTTATTTTTCCCTAAAAATGCCAAAAAAATCACAGTACGCGTCCCTAGATGTCCCTAGCCATATGCCAAAAATTCAGAATGATTTGAATTTATTTACTGCAGTAAATGTTCGAAATGGTAGGTCGGGTTTTGTTACCTCGGATACGTTTTGAAAATTTATTTCCGACTTGTAAAATCGAGATATCTCTCATATGAGGTCCTATTTTAGATCCGAAAAATGTCGTGAACTCGATATGATGTCTATTATTTAATATGATTTTATCAGATGTTTCTGAATTTTTTTTGTTGTTTGACAAAAATCGGAGAGTTCGGGACACGTGTCAGAGCCTGATTTGGGTCTCTGAGATTTTGGATCGACTTAAGGCGATGGGTTCTCTTTGGGTATTGCTCCAAATCCGAATCTATAAAAAGTGAATGTCATGTTTGGGATGTCCTCTATTTGCATCTGAAAGATTATGATTTTTTGTCAGTCGCCTGTTTTGTCATATTTATCTGTTCTGTTGATTTAGGCATGAAAAGTCGTATTTTTATCTTTGTTCCTGTTGATCAAATGCCGAAATCATAAAAATAAAAGTTGTTCTTGTGTGTGTCGTTAGTTCCTCAGTTAAATAGCAGAAATGTCTATGGTAGGATGCTATTTTTTATGCAATTTTATATCGGATCAGGTTAATTTTGCCTCCGCCTGAACCAAATTCTCGTTACCGAACTCACCGTAGTTCAACTCCCGAGGCTGTAAAAGATAAAATTGTTTATTTTCATGTCATTTAGCAGTCTGCAAAATCTCAGATGTTTCTATGGTGTAATTCTCATATTACTGCATTAAGTGTCACATTTGGTTCGGGTCCGGAGGCGAAATCCGCCCTTTTTAGGATTTTCTTTAAATTTTAGCATTTAAACCATGTCATTTCATGAGTTTTAGCATTCTAGGCTATTTATCAGAATAAGTAAATGCTCCACACCGAATTTGACAGCATTTGGAATTCGTTTGATGTTCGGTTCAACCGTATCATCAAAACAGGGCCCCGCGGGACCCGGATCCAAGCGAAAAACAAGCGAAATTCCTTATTTTGGACAAATTGCAAAATATCAAATTCTGATTTTACAGTCCTAGTGTGTTTAGCAGCATGTCATTATATCTCATCATGCATTTCATCATCATTTGTTTCAATTTGAATTTTGAAACCTCAATTTTACCAAATTTTCCTTCAAAAAACCCTGATTTTATAGGTGTAACTTTAATATTAAGGGTATTTTGGTCATTTTGACCACCATTTTGAATTTCAATCTATTTTCTACTGGATATCTTGCATTTTCATTATTTCAAATATCAAGGAAGCATGAGAATAGAGTCTATTTTCTACTGGATTTCTTGCACATCATATTTCCAATTTTGCAAAGTATTGTGCATTAAATCAATTAAGTTCTGAACATGTTCATGGCCACAGTCAGAATATGTGAAGGATTTATTTTGACTTAATACACATTTTTCCAACAAATTTCTCAGAAAATATTTTCAAAGTGCATTCATTCACTCATATCATTTGCATCATGAAATCATTGCTTTTCTTAGGATTTTCTCAAGAAAACTTCATTCTCAAGAAAATCGATTTCTCAAGAAACTCTGAGAATTTTTCAAAATTGGTTTTCCCAAGTCCAGTTTCTCCCCAGTTTTCCATGGAAAAGGTTATTTTCTCAAGATTTTCAAAAGAAGTCTCTCACCTTTCTAAAAGATCAAAATCGATTTCCAAGTATTTCAAGGCTAAGATTCTCAGGATTTCAGTTTCTCGAGTTTCAATTCTCCTTCTCCAAAGAATTTTCCAATGAATCTCAACCATTTTCCAAAGAAAGCTTTCAAAACTTGAGGCTTTTCCTGAAAAGCATTTTCCCTTCCAGTGTTCACCTTTTTCTCAAGACTCACTTCTATTTTCTCAAGATTTTCAAACTATTCATGATTTTCCCACATCTTTATGAACTTTCTCGAGATTTCCAATCCTTTCCATCTGAGTTTTCCTGAGAAATTGATTTCCATCATTTGCCTTAGAACTATTTCCAACTCCAAATATTTTCCAAGCATACATCATGTTTTTCCAACTTACATTTTCCAAAATCTCATAGCACATGCCTGAATTCTCTGTGCATTTAGGATAGAACACAATTTCGATGATTTAACTAAGTCAAGCACAATTTTGGTCCTTGGTTCGATTACCCCTGTTAAAGGTGGCAGAAATGGTCGAACCTCGTACCGACAGGTCGAGCCCCATCGCATGGATTTTCTTGCAATTTTCAAAATGGAGGCGAGTATTTCAAAACAAATTTCCAAAATTCGGTCAAGTTTGAAGCGCGAAAGTATTTCCCTCTCTTTCTCTTTTGCATGGAAGGGAAGATGAGAAAATTTTTACGACGATAACAAGTTTGGCGACCGTGATGGAACCTGTCCTTGTCTGACCTAAATTGTGCCTGACTTGGTTTAATTATCAAAACTGTGTTCTCAAAATGTCAGCTCTTTATATTTTGATATCATGCGAACCTAGGAGCCTAGATTTTGACCTAGCTGACATTGATTGCATATAAACTAGGCATGGTTTGGTAGGACCAGATTGAGGAGATATTTTCATGCTCACATAGACTTAGATCTAAATATAACTCTCCTCAATTTAGGATCTGAATGCAAACAATATATGCTTCTTCAAAGTTTTCAAAATCTATCTCTCTAGGATTTAGAGCCCTCTATTTCTTGCATGTGATCATTTTTCAAACCTCCTTTACCTACTTTTACCCGGTCTTCACGTTGCTGGGCTCTCTTCCAGAACCCTAGTTCGGGACAGAGCCTCACAACTGGGCCAATTATTTGGGTTAACACCCCCCTACCATGTACCGCGGGCCACAGTCCGAAGTATATCGGTAGGCGCTCAAGGATGTTGGAAAACCTTACCTTAGAACCGGAGTTAAAATTATATGTCACGTACCTCGGATTTCGATTCGGGTATATCGACGTAACTGGATTGGACAAAGATGATCTGGACATAGAGTTAGGATTAGGGTCCTACAACTTATTTTCAAAATGATGCATCTAGAGTCAGCCTTTTAGGGAGTGTTGTATGTGCATATATGTTTGTGCAGGATGTGATTGTAGGCTACTTTTATTTCCCTCATATTTTCCCAAAAATATTTTTCCAAATATCCATATTTCTCACCTTTTCCTTCATTTTCTCAAACCCTGAATGATTTTCTCAAATATCCAATTTCTTTCAAAACTCCAGGTGATTTTCTATTCTCCCGTTCTACTGGATCTCGAATTTCAGCTGCATTTTCATCCTGCCTACAATTTTCCAAAATCATATATTTTCTCTCATTAGATTTTCAATCCTTTTGTCTATTTGCAAAATTCTTCATCTTATTTTCCTCATGCATACCTTGATTATTGCAGTGGAAATTGTTTATTCACCTTCCCTTTTGCCTTCTCCTTATTCTAAATCCGTTTGCGGATTGTTTTTCCAAGAGATATCTCTTTTCTTCAAAATGGTGTTTTCCTCGTGGTTGACGACCTCGCCTAGGTAACAAGGCACATTTTCTATTGTTTATTTCTCTTGCAGAGAATGACAACACAATTGTCGTGATTTCAACGATGACTCCATCCCTAGTAATGGGATATTCTTCCAATTGTCTACCATATTATCAATTATCCTTCTTTGTATTCAAAATTTTCATCCCTAGTTACACTGGGGCATTTTTTTTGAAAATTTATCTTTACCTCAAAACATCCTGTATGCAGGCAGGATAAACCAATCTCTCATTTTGCATATATATGCACAAATTTGCACTCATTCATTTGCATTAAATTTACATCAAAATTCCCCTTCAGGTTAAGGGATAAACCTGAGTTTTCCCCTTCAGGTTAAGGGATAAATCTGAATCATTTTCCATAATTCTTCAATTTCGATCCTCGGGTCATTCAATTCTTCAATTTCGACCTCCGGGTCATCCAATTTCCAATTTTTAAATTACCAAAATTCTCAATTTCGACCACCAGGTCACCCAATTTCCAATTTTCAAATTACCAAAATTCTCAATTTTGACCGTCAGGTCATCCAATTTCCATTCCCCATTCAGGATAAGGGGATAATCCTGAAACCATTCATAGAAGTAATCCAACTCTCTATAATGGTCCTCGTTCTTCATTGAACTGATAGTGTTCCAAGTGAACTGATAGTCGTTCTTCATCGAACTGATAGTGTTCCCAAGTGAACTGATAGTCGTTCTTCATCGAACTGATATTGTTCCCCCAAATGAAATGATAGTCGTTCTTCATTGAACTGATAGTGTTCCAAGCGAACTGATAGTCGTTCTTTATCGAACTGATAGTGTTCTCAGCAAACTAATAGTCGTTCTTCATTGAACTTATAGTGTTCCCAAGTGAACTGATAGTCGTTCTTCATTGAACTGATACTGTTCCAAGTGAACTGATAGTCGTTCTTCAGCGAACTGATAGTCGTTCTTCATTGAACTGATAGCGTTCCCAAGTGAACTGATAGTCGTTCTTCATTGAACTGATAGTGTTCCCAAGTGAACTGATAGTCGTTCTTCATTGAACTGATAGTGTTCCAAGTGAACTGATAAGTGTTCCAAGCGAACTGATAGTCGTTCTTCATTGAACTGATAGTGTTCCAAGTGAACTGATAAGTGTTCCAAGCAAACTGATAGTCGTTCTTCATTGAACTGATAGTGTTCCAAGTGAACTGATAATCGTTCTTCATTGAACTGATAGTGTTCCAAGCGAACTGATAATCGTTCTTTATTGAACTGATAGTGTTCCAAGCGAACTGATAGTCGTTCTTCATTGAACTAATAGTGTTCCCAAGTGAACTGATAGTCGTTCTTCATTGAACTGATAGTGTTCCCAAGTGAACTGATGATCGTTCTTCATCGAACTGATAGTCGTTCTTCATTGAACTGATAGTGTTTCAAGTGAACTGATAGTGTTCCAAGCGAACTGATAATCGTTCTTCATCGAAATAATAGTCGTTCTTCATTGAACTGATGGTGTTCCAAGTAAACTGATAGTGTTCCAAAGAACTGATAGTCGTTCTTAATTGAATTGATATTATTCCCACCGATGGTGGTTCTTAATTGAACTGATATTGTTTCCAGCGAACCGATGGGCGTTCTTAATTGAACTGATATTGTTTCCAACGAACCCATAGTCGTTCTTAATTGAACTGATATTGTTCCCAGTGAACCGATGCTCGTTCTTGATTGAACTGATATTGTTCCTAGTGAACCGATGATCGTTCTTAATTGAACTGATATTATTCCTAAAGATGGTGGTTCTTAATTGAACTGATATTGTTCTTAGTGAACAGATAGTCACTTCCTTTGGGGAAAGGAGATGATAATTTTCATTACGGATGCGTTAAGCCGGACCTCAAATGCTCACTCTCACTTAAGATTTCAAGAAAAAATTATCAATTAATTGTTGATTTCAGGATCTTTATGGCACAAGTCTTTATTTCAGTTTACCTTCAGCATTACTTCCAAAAGAGTGAAGCTTTTGCGAAAAGAGATTCAGAATTCAAATTCTTTTTTTATTGGCCAACCAAAAGGATGAAGGATAAATCCTCGATATGGCCAGAAAAGAAAATTTGATGTTATTGCAAAGCCATAAATGATCGATATTGATCGCAGTTATGGCACATCTCTAAAGATTATTCTTGTAAAGATGAGGCAGTGAAAATATCCTGAGCGCTAGAAAAAGCGAGCATTTACCTAAACCCTGTCTCCTCAAAATCACCTAAGCTGCAATTAAATATCCGCAAAAAAGATCTCTCAATTGTCGTCAAGATGAAGACAAATTAAGCGAGTGGACCCCCGGGGCCAAAGAAGATTTGAAACATCTCCAAGATGACGGAGTTTGTGACGGATCCTTCCAGGGAAAGTTCAAAGCACTATTGAGATGAAGGCAGATGCGGTGAACCTGCCGACAATCCCTAAAAGATATTTAATTTCAGCTATCCTTCAAAGATCTCTAATCCATAAGCCAATACCGTTAAAGAAGGATCGAAACATCTCTAAGTTGAAGGAGTTTGTGACGTACCCTTCCAAAAGAGAGCAAAAGAGGAAAAAGAAAGAGAGAAAAGTCACAACATCTCCAAAATAAAGGAGAATCTAACCGAAACCCAAAAGACCTCGAAAGAATGCAGAAAGATTATCATGAGAGAAGCTCCCAGGATATCAAACTGCCACATTTATCAAGAATCTTCTTTAATCTTGTGAAATTCTATTATCAATATTCTTTCATCAATTGCTTTTATAAATATCAAATTCTCTTTCATGTTCATATCAAGGAAATTGATAGCTTCCTTGAAGAAGGGCAATTGCAAGTAATTTGGGTTTCCAATCTTGATTCTACGAAGTGAACCTTGTTTTGGAGGTAATGCTTTGGGTAGAAAAGAAAGAATATCTTTGCAACAATGTGCAATATTTTCAAAAACTTTGAATCAATAACAGAAGTCTCAATATTTTGACAATATTTTCTAGCTATCCTGACATGGAGTGAGAGGTTGATGTCCGTTTTTGATACATCCTGACACCAATTTTAAATCCCTCTTAAGGACTTGATTCCTTCCCTTCTTTGACAGCATGAACTCTCAGATTTGCACACTTCCCTGTGTCCCCACTGTCCCACCATAGACAGTCCCATTTTGGTTCGAGGTCGAACCACCAATCATTTTCCCGCAAAAGGCAATTTCAAAAGCTATTTAGTCTCAGCAATGAGACACTCAAGATCAATCCCTTTTCAAGCTTTAGGGACCCCATTTTCCTTCCTTTTGCAAAACCCCTGTCGGATTTACTGTGCAAAATCCGAAGGTTCCATCATGGTCTCTTCCTTTGAAGATTCCATCCATTTTCTGCCCGATCAGGATAAGGGTACAAACCTGAGCCTCAATCAAAGAGGTATCTCATTTTCTGCCCGATCAGGATAAGGGTACAAACCTGAGCCTCATTCAAAGAGGTATTCCATTTTCCGCCCAATCCGGATAAGGGTACAAACCTGAGCCTCCTTTGATGAGGTATTTCATTTTTCGCCCAATCAGGATAAGGGTACAAACCTGAGCCTCAATCAAAGAGGTATTTCATCTTCCGCCCGATCAGGTTAAGGGTACAAACCCGAATCTCATTTTATGAGATATTTGATTCCCCAATCAGGTTAAGGGTCAAACCTGAGCTTAGTTCCATACGAGGTATTTCTGTCCCATCCAGGTTAAGGGCAAAAACCTGAATTTCACTCTCACAGAGTGAATCTTTCCTCTTTATTCTCCATTTCATATCTACCATGATCACCGTGCTAATTTCTCCACACCCAGTCAGATCCTTCTAACTGAGCCATTTTATATAGCCCAAATTTGGTGTGTTTTTCTTTGCCACTAAGCTCGGACACAAGCCGGCTTAGTAGCAACGAGGGGCATCTGTAAACACCCCAAATTTTCATTCACCTCCCTGACATCTCTACCAACCAGCCGAAGGGCAAAATGGTCATTTTCTGAGCCCAGACCTTACAGAAGTCTAAATTGCATCTGCAACTCTCAATTTTTTTTTATTTTTAGCTCAGATGTTCAAAATTCTACTCCTGACAGGAGACGGGAATCTCCAAAGCCCGGTTCAGGATTATATTTCATAAGACATGTCATTGCATAGCATTGCATGAGCATTTCATATCACTTCATTGCACAACATGTCATTTCGAGATTCAGAACTCTCGATTTCAAAATTTCCAATCCAGATTTGAATTTCAACTCTTTTCAAAATCGATTTCAAAACCCTGGGTTTTCAAAATTATCAATTCTTCCCATTTTACCCCCAGGACTCTAAATGTCAAAATAGTTTCTCAGGAAAACAATCTGAATAGCTTTCAATATGGATTTCAGCCACTTTATCTGAGATCTTCCTTTGTCAGCAATTTCTAATATCATTCTTTTGCAAAATCACCCCACAAGGGCCAACTCTTTTCAAAATTTCTGTTTTGCCAATTAGCCCAGATTTTATGAAAATTCCAAAAAGAGGTTTTACTGTCTTGTCCCTTATTTCAATAAAGAAGCAATATGGGACCCACACTTTGGTGGTGTCACCCTCTGCTCTTCTCAGAAAAAGCAAGGGACACGTGTCTCTCTCTGCTTTCTTCAGAAAAAGCAAGTGACACATGTCACTTTCTGCCTCCTTCAGAAAAAGCAATAATTCAAATATTCAAACTCCAGGCTGAGGTGGCGTAAATCCTGAAGTCTCCTCCTTAAATTCATTTTTTGAGATGGTGCCACGTGTCCCTTTCCCTCCTTTTTCTCTCTCCTACCACATGGCATTGTAGGAGCCACCCTGAGGTGGTGCCACATGGCCACCCTCCCTTATTCCAGAGCCAACCTCATTTGAATTTCAAATTTCTTCCTTGAGGTGGCACCATCTGAAGAATCTCCTCCAGCAAGCTGACACTTGTCAGGTATGGAACCATCCTGGACTGCCACATGTCCAGATCTCCTTTCATCAGAAAAAGTAGAATTCAAACTCCTCTGAGGTGGCACCTTCTGAGCCCACTGCCCTGTTCTTCTGACACGTGTCAAGAGCCACTCTGATGTGGCGCCACATGGCCTGCTCCACCTGCTTCTAGATTCAAACCTCAAACCCCCTTTTGAGGTGGCGCCATTCCATAGCCCCACTTGGCCTCAATTTTCATTTTTTATTTTATTCAAAATAAAATAGCCCCATGAGGTGGCGCCACATGAGGGCTCCCTGCAAAAAGCAAACTTTGAATTTCAAACCCCAGGTAGCACCCTCTGAGGTGGCGCCATTTGGGAGACTCCTGCAGAGAAAATCAAGCTACATTTTGGAAATTCCAAAAAAATCTCCTGCTGAGGTGTCTCACCCACAAAATTCTCATTTTTATTTTTCAAAAATCAAAATGGCATGACCTGAGATGGCGCCACATGGAGGGCTCAGATTATGCCTCTTTGAATTTCAAAATTTTCCTAAAAATTCTATAAATACAAGGCCCCACACCCAGCCTAGGGGAGCTCCCCTTTGGATTTAGCATTTTCACTCTGAGTGCCCTACTACACAGTTTCAGAGTTTTGGAATTCACGCCCCCTTTGGGCTCACTTGAGAAGGTGCATTGAAGCCCTAACCTTGTTCGTATCAATTCCAACTCAACCTAGGCGTGTGGATCGAATTTCGTGAACCCTTGGAGGCTCGGATCGAAGAACGAAAGAAACCATTGATAGCCGTTCATTTCGGGAGTTCCAAAGCTGCAGAAGAACACAAGGTGCACCTCTTTTCTAATTGGTTTTATCGAAATAATGCCTTTGTCTTGATTTGCACTTTCATTTTGAAGAAAGAGCTCATCCGAATGATGGATCGAGCTATTCTCATAAAGCGACATATATTAAAAGTAAAATTATGCTTTCTTGATGATTTTAACATTCATGCATTAATTAGATTTAGTTCATATTTCATTTCGTTGATTTTAGGAATTAATTAGATTTTTTTAGCCTTTGTTTCAATTCTGCTTCATTTATGTTTTTTTCTGTTTTTGTCAGTCAGTCCATTCGTTATTTCATGTATTTAGTTTTCTTTAAAAATGCCACAAAAATCACAGAACGCGTCCCTTGATGTCCCTAGCCATATGCCAAAAATTCGGAATGATTTGAATTTATTTGCTGCAGTAAATGTTCGGAATGGTAGGTCGGGTTTTGTTACCTGGGATACATTTTGAAAATTTATTTTCTACTTATAAAATCGAGATATCTCTCATATGAGGTCCTATTTTAGATCCAAAAAATGTTCTGAACTCGATATGATGTCTATTATTTAATATTATTTTATCAGATTTTTATTAATTTTTTGTTATCTGACAAAAATCCGAGAGTTCGAGACACGTGTCAGAGCCGGATTTGGGTCTCTGAGATTTTGGATCGACTTAAGGCGATGGGTTCTCTTTGGGTATCGCTCCAAATCCGAATCTGTAAAGAGTGAATGTCATGTTCGGGATGTCCTCTATTTGCATCTGAAAGATTATGATTTGTAGAACAGTTTTGGTATCTGTTTTGGATTTTGTTTTGTTAGTTGCCTCTTTTGTCATATTTATCTGTTCTGTTGATTTAGGCATGAAAAGTCGTATTTTTATCTCTGTTCCTGTTGATCAAATGCCGAAATCATAAAAATAAAAGTTATTTCTGTATGTGTCTTTAGTTTCTCAGTTAAATAGCAGAAATGTCTATGGTACGATGCTATTTTTATGCAATTTTATATCGGATCAGGTTAATTTTGCCTCCGCCAGAACCAAATTCTTGTTACCGAACTCATCGTAGTTCAACTCCCGGGGCTGTAAAAGAAAAATTGCTTATTTTCATGTCATTTAGCAGTATGAAAAATCTCAGATGTTTCTATGGCGGATTTCTCATATTACTGCATTAAGTGTCACATTTGGTTCGGGTCCGCAGGCGAAATCCGCCCTTTTTAGGATTTTCTTTAAATTTTAGCCTTTAAACCATGTCATTTCATGAGTTTTAGCATTCTAGGCTATAGACCAAATTTGACAGCATTTGGAATTCGTTTGATGTTCGGTTCAACCGTATCATCAAAACAGGGCTCCGCGGGACCCGGATCCAAGCGAAAAACAAGTGAAATTCCTTATCTTGGACAAATTGCAAAATATCAAATTCTGATTTTACAGTCCTAGTGTGTTTAGCAGCATGTCATCATATCTCATCATGCATTTCATCATCATTTGTTTCAATTTGAATTTCGAAATCTCAATTTTACCAAATTTTCCTTCAAAAAACCCTGATTTTAAAGGTGTAACTTTAATATTAAGGGTATTTTGGTCATTTTGACCACCATTTCGAATTTTAATCTATTTTCTACTGGATTTATTGCATTTTCATTATTTCAAATATCAAGGAAGCATGAGAATAGAGTTTATATCCAATTAAATCCAATAATTTCGTAATATTATTGGAAAATCTTGGAAAAACTCACATATTTGAGCTAACCTTATTTCAAGTTTGGCAGGGACATCCAAAAGAAGGAGAAGAAGTCTGCAATTTCTTTTATTTCATTTATTTAGTGATGTAATAATGTAAATTTTGGAATAAGAGATTTAATTTCCTACTTAGACTAGGATGCATATCATATAGTTTGAATTTATGCAATATCCTGTTTATGTGATTCATGCATTTTATTTCAAAAGCACTATGAATGTACACGAATGGCACGTGCACCAACTCTTAGGGAGTTGATGAACTCGGTGGAATCCATATTTACGGCCCTAGTCAGAATATGGACGAGACCCAGATCCATCATCTCTCTACCAGTCACATTGAGCCTACACTCTTAGGCTATCTTAAAATGCACATCATATTTCCAATTTTGCAAAGTATTGTGCATTAAATCAATTAAGTTCTGAACATGTTCATGGCCACAGTCAGAATATGTGAAGGATTTATTTTGACTTAATACACATTTTTCCAACAAATTTCTCAGAAAATATTTTCAAAGTGCATTCATTCACTCATATCATTTGCATCATGAAATCATTGCTTTTCTCAGGATTTTCTCAAGAAAACTTCATTCTCAAGAAAATCGATTTCTCAAGAAACTCTGAGAATTTTTCAAAATGGTTTTCCCAAGTCCAGTTTCTCCCCAGTTTTCCATGGAAAAGGTTATTTTCTCAAGATTTTCAAAAGAAGTCTCTCACCTTTCTAAAAGATCAAAATCGATTTCCAAGTATTTCAAGGCTAAGATTCTCAGGATTTCAGTTTCCCGAGTTTCAATTCTCCTTCTCCAAAGAATTTTCCAATGAATCTCAACCATTTTCCAAAGAAATCTTTCAAAACTTGAGGCTTATCCTGACAAGCATTTTCCCTTCCAGTGTTCACCTTTTTCTCAAGACTCACTTCTATTTTCTCAAGATTTTCAAACTATTCATGATTTTCCCACATCTTTATGAACTTTCTCGAGATTTCCAATCCTTTCCATCTGAATTTTCTTGAGAAATTGATTAACATCATTTGCCTTAGAACTATTTCCAACTCCAAATATTTTCCAAGCATACATCATGTTTTTCCAACTTACATTTTCCAAAATCTCATAGCACATGTCTGAATTCTCTGTGCATTTAGGATAGAACACAATTTCGATGATTTAACTAAGTCAAGCACAATTTTGGTCCTTGGTTTGATTACCCCTGTTAAAGGTGGCAGGAATGGTCGAATCTCGTACCGACAGGTCGAGCCCCATCCCATGGATTTTCCTGCAATTTTCAAAACGGAGGCGAGTATTTCAAAACAAATTTCCAAAATCTGGTCAAGTTTGAAGCGCGAAAGTATTTCCCCCTCTTTCTCTTTTGCAAGGAAGGGAAGATGGGAAAAATTTTGCGACGATAACAGTGCTAATGTAGCACGACAGGGTGATTGCTTATGCTTCTAGATAGTTTAAGACCCATGAGAGAAAATACACGACACACAATTTGGAGCTAGCGGCAGTTGTGTTTGCTTTGAAAATGTGGTGACATTATTTGTATGGAGAATCGTTTGAGGTCTTCTCAGACCACAAGAGTCTCAAATATCTGTTCTCTCGGAAGGAGTTGAACATGAGACAACGACGTTGGCTCGAATTCATCAAGGATTATTACTTTACGTTGTCTTACCACCCTGGTAAGACGAGCGTAGTAGTGGATGCTGCGACGCCCCCAAAATTCTTGACTTGTAAAATCCTTTAAAATCCGTCGGATTTAGGGTAAACTTTTTTTTTTTTTTGAAAACCAAAAGTACAAGTGCAGAAGTACCAAAACAAGGAGAAACAAGCAGCGAACTCCGGAGCGGGTTGCAGGAGTGAAACAATAGTTAATTGAAACAACTTTTATTAAATACATTTTTCCAAATAATACATTTAATTCCCTTATACAAAACCAACAAACTGCCAAGATCCTCAAAAGCTTCCAGAAGTGTGGGTTTTGGAGTCCGCTGCAGCACATCCAGCTCAATCGCACGCCTAAGTAAAACACTTGTATCCCCATAAAACAGGGTCAGTACTCTTTCAAGCTGGTGAGACAAACCAATCACAAAATACCATATGTGGAAACGAAGCAGAGCTATTCATACAACACATAGCATGCTCATTTACAGTAATTGAGCAATTACAGCATGAGGAAGTGTACAAAGCTATACATGGTGCATTAAATGACAATTACTAACAGTGACATGGTATGCATCAAGGAACATAAATCTCTAACACAGTTTTTACAGATGTGTCATCGTGAACTGTGCATAGAAACAAGCGAACAAGTATGTGTAACGTGCCATAAGTGCAAGAACTAGCCAAGCAACAATACAAAACATGGCACGTTATGATGAGACAGTTAGAAGCATTTTGCCACGGTAAAGCGTGACTCACAAGTTGTGCCAAAGTTCATAAACCATGTATCTAAACCATAAGCGAGCTCGTCTCGCTAAGTGGGTCCATCGCCCACAAACAACTCACCAAGGAGTTCTAAATGTCGCATAAGTCTCATAAGACTACGATTTCATAAGTGTGCCTCAAGCTCCTTTCATACTTAAGGAAACATACATGTAATTGCCAATGTGATTTGTACATCCAAATCGCACAAATACGAGTATGTGTTTGCATTCATTACGCGTGCTAGCTTCGTGCTAAAGTGTGCACAACTACGTTACGTAACACTATCATGATACGTTTAAATAATTAAGTTATTAAGTGCCAAGGTGTCAAATACATATGACAAGAGTGGTGACATCCTTGAAATATTTCCTTCAGCAGGCACCATACATTCTCAATTCCGAAAACACCTTACATTATAAAAAGGCATAAAATAATGCATCATTTGCGAGCATTTCCCGCTCTTTGCAAAGACGGCCCTACCCACAACGCGGGTGAAACAGTACTACACCATTTGACGATTTTTACCATTTCATTTCACACACATAACTATGTATGCATATCTATATCTTCGTAACTTGCATTGAACAACGACCACACACATCACACAAGTTGTAACCAGTTAAAGTACTTAATGATTTCATTGGAATATTGGATCCCGTGTCGATGGGCACTCATGCAGCTCCATAGGCTGCAGTCCGAAGCTCGCTAATGACGCAAAACTGTGGCGAGGAGGAATGTCCCACAGCTGGGTTGGAGCTGTCCAAAATAGGCTAGTGCTCTTACCAACCACATCGGTGCCATGGGGCACCAAACGCACACATGCAGGCCCGGTTGGGCCGTGCTGCCAAAACGTGGCAGCACCCACGACGAGGTGACAACAAACTACTTGCTGCTGGTGCTACACCACCGGGACCAAAAGGGTTGGTCAAGGAAAGATTACACTGCTCGCGTTGCGGCCATCGCGAAGACCTAGGTCTGGACCGACTGGTCCAGACCCACCCAAACGATTGCGCTCCTACCCGACAAGGTGTGGACCTCGTGTCCAGACCCGACGTGGTTCGGCCATCAACAAACGAAAGGGGAGCAGGCCTTTCCGCCTTCACCCGGAGGCGACCCACCTGCTGTGACTTGGCTGCAACAGGCTCACCAAACACGGTCCGGGTCTGGACCGATTGGTCCAGACCAAAGTTGGCTCCAGCCAACGACCAAAGGAGGGGTGCAAACCCTCCAACCACACCCAACTGCATCCCAACCGCTGCAGCAGGACCGAAAAACAAAAACAAAAAACTTAGCAAGGTTCCACGCCCTACCAACTGGGTTCAGCATGGCCGTTGACAGGTCTGGACCAGATTCGGTCCAGACCGTGTCAGGCCCACAGAAAACCCCCAAACGGGTTGCGCAAAAGCTGGAATGAAAGGCGAGGGAGATGCCCTAGCCAAGCAGGCTTGAGACAAACTCTTGACAGGTCTGGACCACATTCTGTCCAGACCATGTCAGGGCAAGCTGAGGGTGACCGAACCCCATGAACCCGACATGGGTTCGGTGCTGGTCGATCCAGACCACAAGAGAGAGGGAAATTCGTCCTGGCTGGTGGTCGGTCTGGGGGCACCTACTGCTGGATTCATCCAACCACCCGGACCAGCTGAAAATGAACCAAAAACATGTGACCCAAGGCATCAACAACAAAACAAAACATAAGTATTGCAGTAAAGGGAAAACCGCTGATGCCACCACCACCTAGGCTCGACCCGACTAGCCCAGGCCAGCAGCAACCAAACCCAAAAGGGTTGGATTGACTGAGTAGGCTGCATGGCGTGGGACTGGTCCACGATGTCCTTGCCCACCGAAAACGTGTAGAAAAACCAGTTTCGATGCAACGCTGGGCAGTACCATGACTGCCATGAATCAAACCCACGAACCATAGAAAATGCATGGACGTGAAGCGGAAAAACCAAGGCAAACCGAATCTACCACTATATTGTATGACAAAAATGCATGCACTTAGGCTCAATAAAATCCGCAAATGCAAGCATGCAAATGAAATCAACAATAGAAAGAAAATGAAACCGAATGCTAGCATGCCAACCACGCCCATGGTAGGACGAAGAAAACAATTGCATGAAGGCTTGCTTAAACGAAAAATCATGTTCTCATAGCATGCAGCATATTCGTAAACACATCAATGAGAAAAACGCAAAAGCCAAAGAGCTCAACCGAAATCCAAGAACATGGTCATGTGTAGGAGTGTCTTACTTTCGAGGCTTTGACAACGGAGGTGAGGTGTTGCTCACGGCTGGAGCTGCAACAAGGTACTCACGGTGGAGAGAAAAAGATGAGAGAGGTGAGAGGGGAGAGCAAGAGAGGAGAGAGAGGGAGGGCTCCAAGAAAATCGCCTATAGGGAATGGCCCCTTTCTCTCTCTCTTAATGCCTTAAGTATCTAAGGCTTACAAAAAGGAACGGCTGGGATGATCCCAGCTTGGATGGACGACTGGGGTGCTCCACGCCCCCCCCATAGCACTCCCACACCCAATGCATGTTGAGCTTTTAAAATCTCTAACCTTTCTTTCAAAAACACCATTGAGAAACACCCTTATAGTTTTCAAAAATTACCTAGAGGCGCCCTAAGGTGCCGCCCAACACAGCCACACGTCTTCTAGCATTTGAATTGATTTAAAAACATTACAAAAGAGCCATGGGGCACCAGCCCCATGCCTCCACTTTGAAAAATGCGCCTCTCATAATGAAGCTTTATGCTTCATTATGAGTTCTTGAAAAGAACAAGGGTCAATCATGGCCTTCTTTTCAAACACCATGCAATTTCTTGCAAAAACGCCACCCAGCTGGTCCACCTTTGACCAACTGGTCAACCAAAGCCAAAATTGTCCTCTAGAGAGGATGCCCAATGGGTTTGGTTCCTCTTCTAATGATCTGGGTCCAAATCCAAAATCGCCTATTGTAATACATTTAAAATAATGCTTATTTAATGCATTAAAATATTAATTAATTCCAATAAATCATTTAGTTCCCTTCAAAACCTCAATTAACATGGAATGCTTGATGCCTTTCAAGAAAATTGCCTTTCATTTGCAAGAATTAAGCATATTACGATACGTGTCCAAACTTGGAGCAAAACTCGTAATTCACATGCACTGACGAGGTTTTTACGTTGTATAGATCCCAAATTCGGGGACAAACTATATAAATATATTATAAATTATCTCTTAAAATTTTAAAGATTAATTCATCCAGAATTAGGCACTTCTTTCTTACATAGTGTATTTACGCGATTTTCGGGTCGCACGCACAAAGTTGAAATACAAGGCACATTCAATTATACTCAATTATGCAATATAATCTCGTAAATATACATATAAACACTAAGTAAGTAGTAAATTCCTCAAAAATTTTTGTGGGTGTTACATCCTACCCTCCTTAAAAAGGATTTCGTTTGCAAAATCACAAAACACAAGCAACAACAAAATGGTTAGATCTCGTCTGACAGCGCATAATCGGCCACAACTAAGTCTCTCATAGACTTCTATGTCATCTATCATGACAAACGACATAATAATCAATCGGTAGGTCTGACAACCATGCTCGCTAAACGATAATCACCGCAATCATACAGAAATCACGAGCACACAACACACATAATTAGGCAACATTCATCGCAATTCAAGCAAAAGTCACATTGCAACTCAGTCGTGCAGCATCAACACAACCAATAAGCACGTTCTACGAACAAACTCAAATGACACCAAACAAGGCCGCTATCGCTAGAAAGTCAAACCTATAGATTCATAACTGGCCATATCAATCAATATCAGGAGATCAATGCTACTCACCATAATTCTTCATGGAAATCAAAATCACACAAGCTCCTCGCCAGATCGCCTGAACTAAGTAGCGTACGACCTCACAAGGATTTACCGCCCTAGATGGTATACCTGGTCTTGGACAGTACACTTCCTCATAGTTCACCGTCTCCGCGGCTACCCGGTCTTGCACAGTGTATCTTCACAGAGATTCTACCACTCTAGCCAGATTACTTGGTCTTGATCGTACCTATCCTCACAGAGAATCCTTTGGGAACCCAATCCTCAACAAAGGCCATAAGCAAAGAAAATCACTGGGATACACAGATCGTCACAAATGACCGCTCACAGGGTCGATAGCCACTAATATGTTCAACAAGATCCACGCCGGATCACCTGGTTTGGGAAACATATGACCTCACGAGGATTTACCGCCCTAGATGGTTTACCTGGTCTTGGACAGTACACTTCCTCATAGTTCACCGGCTCCGCGACTACTCGGTCTTGGACAGCGTATATCCTCACAGAGATTCACCACGCTAGTCGGATTACCCGATCTTGGTTATACTTCCCTCGCAAATACTCTATTGGAGATCAAATCCTCAACAGGCACCATACACAGTGATACATGCATCAAACAATCAACTGCTCAAAACAATTGACCGCACTCAGGGTCAGAAGCTACCATATGGGCACAAGCACATATATCAGCAGTATGCATCGTATCACTTCACATGGCAAATCAGAACACAGAATCACACGTTCTTCCAACAAGGTTCCACGAACCAAAATCATGTATCACGTCTAATCATTCATCGCATGTTCTCGATAATTCTATTCAGGTGGCAAAACAATCACATTACAAAGAAGATTTTACACTACGCAATGTATCATTGCCACTATAAGCATTACATCCTCAAAAGGAACCTCAAAGCATAATGCGTTCAACCTCTCTAGCGTGAAACATACGCACATATCTACAAGACATTCTAGTCCAATACTCATGATATATCATTCGCCTCCAACTCTCACAAGAGTCTACTCGAATTGGCTTGGGAAACTAGATCCACAAGCATGAACGAACCCTTTAGGTTCCGACAATCGATGTCTTAAGCCCAATATACGAGGCTTAAACACAAAATTGTATCTCGCATCCGAAGACACCTAAAAAACACACAAAGTCATCAAGTCAAGCAGAACAAGTTATTAAACCACAGAAATACAATTCTACTGAATTAAGAATACTTACAGTGCGATAGCTGATGCGTGCAGAGACTTAAACCACACTTCTTTAACTCTTTTTTTAAAACACTGCTCTGATACCAAATCTGCGACGCCCCCAAAATTCCCGACCTTTAAAATCATTTAAAATCCTTCGAATTTAGGGTAAACTTTTTTTTTTTTGAAAACCAAAAGTGCAAGTGCGGAAATACCAAAACCAGGAGAGACAAGCGGCGAACTCCGGAGCGGGTCGCGGGAGTGAAACAACAGTTAAATGAAACAACTTTTATTAAATACATTTTTCCAAATAATACATCCAATTCCCTTATACAAAACCAACAAACTGCCAAGATCCTCAAAGCTTTCAGAAGTGTGGGTTCAGAGTCCGCTGCAGCACATCGAGTTCCATCACACGCCTAAGTAAAACACATGTATCCCCATAAAACAGGGTCAGTACTCTTTCGAGCTGGTGAGACAAACCAATCACAAAATACCATATGTGGAAACGAAGCAGAGCTATTCATACAACACATAGCATGCTCATTTACAGTAATTGAGCAATTACAACATGAGTAAGTGTACAAAGCTATACATGGTGCATTAAATGACAATTACTAACAGTGACATGGTATGCATCAAGGAACATAAATCTCTAACACAATTTTTATAGATATGTCATCGTGAACTGTGCACAGAAACAAGTGAACAACTATATGCAACGTGCCATAAGTGCAAGAACTAGCCAAGCAACAATACAAAACATTGCATGTTATGATGAGACAGTTAGAAGCATTTTGCCACAGTAAAGCGTGACTCACAAGTTTTGCCAAAGTTCATAAACCATGTATCTAAACCATAAGTGAGCTCATCTCGCTAAGTGAATCCATCGCCCACAAACAACTCACCAAGGAGTTCTAAATGTCGCATAAGTCTCATAAGACTGCGATTTCATAAGTGTGCCTCAAGCTCCATTCATACTTAGGGAAACATACATGTAATTGCCAATGTGATTTGTACGTCCGAATCGCACAAATACGAGTATGTGTTTGCATTCATTACGCGTGCTAGCTTCGTGCTAAAGTGTGCACAACAACGTTACGTAACACTATCATGATACGTTTAAATAATTAAGTTATGAAGTGCCAAGGTGTCAAATACATATGACAACAGTGGTGCCATCCTTGAAATATTTCGTTCAACAGGCGCCATACATTCTCAATTCTGAAAACACCTTACATTATAAAAAGGCATAAAACAAGGCATCATTTGCGAGCATTTCCCGCTCTATGCAAAGACGGCCCTACCCACAACGCGGGTGAAACAGTACTACACCATTTGACAATTTTTACCATTTCATTTCACACACATAACTACGTATGCATATCTATATCTTCGTAACTTGCATTGAACAACGACCACACACATCGCACAAGTTGTAACCAGTTAAAGTACTTAATGATTTCATTGGCATATTGGTTCCCATGTCAATGGGCACTCATGCAGCCCCATAGGCTGCAGTCCGAAGCTCGCTAACGAAGCAAAACTGCGCCGAGAAGGAGGAATGTCCCACAACTGGGTTAGAGCTGTCCAAAACAGGGTGGTGCTCTTACCAGCCACATTGGTGCCATGGGGCACCAAGCACACACATGCAGTCCCAGTTGGGTTGTGCTGCCAAAACGTGGCATCACCCATGATGAGGTGACAACCAGCTACTTGCTACTGGTGCTGCACCACCGGGACCAAAAGCGTTGGTCAAGGAAATATTATACTACTCGGGTTGCGACCATCGCGAAGACCCAGGTCTGGACCGACTGGCCCAGACCCACCCAAACGATTGCACTCATACCCGACAAGGTCTGGACCTCGTGTCCAGACCCCACGTGGTTCGGCCATCAACAAACAAAAGGGGTGCAGGCCTTTCTGCCTACACCCAGAGGCGACCCATCTGCTGTGACTTGGTTGCAGCAGGCTATCCAAACACGGTCCGGGTCTGGACCGATTGGTCCAGACCCAAGTTGGCTCCAGCCAATGACCAAAGGAGGGGTGCAGACCCTCCAACCACGCTCAATTGCAGCCCAACCGTTGCACCATGCTGCAGTATTTCCGAAAAACAAAAACAAAAAACTTAGCAAGGTTCCACGCCCTACCAACTGGGTTCAGCATGGCTGTAAGACCCGCAATTTTTCAGAAAATATCTGAATAACATTCATGAGGCATTTACCGGTAAAAATAGCATTTTTCTCAGAATACGAAATGAACCAATTCCTGCGAGCCAGTTATACTTAGGATATTCGTCGAATCGCGAATATATGCTCAAACACTCTGGAAGCCATAACTTCCTACCTGAACGAAATCAAAGGATTCCTGCGAGCCAACTTTCTTAGTTACGTCAATACGAAGGGAATGGCGTACTCAAAAATTTTCGGAAAAAAATCGCTGGAAACCCGAAATTCTTGCAGGACCCACGAAAATATTGGTGGGACCCACAGGAATATTCCTCAGAAAATATCTGGTGGGACCCACAAAAATATCCCATGGAATATCCGAGTGGGCCCCACACCAAGGAACCTCTTGGCATTAAAAAGAATCCAAGGGCAAATGGGTAAAGGGGAAACTTGGGGCCCAAGTTTCATTTCCTATAAATAAAGGCCTTCCCATTTAGAAAAAATCGTCCCCCCCCCTTTCTAGCCTCCTCTTTCTCTCTCCTACTTCCTAAAACCTCCCCTACCTAGCCCAGTAGGTCTGAGCCTACCTGACTTAGCCTGATCTGGTCTTAGCCTGCCTGACCTGGTCCTAACCCACTTGACCTAGGTCTGAACCTACTTGACTAAGTCCAAACCCAGTTGACTTGACTTGAACCTAGTTGGGTTTAAAGTCAAAGTCAAAGTCCTTTTTGGTCCAGATTCCGGTTTGGATTTCTGAACCCAGGCTTAGCCTACTTGAGCTGAGTTCGAACCTGCTGAACCAGTTGACTTGGATCGAACCTTGTTTGGTTCAAACCACTTAGGTTGAGTAGCTTGACCTGCTCTACCTCTTTCTCAACTAAGTCAGCTTCATCTGACTTAGTCTGATCTCTCGAAGGAAGGCTCGAAGCCAAAGAAGCAACCCGGAGCCGTTTCTTCCACGATTTGAAGTAAGTTCGCTTCGTTGATCCATCTCTCTCAAGTATTTGATTGTTTGTATATAGAATATACTTTCTGAAGTAGTATCTTGCTTTAGTTCTTGATTGAGCCCTTTTCGGACACTTCGGTGTTCACCCGCTCGTCTCGGAACTATCGTCGGATATATCTATGTTCAAATACGTAGTATATGCGTTTTTAAAATGGTATCTCGCCCTAGTTCTTGGTTGAGCCCTTCAGAACACTTCGGTGTTCACCCGCTCGCCTCGTAACTATCGTTGGATATGGATCTAGGTGTATATCTGCTGATTCTGCCGACGCGTCTTATATCGCACAGGCTATGTAATTTATCTTTGCCGTCGCGTCGTATGATGCCAAGGCTCCCTGTTTTCTGCACTTCCGATTATTGCACTTCCGATTATGCATTTACTTACGCCGTCGCGTCGAACGATGCCAAGGCTCCTGCTTTCTGCAATGTATTTACTTACGCCGTCGCGTCGAACGATGCCAAGTCTTCTGTTTTGTTATATATGTAGAATATTTCGTTCAGTTACACACCCTGAACAATAGTATATGCATTTCTTTACGCCGCCGCTGTATAAAGCACAAGCTTCTGCTTACACTACATATATAGCGCATAAATGAGCGTTCAAACGGAGATCAAACTCCAAATCGCCAATGCGATTCCCTAACCGCTCCTCGTTCAAGATTCTGCTTGACGAATGAAGCCCCTATTGGAAAGGCTTCACTTTTTGGCAAAATGCTCTTTACGTAAAAACTAAGTCAATTACGTATGGCCTGGCTATGGCCCAGGGTTCCTGCAACCTTGATGGATGCAAAGTACGCACAACGGTGCACATCCATTTCCCCAAATTAAGCATGGCGATTTCCTACCAAAGAGGGGAGATGCCGCTGAAATGGATAAAAGAAACGCACGCTTTCTCCGTAAAAGAGAGGAAGTGCTGCTGAAATTTCTGAAGAAGCTAAGAATAACTCAGGAAGAACGTAGCAGGATACTCTGACATATAGCAGAGTGCTACCCGGTTCTTGTATTGCCTTCTACAAACGTAGAAGGGTTCGTCGCACCGCTGCCGATAGAGCAGGGGAGGTGCTGACGAAATGGTTGGCAGAAGAGCTGCCAGAACCAGTTGAACGGCATAATGATGTCCGTTGATGGAACAATGCCAGATCTGCTTGTATCCTTGTGCCTACAAGGGCACCTTGCTCGTAAGGGCCGCTGAGCCAGAGTAGAGGTTGCGCCTTGGCTAGGTTTGTACTCGTCGCGTAAAAATACGCCGAGTAGCCGATCTATTTAAATCGAGTCATATGCATGCTCATTGAGAACGGTTACACAACCAGACTCGTAAGGGCCGAAGAGCCAGAGTGTGTTGTTTCCACCCAAAGAGGTGTGATGCTCGTGGTGGCCGAGGTGCCAAGAGCGGTGTTCTGCATGCATATGAATAAGACTTAAGGTCGCACATACCCCGCGGTTGAAAATCGTGTTAGGGGTACCCCCTCAGTAATGACTGTGTTGGGGCGGACTGAATAAGGTCGGGTACACACTCCCGTAGTGCTGAAAGCACGGGCTGCCTAAATGGCATGCAGATTCTGTCTAAGTAATTGTAAGACTGACAGACCCCTTCAGGAATTATGCTCACTGTGGAATGACAGTGATGGTACAGCCTTGAGTGACATGTATTTTACTTTGGACCTGATAGAGTCCACGATGGACTCAGTCACTCATGGGTTTTGGGGTCGTGGTTATCCTTAAGATCTAAGGATTGAACCCAACTACTGCAAGTAGAGGATGCATCCGAATATGGGCCTAGTAGGGTTCTCCCAGTTGAAACACACTGCCCTACTATGGATAGGGTCAACAGGCCTCTGGGGTATCTAAAATACATAGAATAATCAACCCCCAGAACGTCGCGTTGATGCCCGGACAATAGCTCTACCTACGTACCAAAGGCGGGAGCGGTTAATTGTCAAACAATGCATTAGTTCTAGGTACAGCGATGCTTTGAATGTATGAGTGGATGACGTGTTGAGTCAGTCCTGCATAACCTTTGTGAAGGTGTCATGTTCGGTATACTACTGGACCGACTGGGCAAAGACCCGTGTTGTATCCGCACGACTAAGCGAAGCTCGAGGAGTTGTCCTTAGATGCGTGGGATACGGATGTGTCAAGTATGAAGACTTGAGCTAGACATCACTTTGAGACCCGGAAGAGGTCATGGCTAAGTCATGGAGACTTAAGCGGCTATTCAAATCACAGCCCTGAAAAGGCTTGCTCTAAGTCATGAGGACTCGAGCGGATGTTCAACTCATAGCCCTGAAGAGGCTCTTGCGATATACGCTAAGTCTTAGAGACTTGAGCGTCGTTATTACGAATTGCGACCCTAAGTGGTCATTATTGTATTTGAGTTGAATGGATGTATGACTGCATGCTTACCAGACCATCAGTGGTTCTGACCCCGTTTAATGGGGATTTCAGGTGTTGGACCTGCGTGGCGATATGTGGAGCAAGGCGGCATCGAGTTCCAGGGTTTCTCTAGACAGAGTTGTACTGCTTCCTTTTATTGAACCTACACTGCTTTCCTAAGCAGTAGTGTTGTAATAAACATATGTTTTCGATAAAATGGAACACTTTGGTGGTCAATGAGTTGCTTGGCCACATACCTGCAACGTGCTCGGAGTTTTCTAAAACTGACGACTCATTATCGTCTGATTCCGCTGCTAAAAGCTTTTGTAAGTTCCGCTGCAAAGAAAAAAAAAAAAGAAATTCATGAAAATTTTAACTTAGCTTTGTTTTTGGAAATCCGGGGCGTTATAGAAATGGTATCAGAGCATGAGTCTGAGAAACCTGGTTCAAGATCCGTCATGGTCCCGATATCGCACTGTAAGTATATGTTTTTATACTTTTGTTCTGATCTGGGTGCATCTTTGTATAGATGGCAACTCATGACTCGTGGATACTGCTATCGCTGCAAGGTCATGCACGATGAGTGGATATGCCCGTATGAAGTCCAAGACTGCCAATACTGTGGCGAAGATGGGCATTCCGCCAACGAGTGCCAAAGGAACTATACCGCCGATATGGGTCGGCGGGCTTCAAAGGGTCTCAGGGATGAGACTTCGCGTGTCAGTGGACCTAATCACTCTAGTGTTGGGAGCAACCATACCCCAACATCTTCTGATGAATTACCAAGGTTGAGGGATTTTGATTTGAACTTCCCTGCGGAGGTCTATCACTCGCCAAGCTACCATCCGACATCACATACGCCGAGCTTAAACGGCAGGAACAAAAGAGGGGATTCTTTCTGTTCGCCGATCATTATTCCAGACTCCCAGAGTCTTGATCTTGCTGACTGGGAAAGTGGACTGGAGTCCCTCATATATCCCCAATATTCGCTTGCTAGTGTGGAAGTGCCGCCCAAGCCAAAGCTAGTAGTGCCTGCTCCAAGGCCATGTGGCAATAGATGGACCTTTTTGAGTTCGTCTTCATCAAAGAAATCCAGGTCTTAAAGAGACTGGTGA
The DNA here is from genome assembly GCF_984573655.1 of Nuphar pumila. Taxonomy (NCBI): domain Eukaryota; kingdom Viridiplantae; phylum Streptophyta; class Magnoliopsida; order Nymphaeales; family Nymphaeaceae; genus Nuphar; species Nuphar pumila. Next base: position 27,318,980 of record NC_143258.1, on the reverse strand, counting down.
TGTTTTGGAGTCAGTAGACTCATGTATATAGTTTCTCAATGCCTAAAGTCTGCCAGTGCGGCGTGACGTTTTGTTTAAGGCGATGTTTGTGTAAATATGATGTATATTAAGTAAATAAAGCTTTTTACTTCCATATATACATTGAGAAACTAAAAACAAGTGCTTGTGTGTGCATAGATAAATGGCTCCTACGACGAGGAGAACCATACCAAGCGAGGAGTCCCATACGCAAGGATTCCTGTTGGAGACACTCAACAACCTGGTTACAGCCATCCGTGAAACGAGGTCAGAACCAGTCGCACCACGAAACGAGCACCTGGGAGGAGTGACTTATGAGAAGTTCCTCAAGCTTGACCCGCCAGTTTTCATTGGCAAAGCCGATCCTGAGCTCGCGGAGAGTTGGATCGAAGAGACAGAACGTGCCTTCTCAGTACTGGGAGTACTAGAAGAGAAGAAGACCAACTTTGGCACGTATCGATTAAAAGATAATGCACGGAAGTGGTGGGATACCACTAAACTTATCCAGTTCTCACAAGTTGAAGTCATTCCTTGGACTGACTTTCAGAGGACTTTTATGGATAACTACTTCCCGTTGCATTCCAGAAACAAGAAAAAGATAGAGTTTCTGGAGTTGGAACAGGGCGGTATGAGTCTAATGGACTATACCACCAAATTTCAGAATCTAGAGCGCTACTGCTCTCGATTATTCGAAACAGACCAAGAAAAGGCTGACAAATATGTGAATGGTCTGCGCGAAGGGCTGCGATCTCGAGTGATAACAAGCATGCCTTCGACTTTTCAGGCTGCAGTACCAGCAGCTTCAAAAATCCAAGAGGATTTGGCGCGATCTAAAGTGATCATAGCAAAGAAGCCCATAGTGAATATTGGGAATCGAAAAAGGACGTTCCCAAGTGGCCAGGGTTCACGACAACCCTTTCAAAAGAAGAAGTTCCAAGGAGGGAACAACACTCAGCAAGTCATGAGGCCAAGACAAAACCCAACTCTGAATGGTCAGCAGTCCAACTTCAGCTGCCCAAGGTGTCGTATGAACCACCCTGGAAAGCCATGTCCTCGTGACATTGGTGGGTGCTTGTATTGTGGCAAGATGGGCCACTTTATAAGGGATTGCGCCAAGAAGGCTGCAGATGAACAGAGGAGTAATGCCAGATCTGTCGGACCCTCTCGACCAGCGCCACAACGTTCTCAGTTTCAACGACCTCCATCTAAAATAGAACAAAGGCCTGCTGCAGGTCGTGTATACGCTGTAACGACTGAACAAGTCGAAAATGGTGACCTGATTGAAGGCACCGTACCTGTTAATGGACATGCAGCTTACGTCTTGTTTGATTGTGGTGCTACTCATACGTTCATCTCTGATGATTTCACCCAACAACTCCACGCCTCGGTGCAACCGATTGATAAAATGATCGAAGTATATAACCCGTTGGGTTCACGCACCAAATGTATCCGGTGTGTGAAAAATTTGGATATTGAGATAGCAGGGCAACACTTGCCTACTGACGCCATCCTGATCGATATGATACAGTACGATGTCATTCTGGGAATGAATTGGTTGGCTTAGAATAATGCCAAGATTCTGTGCCGCGAGGGCAGAGTGATTCTATCTCGACCCGGATTGCCTAAGATGGAGTACCGGTTATCCAAACCAGTTCCACAGAAAAGGCTCATATCAGCACTTAAGGTACAAAAATACCTTAGGAAGGGTTGTGTGGCCTTTCTGTTGAGTCTCTCGGTGGAAAAATCTAACGACCAACCCCTTGAGAGTTTGGAGGTGGTGCGGGAGTTTCCCGATGTGTTTCCTGAGGAATTGTCAGGACTTCCACCACTTCGTGAGGTTGAATTTGGAATTCAATCCTTACCTGGAACAACACCGATATCCAAAGCCCCGTATCGAATGGCGCCAGCTGAACTTAGTGAGTTGAAGTGTCAGTTGGAAGAACTGATGGAACAAGGGTTCATCCGTCCTAGTGTGTCACCGTGGGGAGCCCTAGTGCTGTTTGTAAAGAAGAAGGATGGATCCCTTCGGTTATGCAACGATTATCGGATGCTTAACCAGGCAACTGTTAAAAATAAGTACCCGTTGCCTCGGATTGATGACTTATTCGATCAGCTCAGAACAGCAAGAGTGTTCTCCAAGATCGACCTTAGGTCTCGGTACCATCAGCTCAGAGTAAAGGAAGAGGATATACCCAAGACTGCCTTCAGAACGAGATACGGCCATTATGAGTTCGTAGTAATGCCCTTCGGACTCACTAATGCGCCTGCTGCCTTTATGGATCTAATGAACCGGATATTCAGACCATATTTGGATAGCTTTGTCATCGTCTTTATTGATGACATTCTCGTATATTTTGAGAATAAGGAACAACACATGGAGCACTTGAAAATCGTCTTGAAAACCCTTCAAGATAACCAACTCTATGCTAAGTTTTCAAAATATGAATTCTGGCTAGACAAAGTGATGTTCCTTGGTCATGTGATCTCAAAAGATGGAATCGCAGTGGATCCTGCGAAGGTGGAAGCTGTGATGGACTGGAAGTAGCCAGAAAATATCACTGAGGTCCGTAGCTTCCTTGGACTTGCCGGATATTATCGGAAGTTCATACAAGACTTCTCCCGAATCGCCGTACCGATGATGAAATTACTTAAAAAGGGAGTCAAGTTTGAATGGACTGACCAGTGTAAGGAGTGCTTTGAGGTTCTCAAACAGAGGCTTACCACTGCCCCTGTCCTTACCTTACCTTCTGGTCAGGGAGGCCTCGTGGCATATACCGATGCCTCAGGAACAGGTCTGGGTTGTGTGTTGATGCAGCATGGCAAAGTAATTGCCTATGCGTCACGACAATTGAGAGTCCATGAGAAAAATTATCCAACCCACGATCTTGAGCTTGCCGCGGTAGTGTTCGCACTTAAAATTTGGCGACACTACCTTTATGGAGAGAAATTTGAGGTCATGTCGGACCATAAAAGCCTAAAATACCTCTTTTCTCAAAAAGAACTCAATATGCGGCAACGGCGATGGCTGGAATTCCTCAAAGACTATGAATTCACGCTTTCCTATCACCCTGGAAAGGCGAATGTTGTAGCAGATGCCCTTAGTCGCAAGACTGTTGGCACTCTGGCCAGCCTAACTGGACAATGGAAGTTGATGGAGGATTTCGTCAAGTGGAAGCCATTTTTGACTGATTCAGGTAGAATCCAAATGTCATGTTTGACAATCCACATTGAGTTCCTCGATCGCATCGTAGCCGAACAGTTCAAGGATCCCCAGTACTTGGAATTGAAAGCTCGTGCTGAAAAAAATGACACCTTCTTCCATTTGAAAGAAGATGGAGGAATATGGATGGAAGAAAGAATTTGGGTTCCAAATAACCCTGAGCTAAGACAGGAAGTACTCCAGGAGGCCTATAGTAGCAAATATACTATCCACCCTGGGGGTACGAAGATGTTCCGAGATTTACAGAGAAAGTACTAGTGGAAGGGTATGAAGCGTGATGTGGCTACGTTTGTCTCGAAGTGTTTGATCTGCCAGCAAGTTAAGATCGAACATCAGCAACCTGGTGGAAAGATGCAACGGATCGAGATTCCAGAATAGCAATGGCAAGGCATTACGATGGATTTCATCGTTGGATTGCCTCGATCCAAGAGACAACACGATTCGATATGGGTGATCGTAGACAGACTCACCAAGTCTGCTCACTTCCTGCCGATCAACACTCGATACTCAACTGAACGATTGGCGGAGATCTACATTCGGGAAATAGTTAGACTCCATGGAGTGCCGATTTCGATCATATCCGATCGTGACCGGAAGTTCACCTCTCACTTTTGGGAGCAGCTTCAGAGAGCCCTGGGGACGAAACTCAAGTTCAGTACAGCATTCCATCCCCAAACAGATGGGCAATCAGAACGAACCATACAGACTCTTGAAGATATGCTAAGAGCCTGTATGCTAGAATGGAAAGGTGATTGGGATTCCCACCTAGCGTTGGCTGAATTTGCTTACAATAATAGCCACCACGCTAGTATTAGGATGGCATCGTATGAAGCCTTGTACGGGCGACCCTGTCGATCACCAATCCATTGGGGTGAAGTGGGTGAGCGAACCTTGGACTCGCCCATTGTGTTGCAGCATTATACTGAGCAAGTCCACATGATCAGAAAGAAGCTACTGACTGCTCAGAGTCGACAGAAGAGCTACGCCGATTAGCGGCGTAGGGAACTCACTTTTGCGATTGAAGATAAGGTTTTTATCAAGGTCTCTCCAACCAAGATTGTGTTTCGTTTTGGAAAGAAGGGGAAGCTCAGCCCCAGATTCGTTGGTCCCTTCGAAGTTTTGAGCCGAATCGGAGAGACTGCCTACCGAGTAGCATTGCCACCACAATACGCGCAAATACATAATGTATTTCACAAATCAATGCTTCGTAAATACGTTCACGATCCTTCTCACGTCATTCAACATGAAGATATTGACATTCGAGAAGATATGATGGTAGAAGAAAGGCCAGTGGAGATCATAGACCGCCGGGAGCAAGTGCTAAGAACGAAGGTCATTCCACTTGTTAAAGTGAGGTGGCAGCATCATGGAATCGATGATTGCACTTGGGAGCCTGAATCGAATATGCAGAATAAATATCCGGAACTCTTCACCTTGTACTCTTAGCTGAATTTCGCGGACGAAATTCCTTTAAGGGGGTAATGATGTAATACCCGCATTTTTTCAGAAAATATCTGAATAAAATTCATGAGGCATTTATCGGTAAAAATAGCATTTTTCTCAGAATGCGAAACAAATCAATTCCTGCGAGCCAGTTATACTTAGGATATTCGTTGAATCGCGAATATATGCTCAAACACTCTGGAAGCCATAACTTCCTACCTGAACGAAATCAAAGGATTCCTGCGAGCCAACTTTCTTAGTTACGTCAATACGAAGGGAATGGCGTACTCAGAATTTTTCGGAAAAAAATCGCCGGAAACCCGAAATTCTTGCGGGACCCACGAAAATATTGGTGGGACCCACAGGAATATTCCTCAGAAAATATCTGGTGGGACCCACAAAAATATCCCATGGAATATCCGAGTGGGCCCCACACCAAGGAACCTCTTGGCATTAAAAAGAATCCAAGGGCAAATGGGTAAAGGGGAAACTTGGGGCCCAAGTTTCATTTCCTATAAATAAAGGCCTTCCCCTTTAGAAAAAATCGTCCCCCCCCTTTCTCTCTCCTACTTCCTAAAACCTCCCCTACCTAGCCCAGTAGGTCTGAGCCTACCTGACTTAGCCTGAGCATGCCTGATCTGGTCTTAGCCTGCCTGACCTGGTCCTAACCCACTTGACCTAGGTCTGAACCTACTTGACTAAGTCCAAACCCAGTTGACTTGACTTGAACCTAGTTGGGTTTAAAGTCAAAGTCAAAGTCTTTTTTGGTCCAGATTCCAGTTTGGATTTCTGAACCCAGGCTTAGCCTACTTGAGCTGAGTTCGAACCTGCTGAACCCAGTTGACTTGGATCGAACCCTGTTTGGTTCAAACCACTTAGGTTGAGTAGCTTGACCTGCTTTACCTCTTTCTCAACTAAGTGAGCTTCATCTGACTTAGTCTGACCTCTCGAAGGAAGGCTCGAAGCCAAAGAAGCAACCCAGAGCCGTTTCTTCCACGATTTGAAGTAAGTTCGCTTCGTTGATCCATCTCTCTCAAGTATTTGATTGTTTGTATATAGAATATACTTTCTGAAGTAGTATCTTGCTTTAGTTCTTGATTGAGCCCTTTTTGGACACTTCGGTGTTCACCCGCTCGTCTCGGAACTATCGTCGGATATATCTATGTTCAAATACGCAGTATATGCGTTTTTAAAATGCTATCTCGCCCTAGTTCTTGGTTGAGCCCTTTAGAACACTTCGGTGTTCACCCGCTCGCCTCGTAACTATCGTTGGATACGGATCTAGGTGTATATCTGCTGATTCTGCCGACGCATCTTATATCGCACAGGCTATGTAATTTACCTTTGCCGTCGCGTCGTATGATGCCAAGGCTCCCTGTTTTCTGCACTTCCGATTACTGCACTTCCGATTATGCATTTACTTACGCCGTTGCGTCGAACGATGCCAAGGCTCCTGCTTTCTGCAATGTATTTACTTACGCCGTCGCGTCGAACGATGCCAAGGCTTCTGTTTTGTTATATATGTAGAATATTTCGTTCAGTTACACACCCTGAACAATAGTATATGCATTTCTTTACGCCGCCGCTGTATAAAGCATAAACTTATGCTTATACTACATATATAGCGCATAAATGAGCGTTCAAACGGAGATCAAACTCCAAATCGCCAATGCGATTCCCGGATCGCTCCTCGTTCAAGATTCTACTTGACGAATGAAGCCCCTATTGGAAAGGCTTCACTTTTTGGCAAAATGCTCTTTACGTAAAAACTAAGTCAATTACGTATGGCCTGGCTATGGCCCAGGGTTCCTGCAACCTTGATGGATGCAAAGTACGTACAATGGTGCGCATCCATTTCCCTGAATTAAGCATGGCGATTTCCTACCAAAGAGGGGAGATGCCACTGAAATGGATAAAAGAAACGCACGCTTTCTCCGTAAAAGAGAGGAAGTGCTGCTGAAATTTCTGAAGAAGCTAAGAATAGCTCAGAAAGAACGTAGCAGGATACTCTGACATATAGCAGAGTGCTACCCGGTTCTTGTATTGCCTTCTACAAACGTAGAAGGGTTCGTCGCACCGCTGCCGATAGAGCAGGGGAGGTGCTGACGAAATGGTTGGCAGAAGTGCTGCCGGAACCAGTTGAACGGCATAATGATGTCCGTTGATGGAACGATGCCAGATCTGCTCGTATCCTTGTGCCTACAAGGGCACCTTGCTCGTAAGGGCCGCTCAGCCGGAGTAGAGGTTGCGCCTTGGCTAGGTTTGTACTCGTCGCGTAAAAATACGCCGAGTAGCCGATCTATTTAGATCGAGTCATATGCATGCTCATTGAGAACGGTTACACAACCAGACTCGTAAGGGCCGAAGAGCCAGAGTGTGTTGTTTCCACCCAAAGAGGTGTGATGCTCGTGGTGGCCGAGGTGCCAAGAGCGGTGTTCTGCATGCATATGAATAAGACTTAAGGTCGCACATACCCCGCGGTTGAAAATCGTGTTAGGGGTACCCCCTCAGTAATGACTGTGTTGGGGTGGACTGAATGAGGTCGGGTACACACTCCCGTAGTGCTGAAAGCACGGGCTGCCTAAATGGCATGCAGATTTTGTCTAAGTAATTGTAAGACAGGCAGACCCCTTCAGGAATTATGCTCACTGTGGAATGACAGTGATGGTACAACCTTGAGTGACATGTATTTTACTTTGAACCTGATAGAGTCCACGATGGCCTCAGTCACTCATGGGTTTTGGGGTCGTGGTTATCCTTAAGATCTAAGGATTGAACCCAACTACTGCAAGTAGAGGATGCATCCGAATATGGGCCTAGTAGGGTTCTCCCAGTTGAAACACACTGCCCTACTATGGATAGGGTCAACAGGCCTCTGGGGTATCTAAAATACATAGAATAATCAACCCCCAGAACGTCGCGTTGATGCCCGGACAGTAGCTCTACTGCGTACCAAAGGCGGGAGCGGTTAATTATCAAACAATGCATTAGTTCTAGGTACAGCGATGCTTTGAATGTATGAGTGGATGACGTGTTGAGTCAGTCCTGCATAACCTTTGTGAAGGTGTCATGTTCGGTATACTACTGGACCGACTGGGCAAAGACCCGTGTTGTATCCGCACGACTAAGCGAAGCTCGAGGAGTTGTCCTTAGATGCGTGGGATACGGATGTGCCAAGTATGAAGACTTGAGCTAGACATCACTTTGAGACCCGGAAGAGGTCATGGCTAAGTCATGGAGACTTAAGCGGCTATTCAAATCACAGCCCTGAAAAGGCTTGCTATAAGTCATGAGGACTCGAGCGGATGTTCAACTCATAGCCTTGAGGAGGCTCTTGCGATATACGCTAAGTCTTGGAGACTTGAGCGTCGTTATTACGAATTGCGACCCTGAGTGGTCATTATTGTATTTGAGTTGAATGGATGTATGACTGCATGCTTACCAGACCATCAGTGGTTCTGACCCCGTTTAATGGGGATTTCAGGTGTTGGACCTGCGTGGCGATATGTGGAGCAAGGCGGCATCGAGTTCCAGGGTTTCTCTAGACAGAGTTGTACTGCTTCCTTTTATTGAACCTACATTGCTTTCCTAAGTAGTAGTGTTGTAATAAACATATGTTTTCGATAAAATGGAACACTTTGGTGGTCAATGAGTTGCTTTGCCACATACCTGCAACGTGCTCGGAGTTTTCTAAAACTGACGACTCATTATCGTCTGATTCCGCTGCTAAAAGCTTTTGTAAGTTCCGCTGCAAAGAAAAAAAAAAAAAGAAATTCATGAAAATTTTAACTTAGCTTTGTTTTTGGAAATCCGGGGCGTTACAATTGCCGTGGACAGGTCTGGACCAGATTCGGTCTAGACCATGTAAGGCCCACAGAAAACCCCCAAACGGGTTGTGCAAAAGCTGGAATGAAAGGTGAGGGAGACGCCCTAGCCAAGCAGGCTTGAGACAAACTCTTGACAGGTCTGGACCACATTCGGTCCAGACCATGTCAGGGCAAGCTGGGGGTGATCGAACCCCACGAACCTGACATGGGTTCGGTGCTGGTCGATCCAGACCACAAGAGAGAGGGAAATTCGTCCTGGCTGGTGGTCGGTCTGGAGACACCTACTGCTGGATTCGTCCCGCCACCCGAACGAGCTGAAAACAAACCAAAAACATGTGACCCAAGGCATCAACGACAAAACGAAACAGAAATATTGCAGTAAAGGGAAAACCGCTGATGCCACCACCACCTAGGCTCGACCAGACTAGCCCAGACCAGCAACAACCAAACCCAAAAGGGTTGGCTCGACTGAGTAGGCTGCATGGCGTGGGACTGGTCCACGACGTCCTTGCCCACCGAAAACGTGTAGAAAAACCAGTTTCGATGCAACGCTGGGCAGTACCATGACTGCCATGAATCAAACCCACGAACCATAGAAAATGCATGGACGTGAAGCGGAAAAACCAAGGCAAACATTATCTACCACAATATTGTATGACAAAAACGCATGCACTTAGGCTTAATAAAATCCGTAAATACAAGCATGCAAATGAAATCAACAATAGAAAGAAAATGAAACTGAATGCTAGCATGCCAACCACGCCCATGGTAGGACGAAGAAAACAATTGCATGAAGGCTTGCTTAAACGAAAAACCATGTTCTCATAGCATGCAGCCTATTCATAAACACATCAATGAGAAAAATGCAAAAGCCAAAGAGCTCAACCGAAATCCAAGAACATGGTCATGTGTAGGAGCGTCTCACCTTCGAGGCTTTGACAATGGAGGTGAGGTGCTGCTCATGGATGGAGCTGCAACAAGGTACTCACGGTGGAGAGAAAGAGATGAGAGAGGTGAGAGGGGAGAGAGGGAGGGCTCCAAGAAAATCGCCTAAGGGGAATGGCCCCTTTCTCTCTCTTAATGCCTTAAGTATCTAAGGCTTACAAAAAGGAACGGCTGGGATGATCCCAGCTTGGATGGACGACTGGGGTGCTCCACGCCCCCCATAGCACTCCCACGCCCAATGCATGTTGAGCTTTTAAAACCTCTAACCTTTCTTTCAAAAACGCCATTGAGAAAAACCCATATAGTTTTCAAAAATTACCTAGAGGCGCCCTAAGGTGCCGCCCAACCCAGCCACACGTCTTCTAGCATTTGAATTGATTTAAAAACATGAGCCATGGGGCGCCTGCCCCATGCCTCCACTTTGGAAAATGCGCCTCTCATATTGAAGCTTTATGCTTCATTATGAGTTCTTGAAAAGAACAAGGGCCAATCATGGCCTTCTTTTCAAACACCATGCAATTTCTTGCAAAAATGCCACCCAGCTGGTCCACCCTTGACCAACTGGTCAACCAAAGCCAAAATCGTCCTCTAGAGAGGACGCCCAATGGGTTTGGGTCCTCTTCTAGTGATCTGGGTCCAAATCCAAAATCGCCTATTGCAATACATTTAAAATAATGCTTATTTAATGCATTAAAATATTAATTAATTCCAATAAATCATTTAGTTCCCTTCAAAACCTCAATTAACATGAAATGATTGATGCCTTTCAAGAAAATTGCCTTTCATTTGCAAGAAGTAAGCGTATTACGATACGTGTTCAAACTTGGAGCAAAACTCGTAATTCACATGCACTGACAAGGTTTTTACTTCGTATAGGTCTCAAATTCGAGGAAAAACTATATAAATATATTATAAATTAACTCTTAAAATTTTAAAGATTAATTCATCCAGAATTAGGAACTTCTTACTTACACAGTGTATTTACGCGATTTTCGGGTCGCACACACAAAGCTGAAATACAAGGCACATTCAATTATACTCAATTATGCAATATAATCTCATAAATATACATATCAACACTAAGCAGTAAATTCCTCAGAAATTTTTGTGTGATTTACAAATGCGCTTAGTCGCAAATCGAGTGGTGTTTTGGCTAGTCTCGTTTGGAGCCAGAAGCTGATTGAAGATTTCATAGTTTGGAAGCCTTTTTCAGTTGGGGACGGATCGATCAGATTGTCTGGTTTGACCATTCGATCAAAGTTTTTCCCTAGAATCGTGGAGGCTCAGAAGCTTGACGACCAGTATAGTAAGTTTCTAGCCTTGGCAGAACAAGCAGATACCTTCTTTAGTGTGTGAGATGATGGCAACATTCATATGAGAGATCGACTTTGGGTTCCGAGCGACCCTGAGCTGAAGAAAGAGATTCTTGATGAAGCACATATGTCGAGATATACGATTCATCCAGGCAGAACGAAGATGTTTAGGGATTTGCAATGCAAATATTTATGGAATGGTATGAAGCGCGAGATAGCAGCGTACGTTGCGAGATGCTTGACTTGTCAATAGGTCAAGGTGGAACACCAGCGTCCTGGCGGTTTCATGCAGAGAATCGAGATTCCTCAATGGAAGTGGGAAGATGTTACGATGGATTTTGTGGTAGGTTTACCACAGACGAGACGTAAGCATGATGCGATTTGGGTAGTCATAGACAGACTCACCAAGTCTGCCCATTTCTTACCTATTAGGATCAGTTAATCCCTCGAGAGTCTAGCTGACCTGTATGTCAAAGAGATTGTGCGACTGCATGATGTGCCGATATCAATTATTTCTGATTGTGATCCCTGTTTTACATCGTGACTGTGGGGTCAGTTGCAGTCTGCTTTGAGTACAAAGTTGAAGTTCAGTACAACTTTTCACCCTCAGACTGATGGACAATCCGAACGGATGATTCAGACACTAGAAGACATGTTGCGAGCTTGTATGCTCGATTGGAAGGGTGAATGGGATTCACACCTGTGTTTGGTTGAATTCGCATACAATAAGAGTTACCATGCTAGTATCGGGATGGCCTCGTATGAAGCATTGTATGAGAGAATGTAAGGTCCATGATTTATTTTGTGGTAAGGTTACGCAAATTGTGACGCTCCAGAATTCCTGACTTGCAAAATAAAAATCCTTTGGATTTTTGGATAAACTTTTTTTTTAAGACAATTGCGCGAATGTGGAAGTACTCTAAAGGGAAACCAAGCAAAAACTCTGGGCAGGTCACAGGGATGAAACAACACAGATTTGAAACAACTTTTATTTATTACATTTTTATAAAATGGTACAACCATTCCCTTTCTAAAAAACAATAACTGCCAAGATCCTTGATGGTTCAGAAGTGTGGGTTCATGTCCGCTGCCTCACATCGAGCTCTATCGCACGCCTAGAAGCAACACTTGTATCCCCATAAAACGGGGTCAGTACTCTTGCGAGCTGGTGAGACAAACCAATCACAATATACCAACATGTGGGAAACGAGAGTACAATCTATCATAAAACACATAGCATGCTTATTTACAATAATTGAACAGTTAAAACATGAGCAAGTATACAAGAGTGACAAATCTACACATGGAGCAATAAATGACAATTACTAGCAATAACATGGTATGCATCAAGGAACATAATTAACCAATGTGTTATGCAGAACAGATAAGTTATCATGGACTATGCAAAAATATAAGTGAACAAGTATGTACATCATGCAACAAGTATGTGTATCTAGCAGTGTGGAAATACAAAATATCGAGCATTTCGATGAGACAGTTAGAAACATTTCACCACGGTAAGGCATTTCTAGAAACGAATCAAGAGACGAGCAAAAGCATAAAAACCATGTATTACTAATGCAAGCGAGCTCGTCTCGCGAGGTGGGGCCATCACCCGCACCAAAACTCGCCAAGGAGTTCAGAAATCACATAAGTCTCGTAAGACCATATTCCCAAACATGTATCTCGTGAATCCCTTCGTACTTAGGGAAAATACATTTAATTATAACGAATATGATGACTGCATTGATTTGATGATATACGACATAGGTTTTGCAAAAACCCTATTTTTATAGAAAGGCATTCGATAGGGAATCAATTGCAAGTACTGTGCGTTCTATGCAAAGTGAACACATGCATAAAAATATGTATCCACAATACTCACATTGACGGGCTTATCATTTTATTACGCACTTTGCTACAATATCTTGCAACACCTAACTCGTGATGATTTGCTTAGATAAACACGCAATTTGTGTTGTGTCGTGTATGACAAGCGAAGTGCCATCAACCTCTTAACTTTATAAAAACCTTATTTTACAAAAAGGCATTAAACAAGGTATCATTTGCGTTCTATGCCAAGGCAGCCATACCCACAATGAGGGTGAAACTATACTACACAAATTGACGGTTTTCCCAATTCTTTGCGCATATGTAACTACATAAATTTATATTTGCTTTAAACGATTGCGTGGTTTTTGTCTACGTCATGATAAGTCAATGTTTATGAAACTGCCAGGTCATTTGGAGCCTGTGTCGTAGGCACTCATGCAGCCCGTTAGGCTGCAGTCCGAAGCTTACTAATCAGTCCATAAGGCATGGCAAAATGGGGAAAAATCCCACTGCTGGCTGGAATTTGTCCAAAACAGACCCACGACACAACCGACCGCTTGGTGCCATGGGGCATCTTACCCGCGTAGCAGACCCAAAATGGGTGCCTCTGCTGAACCAAATGGGAAGACAGCCGGTTGTGCTGTCACGCAGTGCCAACGTGACTCTGTTGCATGGGCCGAAACACCTCGACTGGTGTGCTGGGTCCGGGGAAAGTGTCCTCACACACACACCCGGGTTGCAGCTACCCACGCATAGCCCAGGTCTGGACCGACTGGTCCAGACCATGCTGGGCTTACTCAGCTAGAGAACAGTCTTGACTGGGTGTCTAGACCCACGTGAGGTTCGGTCCCCACCAAAATGCAGATGGTGCAGGGTTTGTAACTTGCACCCGGATGTGACCCACCTGCTGCAACTCGGTTGCAGCAGGCCCACCTAACAACAGCCCAGGTCTGGACCGACTGGTCTAGACCCAAGTTGGCTTCAGCCAACAACCAAGAGAGGGGTACAGGCGTACCTGCCTGCACCCCAACAGCTGTGCAAGGCTGCAGCAGGCTCGAAAACCCAAAACAGAAGAATGTGAAGGGTTTAACGCCCCAACTGAACTCGGTTCAGGACAGGGGCCATTGACAGGTCTGAACCATATTCGGTCCAGACCATGTCAGGCCAGAAAAGGAAAACCGAACCCACACCAACCCGAGTTGGTGGGTTCAGCACAGGTTCATGCTGAACCAAAAAGGGGATAAAGGGGGAGGTACCCAGGCTGACCCGTTTGTGGTCGACCATGGACACCTCCTGCTGAACTTGTTCAGTAGGCTGGGCTGATCCAACCGAACGACAAATAAAAGAGGGGAGTTGTGCTCTGTAAGGTCCACGAATATTTTTGAGGAGTTTACTGCTTACTTAGTGTTGATATGTGTGCTTTTGTATAATCACGAAGTTATATTTCATAATCAAGTAAATTTTGGATGTGCCCTGTGTTTTGGCTTTGTACGCGTGACCCGAAGATCGCGTAGATATACTCTGTAAGTAAGAAGTGCCTAATTCTGGATGAATTAAGCATTAAAATTTTAAGGGTCAATTTATAATATGTTTTTATAGTTTGTCCCTGAATTTGGGACCTATACGACGTAAAAACCTTGTCAGTGCATGTGAATTACGAGTTTTGGACCCAAAATCATAATACGCTTAATTCTCGCAAACGAAAGGAAATTTTATTGAAAGGCCTTGACTATTTCGTATTAAGTGAGGATAATTAGAGAACTGAATGATTTATTTGAATTTAATTAATATTTTAGTGCATTAATTAAGCATAGTTTTGAAGTTTAACAAGTGGCAATTTTTGGATTTGGAACGGATCAACTAGGAGAGGACCCAAATCCATTGGGAGTCCTTTCTAGTGGACACTCTTGGTCATGGTTTGACCATCTAGGTGGCACTTTTGAAAATTTTTGCATGAATTTTGAAAAGGAGGCCACTATTGGCCCTTGGTCTTTTCAAAAACCCCATTATGAAGCATCATAAAGGGCGCACTTTTCAAAGAGAGCATGGGGTGGTGCCCCATGGCATTTTTGATATGTTTTTAAATGAATTCAAATGCTGAAAAATGATTGGGCATAGCCAAGGGGCAGCCCATGTTATTTCCTCAAGTTTTAAAGGTACTCTTAAATGACATTTTTGAAAGAATTCGGAAAAGTTTTAAAACACCTACATGCATTGGGCATGGACTCCTAGGAGGGGGGGCGTAGAGCACCCCAGCCCTCCATCCTAGCTGGTTTAATCCCAGCCGTCCTTTAGTGAAACCCTACCTATTTAATGTTGTGAAGAGAGAGAAAGAGGCAATGCCTTAGATGATTTTCTTGGGGAGCTTCTCTCTCCTCCTTCCCTTCTTCTTCTCCAAACTGTGCGTGAGAGAGAGTTTGAGAGTGAGTGAGAGACATACCTTGTTGCAGCTCCTTGCTCCAGCCATGAACCCCATTACCTCCTTTTTCTCCACTAAAGCCTCGTAGGTGAGACACTCCTACTTATGTCCATAAGTGTGGTTTTTAATGGAGCATTTGGGTTTCTCCCATTATCGATTTTCTGAGCTAGTTGTATGCATGTTGAATAGGGTTCCGTTTTGAGCAAATTTACATGTTCATGCATTCGAGAGAGTTTCCTCTTTGCATACCTCATTGTGGGTTTGTTTGAGCAAGAGTATGGGTGTTTTTATGTTTTTCGTGAGCTACTACATGTTTAGCTTGAAATGGCGGATTTTAATGGTGTGCTTGCATGCATGGAGATTGTGTCTTCGTTTTTGACATGATTGCATGTGTTTTGATGTGCATTAAAAGTAATAGGTACCATGGAATTATTCCAGACTTCGTTTGCTTTGGTTTTTCCTTTTCACAGCTATGCATCGTTCATTTTTGTGGGATTGATTCATGGCAGCCATGGTTCTGCCCTGTTATGGCAGTGAACCATGTTGGCAAGGCATTTCCTATTTGGCAAGGAGGCCTTAAGACCGCCCTCTTCTATCCAGCAAGCCATACCCAGCTGGGTCGGCCCGTTTAGGGGTTCGGATGTTGCTGGATTGGGGAAGGCGGGCTGAGCCGGGATGGTCCAGCACCATCGCCCCCTTCTTCCATTTTAATTCTGTCTGGCCTGGAACGTTATGGTCCCTTTTGATGTTCGGCTGAACCGGTCCAGCTAGCTGGACGAGTCCAGCATTGCTTGTTCTAGGTCGACCACGAGTGGGGAGGCCTGGGTAGTTTTTCCCTTTTTGTGGGGTTCGGCATCCTTCTGCTAGCATCCATGGGCTGAGCCCCATTTTTGGTAGCTTTGGGGTTTTGATTTTAGCCTTGCCTGGCTTAGCACGGTCTAGACCGACAGGTCCAAACCTGTCAAACCCTTGTCCCACGTTTGGTTGATGGGACGTCTCTCTCCCTATCTCCATTTCAGTTTAGGCGCACTTGAGCCAGCACCCATTTCGGGTGGCTGGGGTGTTCGGATGGCCTAACATGGTCTGGACCAAATAGGGTCCAGACCTGTTAGAGGCCCCTAACTGAAACAAGTTTCGGTTAGGGGCTCCTCATTTTTGTGTCCAGCATAGTGTTGGTGCTGCAGTCTAATCGCAACACTTTGGACCGCAACTGGGTGCAGGCCGTGGGTCTGCACCCCTCCATTTTGTGGCAGCCATGCCACAGCTTGGATCTGTACCTTTGATCTAGACCCTGCTCTAGTCGGAACAACCGTTAGTTGGTCTGGCCCAGTTGGTCCAGACCTGGGCCTTTTCCTTTCTCATCGCAGCCGGGTGTTTTGGCCCCCTTTAGCAGGGCCACATTGGCACCGCATGACAGCATAGCTGCTGTCCTCCTTCCGGGTTTGCAGTGCTGCCAAAACTGGGCTTGCTGCGGGTGCATATTACCCCATGGCTTCGTACGGCCGGTTTTGGAGTGGGTCCATTTTTGGCAACTTTGGACCAGCGAGCTGGAAGTTCTTTCCATGCCGCACTTTTAGTATCGTAGCGAGCTCCCAAGCTGCAGTCTATGGGCTGCAAGCGTGCTTGACATGGGATCCAATATCCCAATGTAAACAATACAATTTGGTGATTAAGTTATGACTTGTGCAATATGGGCACGTAGACCTATGCAAATTACGCGTAATATTGTGATAAACCCAAAGATGTGGGTTTCAAATACCCCAATGATTCCACTTTCTGACTTGATATGTCATAGGAAAAGAATGCTCGGTTGCCAGAGCAAATAAGATACACATAGCGAAAGGTGCGTAAAGATATAATAACCCTTTAAGGTGATGTAGTATGGACTCACGTAGGTGTGTATGTCCGCCTTTGAAATGGGTTTACTCCTGCATAGAACACGAATTACTTTGATGCTTGTTTCATGCTTTCAAGAGAAATAAGGTTTTGCTTGATTATGAAACACATGTGTATATCTTTGAAATAATGCAATTGGGGCTTTCCCTTGTCACACGTTACTGGCACCTTGGCACTTCACAAATTATTTAAGTATATTTTAGTGTGTTATGTAGCGTAGTGTCACGGAGAAGCCGTGCACTGCCAAACACTTTAGCACATGAAGCCTTGCACTAAGGAATGCGATCGTATGCTCTCATTGGTGATTTTTGAATATACAATTACATCGGCAAATTACATGTTTTCCCTACGTACGAGGGAGTTTGAGTTACCTTCCTAGAGTCGCAGTCTTATGAGACTGTCAGAACTCCTTGGCGAGTCTTGTTGCAGGCAATGGCCCCACTTAGCGAGATGAGCTCGCTGTTGGTTGCAATGCTTGGTTTATGAACCCTGGCACAACTTCTCAGTCATGCCTTACCGTGACAAATGTTTCCAACCGTTCCATCATAGCGTACAATGTTTGTATTGTCGCTTGTTTAGTTCTAGCACATATGACACGATGCACATATGTGTCCACCTGTATCTGTACACAGTTCATAATATTATATCAGTAACTTTTATGTTCTATGATGCATACCTCCTCGTGTTGCCGTGACTATCCTTAATAGTTCTTTTTAGGCCAAACCCACTTGGTCCAAGGGATTCGGTCCCAGTAGTGTGCGGGTCGCGGGACAATGCGGTTTGCTGTCCCTCTTCGTCTCTTTCCTTAGTTAGACCCTTGCAGCAACTGGCTTGCTTTCACCTCGTTGTGGGTGCTGCCGCAGTTTGGCAGCATAGCCCAAACCGGGCTTGCACGTGTGAGCTCATTGCCTTTTACATCGGTGTGGTAGGTAAGACCACCTACCCCTTTTTGAGAACGGTTCCAACACAGTTGTTGGATTCTCTTCCCTTCCGTCTTGTTTTCCCACTTCGATAGAGAGCTGGGACTGCACTAGTGCCTGTGACACATGACTTGATGATCATGTTGCCTAGGTCCGTACAATTGTCTAGACCAGCGGGCCGCATAGGTTCGCATAGTAGTATCACCTTTATGGTATTTTAGAATCCTCATTCCCGAGTCGTGCGGTTGCAGCACTTTGGCTGCAATCTACTTAGTGGTGCTGCAAGTTTTAGGCAAGAGTTTGGCCCTTGTTACCACCAGATTGGGTTGTTGCTGCTGCGGTTTCGGTGCAGCAAGTGCGCGGGCTTCGTCCTTGTAGTTTCGTAGTCCTCGGCATGAGGTAGCTAGTTGACTAGCCGTACTTTCCCATTGCACGACGTAGCTGCCACTTTATCCTTTTACACCGACGGTCTCTATCATCGCCTGGATAGCAACAATTGAGTAGTTAAATATGTATTTTGTTATGCGTGCAATGTTATGCTAAATGTATTGAAGTAGCACTCTCCGTTATGTGTGGTTCGCCAAATGTAAAGCATATGAATGCTTGTGTGTGATACGATTCTCTGTAACCATGTGCGTATTAGTTTGCACAAGATTAGGTCATCCGAATGCTTTGGGTTCAATGATTCAAACCATGTGTCTCCTCCTTATTGTTCTTGACACTTGGCTTTTGCACACACTTCGAGGTACTTATCCCTCGTTGGGTAGCTATGGGTTTTATGAGACTTGAGTGTTGTACGACTATACTTTATGTATTCCCGTCGTAGAACTCCTTGGAGAGTTTTCGAGCTGTAGACTCACTTTGCGAGATGAGCTCGCTTATATTAAAGATAAATGCTTTGTATGTTGTCTTGAATTGTTCGAGAGCAGTTTTACCGTGGCCACATGTTTCTAACTGTCTCATCATGAGGCACGTTGCTCGACAATATTGTATTAGCTTGTTTGTGTACTTGTTGTATTCTGCACTTGCATGACTACTCGCACTTGAGATTTACTCGCTTAGCTAGTACAATTACATTAAAGTATGATGCATGCTCACACTTGATTGTTCAGTACATACTCGTACTGTTTTGCTTTGTTTGTCGATATGCGAGCGCCATTGTTAATGATTTAGAGACATTGCTTTACTTAATGGAATATTGATGAAATATCATATGCATGTAAATGTGTATTTGCTTGTACACTTAACTGTCTCTCAGAAATGATATATGCAATGCCTTTGTGGTTATATTTATGCAAAAGATAGAACTTGTGATACTCTTACACTTTGCACTTGGCACATCTTGACACATTTGTTGAGTAGTGCGTACCCTGAGGAGGTACTTTGCTTGAGGCTTTGGTAAGCGCACCACGCGCCCTTACTTCATGGAATGAAAATATAACACCATAGGGTATGAATAATGATATAACTTGACATCGGCTCAGTTGGAATCTTCAGGCAGTGGCCCTTGTGTTGTGTGAACTCTTGTGTGATATACTCGGAAACAAAAATGAATAATATGGTGTTATGACTGCTTTCACGAGCAGTGTGCTCTGTTGGCCGGGTGAGACTGAGCACGTGAATGGGCAGGCCAAGTTCTCGTTTTGCATACCCTGCGGGGACCATGAGGCAAATTCCTCGTTGTGAGGTATGATTGAACATGAGCCTTAAGAAAGATAAACCTCCTTCGCCCCATTCACAAAACGGTTCACCTTGGGAGAGGGTGGATGGTACAACCCTGAGTGACTTGTCGTTACTACGACACATGTTTTGACAGGAGCCGTAGCGCCCTTTGGCCTCCAGTCACTCAGAGTTAGGGAGGTCGAGGTTGCCTTTTTAGGACCTCACTACTGCAGTAGTATGGATTGCAATCCTTGCCTATGCGAGTATTTTCTCCTAGCCGTGTGCTGCTCGCATGAGGTTGAACTCGGTCTGTAGCTTTCTCGGTTACCACACCAGAATTGGATAACAGACGCCGGGTGCATGTCTCACGGAATGCGAGGTTCCTTCGCGTACCCGAAGGAGTAATCAGAAGAACTTAAAGACTAACCAATCAGCTGACTTACTGTAGTTGTACTTTTTTTGTTCGGTAGTCTGTGCTTCAGTTGCCGTTCTTGTTCAGTTGTTACGTTGGTTGCCTTGTCGTTCAGTACTTGGTACAGTTTGTTACTGCCTCTTGCGCCTGCTTTACAGTTAATTCAGTTGTTACTATAGTTGCTTGCTGTTGGTACTCGTTACAGTTCAGATTGCTGTTTTAGTTTTTGATTGTACATTTACTTTAGTTACTGGCTCGTTCCCAACACTTGTTACTGTTGCTACAGTTTGTACCTTTCAGTTGACTTGTACTTATCCCTCTTGCACTTACCTGACACTATCCACATCACATTTGATTATTTATGTTCCTTGATGCATGCTTTACCAGTTGATATGGATTGTGAAATGAAGAAGCATAGTTATTGTTCATGAATTCCTGCTAGTTACTTCCACTTATAGTTTTATACTCTTGCTCATGATGTAACTGCTTAATTATTGTAAATAAGCATGTTATGTATTGTCCTGTATAGCTCTGCTTTGTTTTCCACACTTTGGTATTTTGAGTTTGGGTTGTTTCACCAGCTCGAAAGAGTACTGACCCTGTTTTATGGGGATACAGGTTGCTTAGGCGTGCGATGGAGCTCGATGTGCTGCAGCAGACTCTGAACCCACACTTTTGATACTTGCTGGATCTTGGCAGTTTTGGTTTTGTATAAGGGAAATGAGGTTTGTACACTTTGTAAATGTATTTAATAAAAAGTTGTTTCTTTACTATTGTTGTTCCCTGTAGCTCGCCTAGAGTTTCCACTTATCTTTCCCTTTCAGTTTTTCGCACTTGTGCTCTCTGATTTAAAAAAAAAAAAAAAATCCTAAAAATCCAAAGGATTTTCCAAGTAGAAATTCTGGGGTGCCACAGATATGGTATCAGAGTAGTGTTTTAAAATAGATAAAGAAGTGTGGTTCAAGTCTCTGCAAGCATCGACCATCGCACTGTAAGTACTTTTGCTCCAGTTTATGTTGTTTCATGACTTGTTCTACTTGATTTGATGAATTGTGTTTTTCGGGTGTCGTCTGACGTGAGACCCCATTTCGTGTTTAAGCCTTGTATATCGGGTTTAAGTTATCGATTGTTGGAACCAAAGCGTTCGTTTGCACTTATGGACCTAGTGTCCCAAGCTGTTTCGAGTAGACTCCTGCAAGAGTTGAAGCTTTTTGATTGAGATCTAGGGGACTACTTGTGTAGTTCGCCCTTCTCGTTCCACATTGTGTGGTAGAGATGATTGATTTATCGTAGCAACGATCGAACTATTATCCTAGTCATGATAAGGACAAGATGACCTTGATTTGCGCATGCCTTAAGGTCTTATTTCAAGGATGTTTAGATCCGATATAGGATCATGGTTCGTAGAACCTTGTTGAATGAATGTGTGATTCCCTGTTCTGTTGTGCCATGCAAAGTGGTGTGATGCATGTTGCTGTGTTATGTGTCTAAACCCTTGTTAGTGGTTTCTGACCCTGAGTGCGATCAATTGTCTTGATCAATCGATCGTATTGATGTATCTCTGTGTACAGAGTATCTGTGAGGGTAGGTATGACCAAGACCAGGTAATCCGACTAGCTTGGTGAATCTCTGTGAGGAAACACTGTCCAAGATCGGGTAGCCGCAAAAACGGTGAACTGTGAGGAAGTGTACTGTCCAAGACCAGGTAAACCATCTAGGACGGTAAATCCATGTGAGGTTGTACGTTTCCCAGATCTGGCGATCCGATGAGTAACTTGTGTGATTTTGGTCTTTCTGATATTGATGGATATAGCTAGTTGTGATCTATAAGTTTGACCATTCCAACGATAACGGCTGATATGGTGTAGCTTGAGATTGTTCGTAGTTTGTGTTTCTATGTCTTGTGGTTGCACAATTGAGTGGCAATGTGACTTTGTTTCAATTGTAATGAATGTTGCATGTTTTTGTGTGTCGTGTGCTTGTGATTTCTGTGTGATTGCGGCGATTATCGCTTGGCGAGCATGGCTGTTAGACCTTTTGATTGATTGGTTGTGTCTTTTGTCATGATAGATGACTCAGGAGACTAGATGCAACGATATTTTGAGTGTTGTGAACAACCTTGCAGAGGTTGTGCAATGACAAACGGTAGCGATTCAGCAGTTGGATGCGAATCTTCAGCTCGTAGCCCAGAGTGGGTAGAATAATAGTGCAGAAACCTATAAGCTATCAATAGATTTGAATCTTTTAGCTTTTGAGGATGAGACAGACCCTAAGATTGCCGAATCGAGTCTACGTAAAAGAGAGCAGAAACGTCAGAAGGTATCTCTGAACCGCCAGCGAAAGCAATCCCAGCGATCATATGTCCAGCGAAAGCAACCACGATGACCGAAAGTTCAGCGAAAGTGTCGACAATGCGACGTAGATCACGGTCTTGGAACTTGTCCTCTCTTCGATGGTAAGTATTTCAAGTGTGGACAATGTGGGCATGTTGCCAAGTTTTCTCCCAAGAAGTCTACGGGAGACTGTGATCATCGCAAAATTTTTCCTCTCTTATTGGTTTCTCTCTCTTCCTTCTCTTTTCCCTTTTCTAACCTCTATTCTCCTCCTTTTTGAAGGAAGAAGAATAAAAGAAAGAAAGAGAGAAGAGAAAAGAAGAGAAAGAGAGAGAAGAGGAACTCTTTTGCGCGGTTTTCACTTGACCTTTATTTGAAAACATTTAGAAAATTACTCGCCTCCGTTTTGAAAATTCGCGGGAAAAATGGAGAGACGGGATTCGCTCGTCGGTACGAGGTTCGACCGTTCCTGGCGCCTTTACCAGGGGTAATCGAACCAAGGATCGAATCTATACCTTTTGCTTTGCCTAAATATAATCTAAGAATTTATTCTAACTCTAAATGCACAAAGAATCATGCTTGTGTAAATGCAAAAATGTATGCTCCTTTTGAAAATTGATTTGGAAATTTCCAAGTATTCTGAGATGAACTTGGGAGGGAAGTGAAGGAATGATTGAATCTAACTTAGAACTTGGGATAGATCAGAGAAGTTCTAAGTTTTTTTGAAGTAAATCAGAGTCTTGGGAGAATGAATCTTGACTTGGAGAAAGAATGATCTAAAGCTTTGAAGTGAAAAGGAAATGAATTTTCAGAAATGGACTTTGAATTTAATCATGGATTTTAGGGAAAGAAGATGAAATTTTAAAGTGATATTGGCTTTGAATCATAGAATGGGTCTGAGAAAATCAGATGGTATTTAATAATGGAAATGGATTTTAGAAATCCGGATTAGATCAGAAAATGGAAAATCTAGATTTAGAATTTGATTCTGAATCCTAAAAAGAACGGGATCCAAGGTTTTAGAATCTAAGATGGATTTTTTTAGGTTCTGGATCCTGAAATGGAATGAATCTGAAATCTGAGATCCAATGTAGAGTTGGGTTCTGGATCCTAGGATGGATTTGGATCTGAAGTCTGAGATCCAAGGTAGAGTTGGACTCTGGATCCTAGAATGGATTTGGATCTGAAGTCAGAGATCCAATTGTGGAGTTTGATTCTGGATCCTAAGATGGATTTGGATCTGAAGTTTGAGATCCAAAGAGTGGGAATTTATACTTGGAAATCTGGATCCAAGTCGGATTTAGGATTTAACTTTGGATTTTGGAACTCCAAGATTTGATTTGAGAATTTTGAATTTGGAATATGAATTTCAAAATCAAATTGGGCTTTGATTTTGAAGTCTTGAATCGGAAGTTCAGAAGATGAACCAAAATTTTCAATTGAATTTGGAAGATGAAATTTAGAAACTGAATCTTGAATATACAGATGAATTTTCAAAGTTAAATTATACTTTGAATTTGAGATAGAATTTGGAATTTTGAAATACAAGATGATTCTGGAGTTTCAAAGTCAAATGGGACCTTGAAATTGGCTTCTTTTGAGAAAATAGAGTTGAATTTGAATTTATAAATAGGATTTGATGAAGGAAAGAATCACTTGGTTTTATAAAAAAAAAAGAATTTAGAAATATGATGCAAATCTATCTAAATGATGAATGAATTTAAATTTTTGATTTTGAGTATTTGGAAAAGCTATTCCATTCTTTAAATGAATTAAAAGAAAATTGAAGATATAATACATCCTTGACTATGGTCATTGAATGTATTATATAATAATCTACACTTAAACTCAGGTGAAGAATGAAACACATTTGGTGTTTTTATAGAATTTAAAATGAAATTAACTCTCAATATACCCTGACTATGGCCATTGGTATATATTTTGAGTTAATTTTAAGTTAAATTCTGATAAAAGGAAGAAAAAAAAATATTTAAGGAAAATATGATGAATTTTGAAAATGGATCCAGTGTGGATCCGATGTTATTTTGTAAAAGATAAAAATACTAAGTTTTGTCCATACCCTAACTATGGCCATTGATGTGGATCATCAACTTAGGATTGATTTACCTCTTACAAAATGGTGCACGTGCCATTCGTGTTTCACCAATGTAAGATTTTGAGAAATAAAGGGAAAATGTATGGAAAATAGGCAATTTATGATATTTATAATGCTCATTCATTCTATCTAAGGGCTGAAAATATAACATTTTCATTAATGTTTAGCTATTACAATATTGAATTGAATTGAGATCAAACTCCTAAAGAAAGAAAAATGATTTCTATCTAATTCCTGCAAAGTCCCAGGTTAGTATAAGCAATACGAATGGGGAATGTTATACTAGAAGCTGAACTACATGTATATGATTAAGGGACAAGATGGAATGTGTACATTTGAGATGCATGGATGGCATTCTAAGTTGATGGGAAAAATAAATGTGGTCCTACCTACCTATACTATCATTGGAAATATACACATGTTAATCTTTGAGCCCAATGAAAACCTACATGAGGAGGTGCATGTAATGGTGTAGGCTGAAACTAAATCAAAATTCATATAGTTTACAACAAATCAAACACCGATTATGAGCTGATGAACCAGAGCCTTTCCCAAAAAAAAAAAAAGGGGCTCAGTCAATATTGCAGTAGGATGCCAAAATAGCGATCCAAATGGGACTGAATAATGCAAAGAGATATAGGCCGTGATAACCTGTGCACTGAGTATTGTTGCTAAAGGTGAGCATGCGGGTACTGTTTATGTGTTTGCAACAGGTGGCCGAAGAGGGGTTAGTGACAGGGTATTTACAGCAAAGCAAGTGATGAGATGATTGTGGTGTAAAATGGCGAAAATGCTTGTGCTAAGAATAATCGAATTGTGAAGATGACTGGAGATATATACAGTATCTACAGCAGGCTGAGTGTATTTTACAGGAAGTGTGAACATATGGATGTTATGGGTAAGATGCAGGGGACTGTGCAATGGGCAACAACGGGGTGTTGTTGAGATGCCTAAGAGTGCTGGTAAAAAAGAAAAATGACGAGCATGATGCTATTAGTGCCATGTAATGA
The DNA here is from genome assembly GCF_984573655.1 of Nuphar pumila. Lineage (NCBI taxonomy): Eukaryota > Viridiplantae > Streptophyta > Magnoliopsida > Nymphaeales > Nymphaeaceae > Nuphar > Nuphar pumila. The sequence goes on along the minus strand of NC_143258.1, from coordinate 27,293,613 downwards.
AAATACACACAGTAAGAAGACGTCGGATATCAATATACCTGAATATATGATATACTCATGAGTATCTCTAATGGCGGGTTATATGCTGTAACTTAATGGAGTTACTGTCTCACAATCTATCCAACCAAAGTTTTTATGACGATGTAATCATCAAAATGAGGACCTTTCTCCCCTCCTTTTTGGATGCAAATATCTCAGCCTTTCCCAGAGCCGGTGACGTGATCATAGACTGAAGGAAGACCCTGATGACTTAGTGTCAATATTGGTGACAATTTCAGAATGTCACTCTCCGGCGGGACTCTCGTGGATTGGATCCACATCCCAGAATTTCTTGATTTGGTTTTAATGTAACTATTATTTGAAGAGAAATTTTGTATTTCTATATCGAAGCATTCGGCTACTTGTGAATTGATTATACCCAACAGATGTCATAGAGTTAAGCCAACATAGCACTAATCTATACAGATCTGAAATTTTACAAGATGGTCTACACAGATTATAAGAACACAAATCCAGTTTCGTGAGATGACTGAGTTTTTTAAAAAAATCACCATGGCCTTATGGCAATTTCTAAACAGAAATTAGGTCAGGAAGTCAACAACAAAGAGAAGAATGGACACTGGAAAGGAAATTTTCAAACCTGTTGTAGGCTGATATTGTTTGTGAGTCACTGATAACCTGTCATGAACAGACATGCACCCGATCAGAAATCAATTTGCAGTAGTATCAACAAGATGAATTTCAATGATATTAATAAATAAGTCTTAATGCGGTGCAGGCAAGCTATGAGCTATAACCAAGAACCGAATGGACTGTTTCTGTAGGATCTGAAGCTGGACTATTGCCGCGGCCGAATGGGGACAATCATCATTCTTGACATTTTCGTCCATCCCTTACCTGAGCAGAACTGATACTTTCCTGGTTCAGAGGCTGTTGAGGTATCATTGATCTATCGGCAGCCGAACCAATCCCCACAGGTCGACGCAAGACAGCAAGAGATCCCATAAGATCATCAAGGGAATGCGTCAGTCACTTCTAAAGCTTTTGTAGTATATCATATCCGATCTTGGGAGGCTGGTCCAGTACGGTGATAAAAAAAACAATGTCGACATCCATAGGAGTCACGGGATTGGTATATTGATGCTAGAGAGAATAAAGTGGAAGTGAAACTAAAAGAAACAGATGGATAATACTGTATGTATCAGTTTGAAATACGCATACCATGATACCCAGGGCATAATATAATGAAAAGAAAAGGGAAAAGTGAATATGCATCAATGGCAATGTAAGAGATACTCAAAACATCGAACATGAGTATTCGATTTTATCATTATAATAGCCTGATTAGGATCATTTACTCAAACATCTTCATGAAAAATACATATCTCCATAGAACAGAGGCATTTACTTAACCCCTTTCATGGAATTCTGACAGAATATCCATTTGAATATCTTTAATGGAGACTCCATTTCAAGCATCAACAGCAGCTCTTACCCAAACATTCTTATGAAATCGAGACATGACTTAGGCATCTCTCATGGTAAAAAAAAAAAATGTTCTAAACAATTTAAGAAAAGATACGGATGCAAGGGAATCTATTACTCGTAGAAGAACTTTACATTGAATCTGCAGAGCTGAAAGCATAAATAACCCAAAATTCACTAAACAGGGGAGGCAAAACATGATAAAAATAAACCATACGTAATGAATAAAGTTACAGGAATTCACAAAGAAGGCAAGCCGTAATGGTGTTGAACGTTAGTGCGACCTGCAATCGTTAATGCCTGTTGCTGGAGATCGCAACAACAACCTTAGTGAGAATAACAACATTATCAAAAATATGAAAGCAAAGGAGGGGTCACAACAGATAAAAAAAATGATCCGACGCCGGGTCAGATAGGGTATTACTTGCAGAGGCCATCTTTTATTTTGAGACAATCGGTGCTAAAGTGGCTATATGATGGAGGAAATATAATGAACAATAAATTTCATGCCATATAGCAGAAAAAGCATCAAAAGAAGACATAACCCAAGCGTTAAAACCAGAGATAAAGTTATGCAATATAGCCTGACAATGCAGTGAGCATTTAAACAGAGGCAATGTTTGTTGTTGCAGTGGGTATCCACGAGTCTGCGATAGGCAGGTCGGCGATACCAGTCTGCCTTTCAGTGAGCAATGAAATGAAAGAAAAAGAAAAGAAAAGAGGAGAGGCGATGGAGGCTCACCGGATGAAGATTTGTTAGATGCCTGGTGTTGATCCTCCCAAAAGGTAAGCAATCGGGAGATCAGAACTGAATACAGAGGCCCGATTGGGGCTTTTCTTCTGAGAGCGTCAGGTGGTAGAGATGCTTCTTAGGCCAAACGAGAGACGCCTGAGTTCAACGAGCGATGATTGATCAAAAGGGATGTGGAGAACACCTTAATCACTGATGCGAGGATGATGGATGAGAAGAACAACTCCAGCAGAAAGGCCAATGAAAATGGGTTGTAACGGATGCCAATGGGTTCCTCCCCTTTTTCACTCCCCTGGCTCTGTTTATATAGGGACGGAAGAAATATCGAGAGAGAGGGGAGGTTAGGGATCGACGGTCATCCCTGGAAGGTGATGATCGGAGGGTAGATGAAGGTGAACGCACCTGTTGGCGTGCGATGTTGTTGATGATGAACGAAGGGGATTGGAGGGGAAGGCCTGTGAGGCTGTTGGCCATCGACGGTGCTGGGGCCATCGCTATGGAGTTTGCAATGAGGGGAGTGCGGGGGATGGGAAGAAACTTCTGGAAGAGGGCAGAAAGACACCGCCCCTGGACCTCCGACCCTTTCTCGCTAGGGGTTCTCAAAACCCCTAAAAAAAACTTTTCCCCGAGCCCCTTTTGGGTTAAAAATATTTATGACAAAAAGGGGGGCTCTTTTCGGGATTTTTCAAGCAGGTGGTTTTTCTTTTCAAGTTTTCCTAAAAAGGTGGTTAAAAGGTGAGTTTTTCGGAAAAGTTTTTTTTTTTCCAAAAACCACGTAGTTTTTCCTAATTTCTTTGATTTTTTTGCATGATTCTTCAAATTTTTTGTATTTTTAGAATAAAATCCTAAAGAAAACAAGGATTAAAACTAATTTTTTATATATTTTTTTTTTCATTTTTTGTATTTTTGTAATAGAAAAACTAAGATTTAAAACACTAAATTTTTGTATTTTTCTAAGAAATATTTAAAAATATTTTCTCAAGAATTTCGGGCCATCTTGGGGAAGATCTCTTCAGAAAAAGGGGTTTTGGACCCAGGTTTTGAGGAAATGTTCGAGTTTTTTAAACCTCGAATCGAAAAATACAACTCGATGGATCCAAACGGATACCGGACGAAGTGTCTGAGCTTTGCAAAAGATTATTTTGGTAATTTTGAGAATTTTAATTTAAAATTGGATAATGAAGCTCAGATTTGGATTTTGATAATGGATCCGGATCCGAAATTGAGTCAGATATGGAAAATGAATTTAATTTCAACCAAATTTTGAGAAACAAAAGGGGATTTAGATTTAAAACTGACTCAATTACCCAGAAAATGGGGACAAAGGGCAGAAAGGGGATATTTACAACATTTTGAAAAATTTGGGGTGTTCACAGAGACTTAGTTATAGCCAATTAGGCGTTGTCAGACGAGACGTGACCATTTTTTTGTTGCTCCTTATTTTGTGATTTTGCGGACGAAATCCTTTTTAAGGAGGGTAGGATGTAAGGTCCGCGAATATTTTTGAGGAATTTATTGCTTACATAGTCTTGATATGTGTGCTTTTGTATAATCACGAAGTTATATTTCATAATCAAGTAAATTTTGGATGTGCCCTGTGTTTTGGCTTTGTACGCGTGACCCGAAGATCGCGTAGATATACTGTGTAAGTAAGAAGTGCCTAATTCTGGATGAATTAAGCTTTAAAATATTAAGGGTCGATTTATAATATGTTTTTATAGTTTTTCCCAAAATTGGGGACCTATACGACGTAAAAACCTTGTCAGTGCATGTGAATTACAAGTTTTGGACCCGAAATCATAATACGCTTAATTCTCGCAAATGAAAGGCAATTTTATTGAAAGGCCTTGACTATTTCATATTAAGTGAGGATAATTAGAGAACTAAATAATTTATTTGAATTTAATTAATATTTTAGTGCATTAATTAAGCATAGTTTTAAAGTTTAACAAGTAGCGATTTTTGGATTTGGACTGGATCAACTAGGAGAGGACCCAAATCCATTGGGCATCCTCTCTAGTGGACACTCTTGGTCATGGTTGACCATCTGGTCAAGGTTTGACCAGCTGGGTGGTGCTTTTGAAAACTTTTGCTTGGATTTTGAAAAGGAGGCCACTATTGGCCCTTGGTGTTTTCAAAACCCCCATTATGAAGCATCATAAGGTGGCGCACTTTTCAAAGAGAGCATGGGGATGGTGCCCCATGGCATTTTTGATATGTTTTTAAATGAATTCAAATGTTGAAAAACGATTGGGCATAGCCAAGGGGCAGCCCATGTTATTTCCTCAAGTTTTAAAGGTACTCTTAAATGGCATTTTTGAAAGAATTCTGAAAAGTTTTAAAACACCTACATGCATTGGGCGTGGACTCCTAGGAGGGGGGCGTGGAGCACCCCAGCCCTCCATCCTAGCTGGGTTAATCCTAGTCGTCCTTTAGTGAAACCCAACCTATTTAATGTTGTGAAGAGAGAGAAAGAGGCAATGCCTTATATGATTTTCTTGGGGAGCTTCTCTCTCCTCCTTCCCTTCTTCTTTTCCAAACCGTGCGTGAGAGAGAGTTTGAGAGTGAGTGAGAGACATACCTTGTTGCAGCTCCTTGCTCCAGCCATGAACCCCATTACCTCCTTCTTCTCCACTAAAGCCTCATAGGTGATACACTCCTACTTATGTCCATAAGTGTGGTTTTCAATGGAGCATTTGGGTTTCTCCCATTATTGATTTTCTGAGCTAGTTGTATGCTTGTTGCATAGGGTTCCGTTTTAAGCAAATTTACATGTTCATGCATTTGAGAGAGTTTCCTCTTTGCATACCTCATTGTGGGTTTGTTTGAGCAAGAGTATGGGTGTTTTTATGTTTTTCGTGAGCTACTACATGTTTAGCTTGAAATGGCGGATTTTAATGGTGTGCTTGCATGCATGGAGATTGTGTCTTCGTTTTTTACATGATTGCATGTGTTTTAATGTGCATTAAAAGTAATAGGTACCATGGAATTATTTCAGACTTCGTTTGCTTTGGTTTTTCCTTTTCACAGCTATGCATCGTTCATTTTTGTGGGATTGATTCATGGCAGCCATGGTTCTGCCCTGTTATGGCAGTGAACCATGTTGGCAAGGCATTTCCTATTTGGCAAGGAGGCCTTAAGACCGCCCCCTTCTATCCAGCAAGCCATACCCAGCTGGGTCGGCCCCTTTAGGGGTTCAAATGTTGCTGGATTGGGGAAGGCGGGCTGAGCCGGGATGGTCCAGCACCATCGCCCCCTTCTTCCTTTTTAATTCTGTCTGGCCTGGGATGTTATGGTCCCTTTTGATGTTCGGCTGAACCGGTCCAGCTAGCTGGACGAGTCCAGCATTGCTTGTTCTAGGTCGACCACGAGTGGGGAGGCCTGGGTTGTTTTTCCCTTTTTGTGGGGTTCGGCATCCTTCTGCTAGCATCCATGGGCTGAGCCCCATTTTTGGTAGCTTTGGGGTTTTGATTTTAGCCTTGCCCGGCTTAGCACGGTCTGGACCGACAGGTCCAAACCTGTCAAACCCTTGTCCCACGTTTGGTTGATGGGACGTCTCTCTCCCTATTTCCATTTCAGTTTAGGCGCACTTGAGCCAGCACCCATTTCGGGTGGCTGGGGTGTTCGGATGGCCTAACATGGTCTGGACCAAATAGGGTCCAGACCTGTTAGAGGCCCCTAACCGAAACAAGTTTTGGTTAAGGGCTCCTCATTTTTTGTGTCCAGCATAGTGTTGGTGCTGCTGCAGTCTAGCCGCAACACTTTGGACCGCAGCTGGGTGCAGGCCGTGGGTCTGCGCCCCTCCATTTTGTGGCAGCCATGCCACAGCTTGGGTCTATACCTTTGATCTAGACCCTGCTCTAGTCGGAACAACCGTTAGTTGGTCTGGCCCAGTTGGTCCAGACCTGGGCCTTTTCCTTTCTCATCGCAGCCGGGTGTTTTAGCCCCCTTTAGCAGGGCCACATTGGCACCGCATGACAGCATAGCTGCTGTCCTCCTTCCGTGTTTGCAGTGCTGCCAAAACTGGGCTTGCTGTGGGTGCATATTACCCCATGGCTTCGTACGGCCGGTTTTGGAGTGGGTCCGTGTTTGGCAACTTTGGACTAGCGAGCTGGAAGTTCTTTCCATGCCGCACTTTTAGTATCGTAGCGAGCTCCCGAGCCGCAGTCTATGGGCTGCAAGCGTGCTTGACATGGGATCCAATATCCCAATGTAACATTACAATTTGGTGATTAAGTTATGACTTGTGCAATATGGGCACGTAGACCTATGCAAATTACGCGTAATATTATGATAAACCCAAAGATGCGGGTTTCAAATACCCCAATGATTCCACTTTCTGACTTGATATGTCATAGGAAAAGAATGCTCGGTTGCCAGAGCAAATAAGATACACATAGCGAAAGGTGCGTAAAGATATAATAACCCTTTAAGGTGATGTAGTATGGACTCACGTAGGTGTGTATGTCCGCCTTTGAAATGGGTTTACTCTTGCATAGAACACGAATTACTTTGATGCTTGTTTCATGCTTTCAAGAGAAATAAGGTTTTGCTTGATTATGAAACACATGTGTATATCTTTGAAATAATGCAATTGGGGCTTTCCCTTGTCACACGTTACTGGCACCTTGGCACTTCACAAATTATTTAAGTATATTTTAGTGTGTTATGTAGCGTAGTGTCACGGAGAAGCCGTGCACTGCCACACACTTTAGCACATGAAGCCTTACACTAAGGAATGCGATCGTATGCTCTCATTGGTGATTTTTGAATATACAATTACATCGGCAAATTACATGTTTTCCCTACGTACGAGGGAGTTTGAGTTACCTTCCTAGAGTCGCAGTCTTATGAGACTGTCAGAACTCCTTGGCGAGTCTTGTTGCGGGCAATGGCCCCACTTAGCGAGATGAGCTCGCTGTTGGTTGCAATGCTTGGTTTATGAACCCTGGCACAACTTCTGAGTCATGCCTTACCGTGACAAATGTTTCCAACCGTTCCATCATAGCGTACAATGTTTGTATTGTCGCTTGTTTAGTTCTAGCACGTATGACACGATGCACATATGTGTGCACCTGTATCTGTACACAGTTCATAATATTATATCAGTAACTTTTATGTTCTGTGATGCATACCTCCTCGTGTTGCCGTGACTATCCTTAATAGTTCTTTCTAGGCCAAACCCACTTGGTCCAAGGGATTCGGTCCCAGTAGTGTGCGGTTCGCTGTCCCTCTTCGTCTCTTTCCTTAGTTAGACACTTGCAGCAACTGGCTTGCTTTCACCTCATTGTGGGTGCTGCCGCAGTTCGGCTGCACAGCCCAAACTGGGCTTGCACGTGTGAGCTCATTGCCTTTTACATCGGTGTGGTAGGTAAGACCACCTACCCCTTTTTGGGAACGGTTCCAACACAGTTGTTGGATTCTCTTCCCTTCCGTCTTGTTTTCCCACTTCGATAGAGAGCTGGGACTGCACTAGTGCCTGTGACACATGACTTGATGATCATGTTGCCTAGGTCCGTACAATTGTCTAGACCAGCGGGCCGCGTAGCTTCGCATAGTAGTATCACCTTTATGGTATTTTAGAATCCTCATTCCTGAGTCGTGCGGTTGCAGCACTTTGGCTGCAATCTACTTAGTGGTGCTGCGAGTTTTAGGCAAGAGTTTGGCCCTTGTTACCACCAGATTGGGTTGTTGCTGCTGCGGTTTCGGTGCAGCAAGTGCGCGGGCTTCGTCCTTGTAGTTTCGTAGTCCTCGACATGAGGTAGCTAGTTGACTAGCCGTACTTTCCCATTGCACGACGTAGCTGCCACTTTATCCTTTTACACCGACGGTCTCTATCGTCGCCTGGATAGCAACAATTGAGTAGTTAAATATGTATTTTGTTATGCGTGCAATGTTATGCTAAATGTATTGAAGTAGCACTCTCCGTTATGTGTGGTTCGCCAAATGTAAAGCATATGAATGCTTGTGTGCGATACGATTCCCTGTAACCATGTGCGTATTAGTTTGCACAAGATTAGATCATCCGAATGCTTTGGGTTCGATGATTCAAACCATGTGTCTCCTCCTTATTGTTCTTGACACTTGGCTTTTGCACACACTTCGAGGTACTTATCCCTCATTGGGTAGCTTTGGGTTTTATGAGACTTGAGTGTTGTACGACTATACTTTATGTATTCCCGTCGTAGAACTCCTTGGGTAGCTAAATGCTTTGTATGTTGTTTTGAATTGTTCGAGAGCAGTTTTACCGTGGCCACATGTTTCTAACTGTCTCATCATGAGGCACATTGCTCGGCAATATTGTATTAGCTTGTTTGTGTACTTGTTGTATTCTGCACTTGCATGACTACTCGCACTTGAGATTTACTCGCTTAGCTCGTACAATTACATTGAAGTATGATGCATGATCACACTTGATTGTTCAGTACATACTCGTACTGTTTTGCTTTGTTTGTGGATATGCGAGTGCCATTGTTAATGATTTAGAGACATTGCTTTACGTAATGGAATATTGATGAAATATCATATGCATGTAAATGTGTATTTGCTTGTACACTTAACTGTCTCTCAAAAATGATATATGCAATGCCTTTGTGGTTATATTTGTGCAAAAGATAGAACTTGTGATACTCTTACACTTTCCACTTGGCACATCTTGACACAGTTGTTGAGTAGTGCGTACCCTGAGGAGGTACTTTGCTTGAGGCTTTGGTAAGAGCACCACGCGCCCTTACTTCATGGAATGAAAATATAACACCATAGGGTATGAATAATGATATGACTTGACATGGGCTCAGTTGGAGTCTTCAAGCAGTGGCCCTTGTGTTGTGTGAACTCTTATGCTCTGTTGGCCGCGTGAGGCTGAGCACGTGAATGGGCAGGCCAAGTCCTCGTTTTGCGTACCCTGCGGGGACCACGAGGCAAATTCCTCGTTGTGAGGTATGATTGAACATGAGTCTTAAGAAAGATAAACCCGCTTCGCCCCATTCACAAAACGGTTCACCTTGGGAGATTGTGGATGGTACAACCATGAGTGACTTGTCGTTACTACGACACATGTTTTGACAGGAGCCGTAGCGTCCTTTGGCCTCCAGTCACTCAGAGTTAGGGAGGTCGAGGTTACCTTTTTAGGACCTCACTATTGCAGTAGTATGGATTGCAATCCTTGCCTATGCGAGTATTTTCTCCTAGTCGTGTGCTGCTCGCATGAGGTTGACTCGGTATGTAGCTTCCCCGGTTACCACACTAGAATTGGAATAACAGACGCCGGGTGCATGTCTCACAGAATGCGATGTTCCTTCGCGTACCCGAAGGAGTAATCAGAAGAACTTAAAGACTAACCAATCAGCTGACTTACTGTAGTTGTACTTTACTTGTTCTGTAGTATGTGCTTCAGTTGCCGTTCTTGTTTAGTTGTTACGTTGGTTGCCTTGTCATTCAGTACTTGGTACAATTTGTTACGGCCTCTTGCGCCTGCTTTATAGTTAATTCAGTTGTTACTATAGTTGCTTGTTGTTGGTACTCGTTACAGTTCAGATTGCTGTTTTGGTTTTTGGTTGTACGTTTACTTTAGTTACTGGCTTGTTCCCAGCACTTGTTACGGTTGCTACAGTTTGTACCTTTCAGTTGACTTGTACTTATCCCTCTTGCACTTACCTGACACTATCCACAGCACATTTGATTATTTATGTTCCTTGATGCATGCTTTACCAGTTGATATGGATTGTGAAATGAAGAAGCGTAGTTATTGTTCATGAATTCCTGCTAGTTACTTCCACTTATAGTTCTGTACTCTTGCTCATGCTGTAACTGCTTAATTATTGTAAATAAGCATGTTATGTATTGTCCTGTATAGCTCTGCTTCGTTTTCCACACTTTGGTATTTTGAGTCTGGGTTGTCTCACCAGCTCGAAAGAGTACTGACCCCGTTTTATGGGGATACAGGTTGCTTAGGCGTGCGATGGAGCTCGATGTGCTGCAGCAGACTCTGAACCCACACTTTTGATACTTGCTGGATCTTGGCAGTTTTGGTTTTGTATAAGGGAAATGAGATTTGTACACTTTGTAAATGTATTTAATAAAAAGTTGTTTCTTTACTATTGTTGTTCCTTGTAGCTCGCCCAGAGTTTCCACTTATCTTTCCCTTTCAGTTTTCCGCACTTGTGCTCTCTGATTTTCAAAAAAAAAAAAAAAAAATCCTAAAAATCCGAAGGATTTTCCAAGTAGAAATTCTGGGGCGCCACATGCTCGGCCTAACCAACCTAGCCAGCAACACCTGAATCCCCAAGGGGGCTAACCCGAACTGGGTAGGGTTGTTGGACTAGAGCCGGTTCACAGCCTCATTGCCTACCAAAACGACCCCTTGGTAGCCTAGATTCGCTGCCATGGCTGGGCAGGAACGTGGGCTACCACAAGACATGCAACAATAGCGGATGGTGTCTGAACATGCAATGGAAAACAAAGGCATAATGCATGCAATCATTCTCGTTAAAACCCACCATTATGAACGAACCTACCACTACATTGCACAACAAAAATTCATGCACGCATGCTCATTAAAATCCACAAGTACAATGCATGCAAGTGTACTCAATGAAATCAACAAATATGAAATAAAAACCGAAATGCTCTCAAGCCAACAATGACTATATGGCATAACGAGGAAAAACCAATGCATGAAGGCATGCTCAACCGAAAAGAATACATTCTTGCATATGTGTAATGGCTTCTCACCTTCAAGGCTTTCAACAAAAAATATGGAGACGATGGTAGGGCCGAAGCTACAACGTGGATGGTGCTTGGCACCACACTCACTCACAAACTCTCTCTCATGGTTTTGGAGAAGAAGGGAAGGGAAGGGAAGTGAGGGACTCCAAAATCGCCTAAGAGGGAAAATGCTCTCTTTCTCTCTCTTAATGCCATAAATACTTAGGGTAAAGCAATTGGGTGGCTGAGATTGAAGTTGATGAGATGGAGGGTTGGGGTGCTCCACGCCCCCCCATAGCCGCCCCACTCACCAATGCATGTCTTCCTTTTTAAAACTTTCAGAAAAGTTTTCAAAAATGCCATTAAGGGGTTTCATAAAAGCCTTTAATCTTTGAAATTTTTACAAGGGCTGCCCAAGGCTTGCCGCCCCATCCAGCCACTCATATTATGTTATTTAAAATAATTTAAACTTATTACAAAAAGACCATGGGGCGCCAGCCCCATGCTCCCCTTCTTTGGAATGCGCCCCTCATGATGAAGCCTTAAGCTTCATCATGAGCCTTGAAACAAGACTATGGCCAATCGTGGCCCTCTTTTCCAAATCCATGCACTCTTTTGCAAGAATGCCACCCAACTGGTCAACCCTTGACCAGATGGTCCACCATGGACAAAAACGTCCACTAGAAGGGGCGCCACATGGGTTTGGGCCTCCTCTAGTTGATCCGGATCCAAATCCAAGATGAAAATGCACCATTAAAAAGAAAATGCTTATTTAATAATTTCAAAATGAAATTTGACCTCACTAAATCATTTATTTATTTTCATAATCTTAATTGACATGGAATGTTCAATGCTACTTAAAGAAATTTCCCTTCGTATGTGAGAAATATGCTCTTTACGACTCGCGTACTATCGTTAAGCAAATCTCGTAATTCACATGCACTGACGAGGTTTTTTCGTCGTATAAGTCCCAAATTCAAGGATAAACTATACAAATATATTACAAACTTACCCTTAAATTTTTAGAAGTTAATTCGTCCGAAATTAGGCTCTTATTACTTATATACTGTATTTATGCGATTTTCGGGTCGCGCGCATAAAGCTGAAATACAAAGCATAGTCAATTTACACTTAATTACGCGATTCAATGCCATAACCACACGAAATATATATATCAACTCAATGCAACCGTAAATTCCTCAGAAAGTTTCACGGGTCCTACATCCTACCCTCCTTAAAAGGGATTTCGTCCGCGAAATCACAAAACACCAAACAACGACAAAATGATCAGATCTCATCTGACGGCGCCTAATCGGCCACAACTAAGTCTCTTGTAGACTTCTTAGGACAGAACTTGACAATATTCCCTGGTTGTCCACACTTGAAACACTTGTTATCGTAGCGAGGACAAGCTCCAAAAGAATGATTTTCGTCACATCGTCAACACTTCCGCTGGACATTCGATCGCTGGGATCGCCTTTGCTGGCCGTTCTGCTGTACTTTCTGATGCTTTCGCTCTCTAGTAGGTGGCGAAGACTCCGTCCTACTAGGATTCTTCTCACTCGTAATCGCAAAAATCTGAGTTTGTTGCTCGGCTTGGTCTTCATCCAACAGAGTAGCTACCTCAATAGCCTCTTTGAGTGACTTTGGCCCGCTAGTGAACACTTTGGTTCTCAGAGTAGGCCTCAAACCACGAGCGAACTTTATTGCTCGTTCATCTTCCGCGACGTAAACATTCGGACAATATTGTTCCAAACAACGAAACTTCATAATGTAGTCGGATAGGGTCATCGTTCTCTGTTGCAGATCCAGAAATTCTTGCATCTTCTTACTGCGTTCATGCTTAGAAAAATACGCAGAGTTAAAAACTTTAACAAATTCATCCCACGTAACAATCGTGTCTTTAAATTTAACCGAAGAGACAGTGTCCCACCACTTCTCAGTGTGGTCTTTTAAACGATAAGTACCAAAATTCACTTTATGTTCCTCTAGGACATCCAAAACGTGAAAGATACGCTCTATCTCACGTATCCACAATTCAGCAGCTTCAGGGTCTGTTTTACCCTCGAAAGCAGGAGGATCCAATTCCATGAATCGCTTATAGGTAACCGAACTCAGGTTCTGCCCACCTTCGGCTACGTGCTGAAGATTCGCACCCATCTATTGCAACGCAACCACTTGCTGTTGCACAACCTCTACAAGGTTGTTCACAGTGCCCATAATATTGTTGCATCTGGTCTTCCAAGTCATCTATCATGACAAAAAGACATAATAATCAATTGCTAGGTCTAACAACCATGCTCGCTAAACGATAATCAAAGCAATCATTCAAAAATCATGAGCACACTAGACATAGATCAGACAAAAACCACATCGCAACTCAATCGTGCAACACAACACGACATATAAGCACTTTCCACGAACGAACTCAAGCGACACCATACAAGGCCGCTATCGCTAGAAAATCACCATTGTAGACAACAAATGTTAGAGAATCACCACTCTAACAAAACAAAGAGAAATATCACTCGCATGACATCGTCAATCATAACATCGTTAATCATGATATTGTTAATCACATCATAGTTAGGGAATCACCACACTAGCGGCATCGTTAGAGAATCACCACTCCAACGACATCATCAGAGAATCACCACCCTGATGGCATTACTGAAGAATTACCACTCCAGTAGCATCATTAGGAAATCACCATCCTAATGGCATCATCAAAGTATCACCACCCTGATGGCATCGTCAGAGAATCACCACCCGGACGACATTGCTGGAGAATCACCACCCCAACAGCATCATTAGAAAATCACCATCCTAAAGGCATCATCAGAGAATCACCACCCTGATAGCATCGTCAGAGAATCACCACCCGGACGGCATTGCTGAAGTGTCACCACTCCAACGGTATCACTGGAGAATCACCACTCCAATGACCTTCATTAGAGAATCACCACTCTAATGGCATCGCTAGAGAATCACCACCCTAGCGGCATTACTGAAGAATCACCACTCTAGTAGCGTCATTAGGGAATCACCACCCTAATGGCATCATCAGAGAATCACCACCCTGATGGCATCGTTAGAGAATCACCCCCCTAACGGCATTCCTGAAGAATCACCACTTCAGCAACATCATTAGGAAATCACCATCCTAATGGCATCATCAGAGAATCACCACCCTGATGGCATTGCTGAAGAATCACCACTTCAGCAGCACAGTTGGCACTACTAGGAATCACCTCGTGCGCCAACGCACCACAATCCTCCAGAAAGTAATGGGGGAAACAAAAATCCCCACAACGCTCTCTCACGAGCAACAACACCCTGTTGATCGGTCTTAAACTATCCCCAGAACACGACCCTTTCAGGAGTCAAATGCCATCACCGGCAACACAAACGCAACATACTAAGCGCTTAACAACAGATACGTTCTCATCACCAAGAACGACTCGGGATCAAAAGCATCCTCCAACGGGATACACAGAGGCGCAACTGGCACAGACAAGGCTTCTGCCTTCTGTCCAAAAAAGGTCACATCAAGCGAGATGCCCTTTGTCAAAGACAGGGTTACGAACAATCCCAACAAAGTTGGAAAAGAGAGAAAACACTCATTCAGAGCCTCACACAATGATTCATATCAAAGCCATCTCATATTCAACATGATTAGGATAAAGTTCAATCATCGCTACAATTCTTCAATCATCTCCACCAGCATGATGTGGAACGAGAAGGGCGAACTATGCAAGTAGACCACTAGGTCTCAGTCAGAAATTTCAACTCTCGCAGGAGTCTACTCGAATAGCTTAGGAAACTAGATCCACAAGCGCAAACGAACCCTTAGGTTCCATCAATCGATGCATTACGCCAAAATACGAAGCTTATTCATGAAACTGAGTCTCACATCAAACGACACCCGAAAAACACGCAAATTATCTAAACATGCAGAATGAGCAATCAAACAACAGAAATTGAATTAGGCATACTTACAGTGCGATGGTCGATGCGTGCGTAGACTTGAACCACACTTCTATAATACTTTTTAAAACACTACTCTGATACCAGATCTGTGACGCCCCAGAATCCCAACTTGCAAAATTCTTTAGATTTTCAGGGTAATTTTTTTTTGAAATACATTGTGCGAAGTGAAAAAACCAAAAGGGAAAAACAAGTGGAAATTCTTGGCGGGTTATAGAGAACAACATGATGAAACATTTTATTAACCACATTTTACAAGATGATACAACATTTCCCTTTTTACAAAACAACAACTGCCAAGATCCTTGATGGTTCAGAAGTGTGGGTTCATGTCCGCTGCCACACATCGAGCTCTATTGCATGCCTAGAAGCAACACCTGTATCCCCATAAAATGGGGT
Organism: Nuphar pumila; assembly: GCF_984573655.1. Taxonomy (NCBI): domain Eukaryota; kingdom Viridiplantae; phylum Streptophyta; class Magnoliopsida; order Nymphaeales; family Nymphaeaceae; genus Nuphar; species Nuphar pumila. The sequence continues at coordinate 27,278,285 of NC_143258.1, read as the reverse complement.
CAGTACTCTTGCGAGCTGGTGAGACAAACCAATCACAGTATACCAACATGTGGGAAACGAGAGCACAGTCTATCATGAAACACATAGCATACTTATTTACAATAATTGAACAGTTAAAACATGAGAAAGTATACAAGAGTAACAAATCTACACATGGAGCAATAAATGACAATTACTAGCAATAACATGGTATGCATCAAGGAACATAATTAACCAATGTGTTATGCAGAACATATAAGTTATCATGGACTGTGCAAAAATATAAGTGAACAAGTATGTATATCATGCAACAAGTACATGTATCTAGCAGTGTGGCAATACAAAACATCGAGCATTTCGATGAGACAGTTAGAAACATTTTGCCACGGTAAGGCATTTCTAGAAACGAATCAAGAGACGAGCAAAAGCATAAAAACCATGTATTACTAATGTAAGCGAGCTCGTCTCATGAGGTGGGGCCATCACCCGCACCAAAACTCGCCAAGGAGTTCAGAAATCACATAAGTCTCGTAAGACCATATTCCCAAACATGTATCTCATGAATCCCTTCGTACTTAGGGAAAATACATTTAATTATAACGAATATGATGACTGCATTGATTTGATGATATACGACATAGGTTTTGCAAAAACCCTATTTTTACAGAAAGGCATTCGATAGGGCATCAATTGCAAGTACTTTGCATTCTATACAAAGTGAACACATGCATAAAAATATGCATCCACAATACTCACATTGACGAGTTTATCATTTTATTACGCACTTTGCTACAATATCTTGCAACACCTAACTCATGATGATTTGCTTAAATAAACATGCAATTTGTGCCGTGGCGTGTATGACAAGCGAAGTGCCATCAACCTCTTAACTTCGTAAAAGCCTTATTTTACAAAAAGGCATTAAACAAGGTATCATTTGTGTTCTTTGCCAAGGCATACCCACAATGAGGGTGAAACTATACTACACAAATTGACGGTTTTCCCAATTCTTTGCGCATATGTAACTACATAAATTTATATTTGCTTTGGACGATTGCGTGGTTTTTGTCTACGTAATGATAAGTCAATGTTTATGAAACTGCCGGGTCATTTGGAACCCGTGTCGTAGGCACTCATGCAGCCCCTTAGGCTGCAGTTCGGAGCTTACTAATCAGTCCATAAGGCGTGGCAAAACGGGGAAAACACCCACTGTTGGCTGGAGTCTGTCCAAAACAGACCCACGACACAACCGACCACTTGGTGCCATGGGGCACCGTACGCGCGTAGCAGACCCAAAATGGGCGGCCTTGCTGAACCAAACAGGAAGACAGCCGGCTGTGCTGTCACGCAGCTCCAACGTGACTCTGTTGCACAGGCCGAAACACCTCGACTAGGTATGCCGGGTCTGGGAAAAGTGTTTGCACACACACACACCCGGTTTATGGCTACCCACGCATAGCCCAGGTCTGGAACGATTGGTCCAGACCATGCTGGGCTTACTCAGCTGGAGCACAGTCTGGACTGGGTGTCCAAACCCACGTGAGGTTTGGTCCCCACCGAAACACAGAAGGTGTAGGCTTTGCAGCTTGCAACCGGATGCGACCCACCTGCTGCAACTCGGTTGCAGCAGGCCCACCTAACAATGGCCCAGATCTGGACCGACTGATCCAGACCCAAGTTGGCTTCGACCAACAGCCAAGGGAGGGGTGCAGGCCCACCTGCCTGCACCCGGCTGCAACCCAACAACTGCGCAAGGCTGCAGCAGTCTTGAAAACCCAAAACAGAAGAATGTGAAGGGTTTAACGCCCCAACTGAACTCGATTCAGGACAAGGGCCATTGACAGGTCTGGACCATATTCGGTCCAGACCATGTCAGGCCAGAAGAGGAAAACCGAACCCACACCAGCCCGAGTTGGTGGGTTTGGCCCAGGTTCACACTGAACCAAAAAGGGGGAAAAGGGGGAGGCACCCAGGCTGACCCGTTTGTGGTCGACCTGGGATACCTTTTGCTGGATTCGTCTAGCAGGCTGGGCTGATCCAACCGAACAACAAAAGAAAGAGGGGAGTTGTGCTCGGCTTGACCAACCTAGCCAGCAGCACCTGAATCCCCAAAGGGGCTAACCCGAACTGGGTAGGGTTTCTGGACTAGAGCCGGTTCACAACCTCATTGCCAACCAAAACGACCCCTTGGTAGCCTAGATTCGCTGCCCTGGATGAGCAGGAATGTGGGCTACAACGAGACAAGCAACAATAGCGGATGGTGATTGAACATGCAATGGAAAACAAAGGAATAATGCGTGCAATCATTCTCGTTAAAACCCACCATTATGAATGAACCTACCACTACATTGCACAGCAAAAATGCATGCACGCATGCTCATTAAAATCCACAAATACAATGCATGCAAGTGTACTCAATGAAATCAACAAATATGAAATAAAAACCGAAATGCTCTCAAGCCAACAATGACTATATGGCATAACGAGGAAAAACCAATGCATGAAGGCATGCTCAACCGAAAAAAACACATTCTTGTATATGTGTAATGGCTTCTCACCTTCAAGGCTTTCAACGAAAAATATGGAGACAATGGTAGGGCTGAAGCTACAACGTGGATGGTGCTTGGCACCACACTCACTCACAAACTCTCTCTCACGGTTTTGGACAAGAAGGGAAGGGGAGAGAGGGACTCCAAAATCGCTCAAGAGGGAAAATGCTCTCTTTCTCTCTCTTAATGCCTTAAATGCTTAGGGTAAAGCAATTGGGTGGCTGGGATTGAAGTTGATGAGATGGAGGGATGGGGTGCTCTATGCCTCCCCATAGTCGCCCCACTCACCAATGCATGTCTTCCTTTTTAAAACTTTCAGAAAAGTTTTCAAAAACGCCATTAAGGGGTTTCATAAAAGCCTTTAATCTTTGAAAATTTTACAAGGGTTGCCCAAGGCTTGCCGCCCCATCCAGCCACTCAAATTATGTTATTTGAAATAATTTAAACTTATTACAAAAAGACCATGGGGAGCCAGCCCCATGCTTCCCTTCTTTGGAATGCACCCCTCATGATGAAGCCTTAAGCTTCATCATGAGCCTTGAAACAAGACTATGGCCAATTGTGGCCCTCTTTTCCAAATCCATGCACTCTTTTGCAAGAATGCAACCCAGCTGGTCAACCTTTGAACATCTGGTCCATCATAGACAAAAACATCCACTAGAGGGGGCGCCACATGGGTTTGGGCCTCCTCTAGTCGATCCGGATCTGAATCCAAGACGAAAATGCACCATTAAAAAGAAAATGCTTATTTAATAATTTCAAAATGAAATTCGACCTCAATAAATCATTTATTTATTTTCATAATCTTAATTGACATAGAATGTTCAATGCTACTTAAAGAAATTCCCCTTCCTTTGCAAGAAATATGCTCGTTATGACTGGCGTACTATCGTTAAGCAAATCTCGTAATTCACATGCACTGACGAGGTTTTTTAGTCGTATAAGTCCCAAATTCGAGGACAAACTATACAAATATATTACAAACTTACCCTTAAATTTTCAGAAGTTAATTCATTCGGAATTAGGCTCTTCTTACTTATATACTGTATTTACACAATTTTTGGGTCACGCGCATAAAGCTGAAATACAAAGCATAGTCAATTTACACTTAATTACGCAATTCAATGTCATAACCACACGAAATATATATATCAACTCAATGCAACCATAAATTCCTCATAAAGTTTGACGGGTCTTACACAAATTGTGTTGAAATCAAAAGTTTTGTTGAAATTGGCAATTTTTGTATTTTAGCCTACATAGATATACGGGTAAAATCGCGTAATTTTACATAAAAAGGCGATTTAGGGAAATTTAGAGAGAATTAACCTCCAAAATTTTTAGGGTAAGTTTATAATAGGTCTATGGTCATTTACCTCAAATTTGAGGTCCGAACGACGAAAAAACTACGTCAGTGCATGTGAATTATGGGAGATCGCTTAGAAACTTAGCGAGGGCCTACACGAGACCCAATTCATTCGTAATGAAGATTTTTTCACTTGGGTAGCTTTGAAATGTCATTTACATTGATAATATAAAATAAAATAATTAAACATAATGGAAAAATATGTGAAATTCAATTAAAGATAAAATCGATGTTAGAAACAATCATTTTCTTTCATTGGTCAGTGTCGAACAAGGCCGTGACCGTTCATTTCGGATGGCCTTGGAATGACCATGGAAATAAAACCAGATGGTCACGTTGACCAGCTGGGTGAGTGGCAGTCTTGTAAGAGACTAAAGTCATTTTAAAAGGGAGGACCACGATTGGCCCTACCCAAATCAAATTAAAAAGAATTTTTTTATAATGGCATGTCATAAAAGAAGCAAAAAGGAGAAGATGCATGGCATGGGGGTCGACATTCTCTCTTGGGGAGTGTGTGGGGTTTTGGAGAATCCCTTGCCTTGAAATTCAAGGAATCCCAAGGGCTCTTCCCAAGAGGGAAGAGCCATTATGAAGCTTGAATGAACCACATTGGATGCATGGGGCGGCAACCCCATGGCATTTTTGTAATTCAAAAAAAAGAAGATTCAAATCCTTGGAGATGAATGGTGGAGCTGGGCGGCGGTGGAAATCCGTAATCCACCCCTAGCCCCACATCTTGGAGGGTGATTCTCCACCCTCCATTTCAGCCCAGCCCTCTTAAAGCCCCTTGGAAAAATCGAGAACCCCATTAGAAGGGGCGATTTTTTTTCAAGGTTCATTCTCTCTCCCAAACTCTCTCACTTCCTCTTCCTCCCAGCCGTGGGGGTGCCTCTCCATCAACGTTGAAGGGCAGTTGCACAACCTCCTTCATTCAAGCTCTAAGGTGAAGACTCACTGCGTTTTGCTCATGGTTGGCACATCATGAAACCGAGGAGCCAATGCATTCGTGCATGCATGCTCCCTCAGTGGATTAGCTTGGTTATGCTTTTCATTTCAATAGTGAATCACCATTGTTGCATTCATGGGTTTGTTGCCTCCATTTACAATTAGTTTTCTTTTGTTTTTCCAATTGCATTTTCAGTTTTTCATCTCATATGTATATTTTTTTTTAGCTTCAGCCTTGTTATGCCTTTCTCTCTCATAGTTGGGCTTGTTGGCATGTCTGTGGCTGGTTGGCCTTGCTGGATGTGCCCTGGACCGAGTTGGGCTCGTCCAGATGCACCCAGCCTGTTTCAGCATCTCATGGAGTGTGGGCTTGCAGTGGCTGGCGCACTGCAGCCTCCCCTTTCTTTTTTCTTGAACCGTCGATGTGTTGGATTCAACCCAGTCCCAATACGTTTGGGACTGGCACTGCAGCAGTGTGTTGGTCTGGGTCATGGCGTGACTAGACCCCATTAGAGGAAAGAGGGGCCCAGGCCCCTTCGGTTTCTTTTTTTTTCCCTTTGATGTTCGTTGGTTCCATTCGGACCCTTGGCGTTTGAGACAACTGGGCACCCAAGTGGTTTAGCAGGTTGGGGCTAGCCTATGACAGGCGTCCAACCCCTTTAACAACAACTGTTCAAGCCATTGGGCTCTGGTTCATGAGTTTAGTAGACGCAAGGTCTGGTCCAGTGGACCAAACCCTTCAGCTAACCTCGTTTACCCTGCCTTTGGAGCTAGGCACCTTGCGGGTGGTCCGCATGCCCAACATTGGACGCCACTTTTTTTTTTAAGTGTTTTGGGCTGGAGTACCGGTTTGAACCATGGTTCAGACTAGTGCTACAGCTGGTTGGTCTGGCTGGTTCATGAGCCAGGCCCCAGCCCGGGCGTGGCACTTGGTGCCAGCCGTGAGGTGCTGGGCACTCAGGCCATCTTTTGGCCGACCCTTTTTAGTTCAGGTCTGAACTAAAAGTTCAAACCTGAGTGCGATGACAGCATGGTCTGGTCCCATGGACCAGACCCCTATCCAACTTCTTTGGCACCCAGATCCGCGAGGCTACTCGCGGTTGCCATTTTGGCAACCTGATTCAGTCCAAACCGAGCCACTTCGGTAGTCTAGTCCGAACTATGAGTCAGACCAGAACCTCTTGGTGGACTCAGCAGTCTGGTCTGGAGCACCAGACCTGTAGATTCAGGTAGTCCAGCTTTGACAGCGGGTATGCAACTCCATTGCCGTAACCCTTGCAGCCTTGTTACCCCATCTAGTCAGCTTTCCCTAGTGACGACTTGTTTTTTTAGACCAGCACGAAACCTTACCCCTAGCCGGACCTGAGTTGGTCCAGACTTGTGTTTTGTCTTGGCCCTCACCCTTTCGCAATTTGGTTAGGGTGTTTGGGATGCGCGCACCTGCCTTGAGATGCACCTGTTTCGGGCAATCTTATATATATGTATATATATATATAATTATGTATATATATATGTATATATATATATACATATAGGGGGTATGCATCATTGAGTGTACATGTATATATGTAAATATATATATGTCGATAAAGATGAGCCTCGTAACATATATATATAAGTTAATACACATAGTTGAGTGTTTCAGTGCGACCGAATGGACACGTGGCACTCTTGTGTTCCGTCCAAATGTTTCCATAGATAATTTACACTCCGAACTGGGTATGAGTTACATAGTGTTTATTTTACGATCGTCTTGTCAAATGTTTCATTTCGGGTCTGCGGGCATGACACCCCAAACCGTGGAAAAGCCAATGTAATCCCCATTAGATAGGTTATTCCCAGAATTCACTTTTGACACATATGTGTGTCGCACTTCTTGAGAGAAATACTCACACCTTGGTTTTCGTTTCAATTGACTACGCTGTGTAAGCGGATGGGCACTATTGCAACTCCACATACATAGAGTCTATGTTGGTTAAAAGTCACGAATATTGTTCAGTATTTTTGTATTGGGTCCGCAAGCGCGGCACCTCACACCGTGGAAATGCTAATGTTATTCCCATAAGTTGGGAATATCGTAGATTTCAATCTCAATACATAAGTACGCCAGATTATGAGTCTTCCCTACAGGAATGATCTCATATTACGTAAAGTGCCAATCTTAATGATTTAGTTCCAGCTATCTGAGTGATGAAATTGATGAAATTTCATATGATGAAACTATATACTTGCTTGCACATTTTCTTGTCTCTCAGAAATGAAATTGTATAATGCCTCTGTTCCTTATGTTTGTGCAAATGATAGAAGGCATGTGGTATTATTACACTTTGCACGTGGCACATCCTGACACTTGTACTGAGTAGTGCGTACCTCAACTGGTACATTGTTGAGGCATTGGTGAGTGCTCAAGGTGCACTTACTTCATGAAATGAAAGGCTGAAACTTAAACTTAAACACCATAGGGTATGAATGAACATGATTTGTATTTTGGACTCAGTTGGAGTCTCTGAGCAATGGCCCTTCTGCTGTGAGTGAACTCACATGTGACTATATCCTAATTTAGAAAAGAAATAATATGGTGTTATGATCGCTTTCATGAGCGATGTGCTCTTGTTGGCCGCTTGAGGCTGAGCACGTGGATGGGCACGCTAAGACCACGGGGACCACGAGGCATAAAATCCTTGTTAAGAGGTATGAATGAATAATGAGCCTAAGAAAGATAAACCTTCTTCGCCCCATTCACAAACGGTTCACTTTGGAGAGGGTAGATGGTACAACCTTGAGTAACTTATCGTTACTACGACACGTGTTTTGATAGGAGCTGTAGCATCCTTTGGCCTCCAGTCACTCAGAGTCAGGGAGGTCGAGGTTGCCTTTTTAGGACCTCACTACTGCAGTAATATGGATTACAAGCCTTGCCTATGCGAGAGTTTCTCTCAGTTGCATGCTGCTTGCATGAGGTTTACTCGGTCTGTAGCATCCTCGGTTACCACACTAGAAATTGAGTAACAGACGCTAGGTGCATGTCTCACAGAATGTGAGGTTCCTTCGCGTACTCGGAGTAACAAGAAGAACTTAAAGACTAACCAATCACATCTGACATATTGTAGTTATTTCAGTTACTTTACTTGTTCAGCAGTTGTCTTAGTTACTTTACTTGTTCAGTAGTTATTTCAGTTACTTTACTTGTTCAGTACTTGTTACAGTTCTGTTACTGTTCTTAGTTACTTTCCTTACAGTTACTTCAGTTCTGTTACTTTTTCACTTGACTAGCACTTATCATGTACGCACTTACCTGACACAGACATCTACACTTGCTAATTCTTGTTTCTGTTCCCTGTTTCTCCTCTTAGAATTGATATATATATATCGTGGTTGTTTCTTCACCACCTCGCAAGAGGACTGACCCCGTTTTATGGAGATGTAGGTGATGAACAAGTACAGTGTTGATGCGACGGCACACGGTGGAAGCTTGGGAACCCACACTTAGCTGCAGATCCTGTCCCAGTGGTTTTGGGTTTTGGTTGGGATATATTCTCTATATTTTGAGTTTTTGTACTATCACATTTTGTAACTCTTAAACTGTCAGGTTGTATACCCCCTTTATATTGTGGTTGTACCTTTATTTACATTGTTAGTTACTTTTGTTGTACTCACCTGTGGCCATCCAAACTCGCGGCCTTGCCACCTTCTTTACACCTTGTTTTTCGCTGTTTTCAGTAAAACCTTTCAAAAAAAAATTCATAGAAAATCTAAGGTTTTTTCAAGGTCGGGGTTTGGGGCGCCATAGAGACCTTGCCGATCACCGTCTTATTGGGATAATATCAGTGACAAATTGAGAGAATCGCCGATTGTTCTTCAGCACTACACTCAGCACGTGCAGAAGATCCGAGAATGTTTGAAGGCAGCGCAAGATAGACAGAAAAGTTATGTCGATAAGAGATGACGCGAGTTATCATTTGAAGTTGGTGACATGGTTTTTGTCAGAGTTTCACCGACCAAGAGTGTGTTTCGTTTCAGTAAGAAAAGGAAGTTGAGTCCGAGATACGTTGGACCGTTCAAGATTTTGGCAAGGATCGGTGAAGTGGCATATCGTGTCGAGTTACCTCAACAATACGCCCACATTCACAATGTTTTTCATGTGTCAATGCTAAGGAAGTACATTCCTGACCCATCACACATCATTCACTACGAAGATGTGGAAGTGCAGGAAGATCTGACTTTGACATAATGGCCTATCGAGATAGTTGATCGACAAGATTAGGTTTTGCATAACAAGACTATTCTGCTAGTTAAGGTATGTTGGCAGCACCATGGCATCGAAGAATGCACATGGGAACCAAAAGCGAGCATGAGAGAGAAATATCCAGGACTTTTTGTAACCTAATATGGGTGATTTCGCAGAAGAAATCCTTTTTAAGGAGGGGAGGATGTAAGGTCCATGATTTATTTTGAGGCAATATTATGCAAATTGTGTTGAGATCGAGAATTTTTGCTGAAATTGGCAATTTTCGTATTTAAGCCTACATAGAGATACAAGTCAAATCACGTAATTTTACATAAAAAGGTAATTGAGGTAAATCTATAGTGAATTAACCTCTGAAATTTTTAGGGCAAGTTTATAATACGTATATTGTGATTGACCCCAAATTTGAGGTCCGAACGACGAAAAAACTCTGTCAGTGCATGTGATTTACAGGAGATCGCTTAGAAACTTAGCGAGGGCCTAAACGAGACCCATTTTATTCGTAACGAAGATTTCTTCACTTGAGTAGCTTTGAAATGTTAATTATATTAATAATATAAAATAAAAATAATTATACATGATGGAAAAATATCTGAAATCTAATTAAAAATAAAATCGATATAATAAATAATAGTTCTTTCGTTGGTCAAGGTCGACCAAGGCCATGATCGTCCATTCAGGATGGCCTTAGGACGACCATGGCCATGAAACCAGCTGGTCACGTTGACCAGCTGGATGAGTGGCAGTCTCGTAAAAGACTCAAAAGCAAATCCTACGGGAGGGCTACGATTGACCCTACCCAAATCAATAAAAAAAAAGAGAGAAATGATGAAGTGTAATAATAAGTTTAATAAAGTAACAAAAGGAGAAGATGACATGGCTAGAGGAGACGACATTCCCCTTTGGGAATGCGTGAGCATGGGAGCCCTTTTGCCTTGGGATTCAAGTAATCCCAAGGGTTCTTCCCAAGAGGGAAGAGCCATTATGAGGTTGGAGAAAACCTCATTGGATGCATGGGGCGGCAGCCCCATGGCATTTTGGATATTTTTAGGAGGATTTTTGAATCCTCCATGTTGTATGGAGGAGCTGGGCAGCAGTGGGGAACCGTGGCCCACTCCCAACCCCTCATCTTGGTGAGGATAACCCTCACTGTCCATCTTCCACCTACCCCCTTTAAAGCTTCTTTGGAAAAATTGAGATCCCAAAAGAGGGCGATTTTTCCTTTCACTCTCTCTCTCTCTCCCATACTCTCTTCTCTTCCTCCTTCCCCAGCCGTGGAGTGCATCTCCACCATTTTCGTTGAAGAAACTCTTGCAGCCGTGACTCCCACCTCCATTTTCAAATCTCCAAGGTGAAGGCTCAACCCGTTCTTCCTTATATCATTTTAGTACACCATGAAACCAAGGGAGGCATGGCATCTATGAATGCATGCTCCATTGGTGGATTAGCTAGTTAAGTCTCCTTTTACCCCATGTCTTTATTTGCATTCAATGGCTTATGTGTTTTTCATGCTGCTGCATTCTTTTAAATTTTTTTTTAGCCGTGAGCTTTGCTGGAACCTTCTTTTGCTTTTTCTTCTTGCTGGTGTTTCTTCCCCTTGTTGCTAGGCGTGTTAGCCTTGCTGGGGTGCACTGGACCGAGCTGGGCTCGTCCAGAATGCACCTAGCCCTCTTCGACACTTCCTTGAGTGTAGGCGTGCTGCGGCTGGTGAACTGCAACTGCCACCTCCCTCTTTGAACCTTCGATGTGCTTGGTTCAACCCAGTCCCAATGCGTTTGGGATTGGCACAACAACACTTTGGCGTGGGTCATGGCGTGACCATGCCCCATTAGAGGAAAAAGGGCCCCTGGCCCTTCGATGTTACCTTTCTTTTTTTTTGTTTGTTTTTATTTTTGTTTCTGGTTGCTTGAGTTGGCGCATCGGGTCACCCGGGGGTTTTGGGCACATGGCTGGGCCCTGTTTCGGGGAACTGAGGCACCGACCTATGTGACTGGTCTGAGCCCAGGGTTCAGACCAAACCTATGTCAGGCCGTGTGGGTCCGGTCCTAGTGATCAGACCCCAGCCCCTCTTGTTGCGTTTCAGCATTGACCACAAGGCAGCCACCCAAGGGCAAGCTGCTGTTGTGGGTTGTTGTTTTCCTTTTTGCTGCATTGCGTGGAGGTTGGTCTGAACCATGGGTTCAGACCCCTCCTTTCGCAACAGCGTGGTTTGGTCCAGCGGAGCAGACCTATGTCTGGTCCAGCCCACTCTCACCGATCTTGGCGCCACATATTTTATATATATATATATATTTTCTATTTAGTCTTCGGTTTTTGGGTAGCCGATTCGGGCTCACCCAGTCCAATGTAGGGCCTAATCTGAACCGTGAGTTCAGACCAGCACCCTTATTATTGCATGCAGTCTGGTCCGGAGGACCAGACCAGCATGCATGTACCCCCCTGTTCGGCGGCCATCAGCATGGGAGCGCCAGGTGCGACTTGCGCCCGGGGTCCATTGCCACCTTGGCACTAGTTTTGTTGTTGTCACCATCGGTGACTTTGAGGCCGAATGTGGCTGTTGAATGCCGCCATACCTCTAGCCTGGTCTGGCCCACATGACCAGACCCGCACACCTACCCATTTGCCGTATAGCAGCCTTAGGCTACCGGGTGCCGCTGCACCCGGATCCCTTGCAGACTTGGTACCGTGAGCATGCTGTCACCACTAGTGATCAACTGACTTTGTCAAGACCCTTGAGTGTAGCGAAAGGACAATTGCGGTCTAGCCCGAATGGCCAGACCTGATCACTTTGTACCTCGCATCTTTGCAATCATTGAAGGCCTCGAGTATGGGTTTTCGGATGCAAGCAATCGGCTAGCTGCGTGCACTGGAGCACGTGTGCATATACATGTGAAACATGTATATACATGTGTATATGTACGTTTAGACATAAAATATGTATATATATATATATATATATATATATATATATATATATATATAAGTTAATACACATAGTTGAGTTGGGTGTTTCAGTGCGACCAAATGGACATGTGGCACTCTTGTGTTTCCACAAATATTTTACACTCCGAAATGGGTATGAGTTACATAATGTTTAATTTACGACTGTCATGTCGGATGTCCCAAAATTATTGCAGATAGGTCCGTAGTGGACCTCACACTCTCCTCGGTTTCCGCATTGGTTGACTAGTTGTGTCTGAAGGTAAGCACTATTGCTAACCTCATGTGTTTGGAGCCTAAGTGGTTTCGAGTCATGGACATTGATGTCTTCTTTTAAATCCTTGTAATTTTGAAAAGATTTTTATATGTAAAACATGTGAAAACCAGACATCAAATAATAAAAACCGGTTCTCACTAGTGGATGAGACCGGGTCAAACTCAAGGAACGGGAATATTTCATATTCAAATACACAAATCTAAACTATTCTTTATTGTCGAATTATTAAATAGAAAATATACGAGTAAAGTAAAAACAACTAACTATTACAACAAATGAATACCCTTTGCAGAGGGCGTAAAAAGCAATATTTACAAACCCAGAATTAAATTCCTAATTCTAAACTAAAAAGTAAAAATCTTCTATCTTCGTACTTCGTGTCACGCAATCGCTTCAGCTCCACTCCTGTGCTATCCTGCACAAGTCAAAAGAACACGAGCAGTACAAGATACTAATAGAGAATACACTAAGCAAAGTATACTAATTAAATGCTAAAATACTATGAACTATATAAACCTAATAACAATTCACTAAGCAAATTTAAGAACTAAATTTAAAATCAAAATCTTACTAACAACATTTTCGTTACTAAGTAGCTTTAATGATCAAGTACTAATTAAATGTGATTACTTAACTAACTGAATGAAGTTACAACTAAACTAACAATTATCTATCACTCATCTAATATCCAACAATGCAATTAACTAAACAACTAATAGAGCATTATTCACTTAACAAATGGTCAATAGCATTGCATCCAACAGTTAATACAACACTCTTAAAATCCGATTCAATTAGTTTTCAAAATAAATCTTCAATTGATTTTAATAACCACAGCACTCTCCGAAAATCCAACTAACAACAAATACCAACATAATTCCAGCAGTGAAGTTTAAAAGAGAATTGCAGTGAATTTCAGCAAAAACAATTCAGTGAAAATCATTGATCAATTTTATTGAAAATTAACACACTATTGCAGTGAAGTTCAACAAAGAATTGTAGTGAATTTCAGCAAAAACAATTCAGTGAAAATCATTGATTAATTTTACTGAAAATTAACACACTATTGCAGTGAAGTTCAACAAAGAGTTGCAGTGAATTTCAGCAAAAACATTTCAGTGAAAACCATTGATCAATTTTACTGAAAATTAACACACTATTGTCAAAGATCAAACAATAAATCATGTCCAGATGATTAAATTTCAGTAAACAGTGAATTTCAACAAATACACATGATCATCGGCAATAGTGAAGTTCGCCTGAAAAGGAACAATAAAAATTACAGCCAGATTGCCAGATTTCTGATTTTCACGGTTTACACAGTTTACACAAGGATTTTCGGCAGCTTCACGGTGGATCTCAACAAGGATTCCTGATGAATATTGATTCCATAATGAATCGTGACAGAAACTCACGATTCCACAGTTCATGCAAGGAATTCCAGTAGATGCAACAAATGTAAGGAACCACCGGAGATGAAATGCTCAGCCACAATGTCAAATCGCCGGATAGATCAGGTGATCTATTGCCGGCAAAACGTAGATGCCAGAAATCACTCACTCTCTAGAAACAGTTCCAGCCTTGATCGGAAATGTCAAATAGTATACATCCTCCACCGGAAACAACAACAACGTCAGAAATCTTTACGAGAAATGTGAAGTGTCTGGCTTAAACAGTGGATTCCGGCCAGCAACAGAGCTCAACAAAATTTTAATTGGCTGGAATTAATCCAGTTCTCTGATTCATACAGAAGATCAATTTAGTTGATTGTCACTGGTAATCAAGTTCGATTGATTTGGGATACAATAGTCCCTAGATTCTCAGGCACTGTTATCACTTGAATTTGGATGGAAATTCAATCCAGAATTTCGATCAATGCCGAAGCTCAGTAAATCGATGATCAATCATGCCTAAAAACTTCATATAATCAATCAAAAGATCAATCAATGCTCACACAGGCCAGATTTCAATCGTCGGAAGTGAGATGATCTTATTCCACCGTGAGACAGATTTTCACGATGAATGAAAAAAAACATCTGGCGAAGCAGAGTGGATTCTAGCTAGTACTGTAAACTTACTCTTTACGATGATAGATTTCACATGATGCAATGATAGATGCACAAAATGCTTCAGAAAAGAAAAAAATATGATGCACAATACAAGAAAAAGAAAAACAGAAACAGAAATTGCTATTCTTTGATTATGCAAATAAGAAGGAAAACTATGATACATGATGATGGATTTCACATAATGTGATGATTTTTTTTTTCTTTTTAATTTTAAATTCAATGATCTAATCTAACTCTTTGAAAACTGAAATGAAAAGAAAACCAGAAATAAAAGAGGAAAAGAGGGAAGAACATGAAGATGAGAAGAACTTACTATAAAGAGGGGTTAGAAGAGAATTTAGATTCCTCCCGTACACCGTCACCAAACTGAAGAAGAACCTCCACCGAAAAAGAAAAGAAGAGAGAAATAGGGAGAAGGGGAAGGAAGGGCAAGAAGAGGTGGAGGGGAAGGGTTAGGAAAGAGGGAGAAGGTATAAGAGAGAAGACAATTTGAAATTCCCCCTACGTATTATATTTATAATTTTAAACTTTTGTCCATAAGTCCATTCTCCTTTTGAAAATCTCATTTCAAAACCTCTCTTAAAAAAATATTTGCAAAACAACTCAAAATGACTATGTTTTAGAAATTGTAAAACTAAGTCTATTTTAACTCTAATTTTTTTATGATTTTTAAAAACTATACTACTACATTTATGTCAAACACTAAAATATGCATTAAAATGTAAAATAACACTATTTTTCATGCATTTTCTATTCTTATATTATTTTAGCACATTTACTCGAAACTAACATAAAATTGGGTTTTTAAATCATTTTCTCATGAAATCAAGCATATTTTTATATGAAATATCCCTAAAATATATGCATGATCAAATACCCTCATGCTTATGTTTTGCTAGTCCTCAAGCAAACTACACAAATGCAAGAACTCAAACTATCACTAACTCACTTTCGTAGGAATCACGATTGCATTTAGCATATGCAACAAGCCCTTTCAACCCCTGGGTTACCCCAGTGGACGAATAAGGTCTCGTGAGGGTTTACAGTGATGCTACCCACAAACATCTCTGTCATGTATGCATAATATTACACATCTTCATAAGCAATAGTTAATTAAAGACTTTGTTTTCACAAATATTTCTTGTTATTTCAAAATCAAAACATAATTAGAGTCTTTTATGTACCACCACAGAAAAAGAATTTCTTTCACTTTTCTAAATATCATAATTATTTATGTTTTATTCTTAGAAAATCCAATAAAAACAAGTTATTATTTACTTATCCTCACTCATATGTTTTCTGCACAGATTTTTTCAATCACACTTCTAAGCACTGAACTTTTCTTTCTTTTTAAGCTCTTTTCTTGATTTTTCATTTTTCACGCTTTTTCTTTTTGCGTATTCATTCTTCTCTTATAGCTTGTGTGTGGTCTACTTTTATGCCTTGTGTAATGTCAATATCTCTATTCTTTTTCAATGCATACCAAAAGATATCAACTAAGACATAAAAGTGACTTCCTTCATTCACCTTTGCAACGTTAGAGTCAAACACTTCAACTTGTATATGTTCTCAGCTACTTAGGATCACGAAGTTTTCCACTCTCCTTTTCGAAATGGAATTCTAAAGTTTAAACTTACATCTAAGTCCCATCTACTCAGGATTGTGGAATTATCCTAACAACCTAACACATGCTTCTTTTTCACTTTTTGAGCTCACTTTTACGGTTTTGTCCATTTGCTTAGTTTTTCAAAAATACAACTGTGCATATTCATATTTGTGATTCAAAATAAATTCTAACATGTATCTATCATCATTTCTTCAAAATCCACATAAACAACCATAATTTTTAGATCCATGTCAGAAAAAAAATTTGTAGGGCTTAAAAATCCTCTAAAAATATCAGATTTGAAATAACATTCATATAAGTTCAAACTCTTTCTTTAAAAACCTACTTTTCATAAGAGATGTGTAAACATGTGCAAGAACGTAAACAGAAATATCAAGGTGTACAAACTACACCCTCTCCCATGCTTGAATGACACTGTCCCAGTGACACTCCCCCATGCTTATATGAAACTAAGTGAATGCACATGAGAAGAAATAAATGAGGGAAAAGAGTAGAATCAACTTGACATGAATTAAAAAAAATGCATGTTTTATGAATGTAATGAATGCAATGTGTACATGACAAAACATGAAACTCATAGAAAAAGATAGAAAACAAAAAAATAAAACCATATAAAATCTACAAATCCTAAAAATGAATGTAATACTGTACAAAATATGGGTTGCCTCCCATAAAGCGCTAAGTTTCACGTCCCTAGCCAAACGGATCCCTGGAAAAAACCTTCATCGTCCATGAGATCAATGGACATGAAGTCAGGCTCAATCGGGCTCTCTATGAAAAATAGTGTCATCTTTGACACTGTGCACTATGTTCCCATCCCATCTACCTCTAAATGAATCGAAATGTCTGATCCAACTCAAATCACCTATCTGATTCTCAAGTAATTCTAGGTGATCCTCTTCGAGTGATTCCTTATCCTCCTCCTGAGATGGATCACTTAATAACCAAGCATATTATGCTTCTACGAGGTCTTGAATGACATTAACCTCAAAAGAAGCCTCCTCAACAGCAGGCCCCATAGCAGCACAAAAAATGTTCAGCCTCATCTTCCTATTTCTGAATGACACATCCATCGCACCAGTGCAGAAATTAATGCACGCGTTGCTGGTAGCTAGGAAGGGGCGACCGAGAATAATAGGGGTGTGTTGTAGGCTATCAACTCCCTCCATATCTAATATTACGAAGTCGATGGGCAAATAACAATCCTCCACCTTGACTAAAACATCTTCAAGTATCCCTCTCGGGACCTTGATCGATCTATCTGCAAGCTGAAGAGTCATAGGTGTCGGTTTCATCTCTTTCAATCCAAATTGGTCATAAAAGAAACCAGGCAATATGTTAACACTTGCCTCAAGGTCGAGCAATGCACGCCCAACAGTGATGTTTTCTCTGACACATGAGATGATAGGAGTCCCTGGGTCCTTGAGCTTAGGTGGTGTTTGGTGTTGCAATACTGCGCTCACCTGCCCAGTCAAATAAATCTTTTTCTGTGCAAGGGACCTCAACTTCCTTTTTTGCGTACAAAACTCTTTGAGGAACTTTGCATATGCAGGGACTTGCTGGATAACATCTAGTAAAGGGAGGTTTATCTGGACGTGCTTGAATATCTCAAGCATCTCTTGCATGTTCACTCCAGACTTACCTAGTGATCTCGGTCTCTCTAATGCCTCAGAAAAGGGGACTTTGGGAATGTAGGATGGTGAAGGCTCAGATGGAAGAACCTTCTCGCTTTCCTGAGGTAAAACACTAGGGATAGACTGTTTCTCACTTATCTTCTCTCTTTCTTTTGTAGCCTCCCTCGCTTGGTACTGCTTCCCACTCCTAAGGGTTACTACTTGAGCCTGCTCTTGATGTGTATCTGTCAGATGCAAGCTATGCATAGGTTCCTTTCCCCTAGGGTTGACAATAGGCTGGCTAGGCAGTGTCCCCTCACTTCGTCTGCTAACCGCCTTGGCTAGCTGCCCTATTTGGGTCTCTAATTTTGCAATAGACTGGGTATGTGAGCTCAAAGCTTGCAAAATCTTATCCTCAAAGGACTGACTATGCAAAGGCTCATGAGACTAGGGATGAGTATAAACAGGTTGGGCTAGGGGATAACTGGATCTCTGAAATCCAGGCGCATAACCGCCTTGACTGGGTTGACTCTGGGAAGGGTTAGGGGGTTGGATCTGTGAGTTGCGCCATGAGAAATTGGGATGGTTTCGCCAGCCCAGGTTATAAGTGTTGGAAAATGGATTGGGTGTGGGACTAGCAAAGTTTTGAGCCATCTGAACTTACTCTTGGATAAACTCAGGGTACTGTGGTGCAACTGGGCACTGGAAGACATGGTGTGCAGGACTCGCACACAATGCGCACACCTGCATGGCAGGAGAGGGACCCAACAACAACTGATCTATTTTCTGGGATAGTTGGTCTACCTTATTGCTCAACTTAAGGTTTATCCCTAACTCGAAAATGCCTACCTTCTTAATGGTATCCTGTGCAGGTGCAACCCTATTGAACCGTGAGGCTGTCGCATGGTGCATCGAATTGTCGCTCAATGTCTCAAAAAGCGACCACACTTCATCCTCACTTTTGAGCATAAATGTGCCCCCACACGCGGCATCCACCATTTGACAGTACTTTTCAGTAAGACCGTCATAGAAATATTGCACCAGTTGTCAGCGAGGCACCTGGTGGTGGGGACACTTGCGGAGAAGATCTTTCAATCTCTCCCAAGACTCATGAAACTGTTCTCCCTCAATTTGAGAAAAACTGGTTATCGCTTTACGAAACTAGTTCGTCTTACCAATTGGGAAATATTTCTTTAAAAATTCTATTTGCATATGTTCCCAAGTGGTAATTCGAACTGTATCTAATGATTTCAACCAATTCTTTGCTTTGTCCTTCAAAGAGAAGGGGAACAGGGTCAACCTCATCGCGTCGTCTCCAAAGTTGTTGATGAAATTCCACTAGAGGGGGGGTGAATAGTGAAATACGATAAAGATCGATAAAATAAAATAATCAGGCAATAAGGCACAACACATAAAACACAGAATTTATACTGGTTCGGTCAATACCTAGACCTACATCCAGTCCCCAAGCAAATCACTTGAGCTTTCCACTATAACATCCGAGTCACCGGATAAATAGTACAACACCCTCTTTCTCAGAGGTCTTCTTCTCTCAACAGAGAAGGGGCACACCCTCTTCCACAGAGGTCTTCTTCTCTCAACAGAGAAGGACAACACCCTCTTTCACAGAGGTCTTCTTCTCTCAACAGAGAAGGGCAACACCCTCTTTCACAGAGGTCTACTTCTTTCAACAAAGAAGGAAAACAGTGAATAACAGAGTTACAATACTTCCTATAGAACCTTTAGAATGATATGAATGCACAAATGAAGGATTCTCAGAATGTTCTGTTTGTCACTCAGAGGATACTCTTTGTCAAAGAGCTATACTTGACTTTTTCTCTTTTCTTTCTTTTCTTTTTCTCTTTCTTTTTCAAGGCGCTCTTTTCAAATATCGAATAGGAATTTTTCTCGTTGTAAGCTCACATGTCCATTCCATGTTGAATAGTTTATTTGAGTGTGTTTATATAGCTTTTAAAAAAGTAGTCGTTACTTTTTGAAATCGTAGCCTTTTTGAGATGTGAAATGTTATCTCATTTCAAAAACATCTTTAGAGAAATTCGAGAAAGCCTTTTACCATAAAAGTAAAATATGGGGTACACTAGTCGTTGTAATATTTTAGGTAATACATATTTTATGTAAAAAGTCTATTTCTTACAATAGTACATTGAACGTTGGATTGTAGTTTTGTCTTTATCCTAATTAATGATTTGAAGTACATAAGTACTTCTTTACTTTAAATGAGTGTAAGTACAATGAGTGCTTTGAGATATTTATTTGTACATAGTCATGTCAAGTGTTTTCTTTATGTTGTGTTTTTCAAAGTCTTCAGAGAGAATGAAGACTACAAGAAAGTCGACATTCTTGAGAAGGATATTTAACAAGGATTTCTTACAGGAGCTATTTAATGCTATACAAAGAGAATGATGACTTCAAGTAAGTCGACATTCTATGGGTTTGTAAAAAGGTAACTAGAGTCATTTCAAAACCTTTATTATATTTGTTTTCTTTGTGTAGCCGATTTTCATGTTTTGTCTTTTTCCTATATTTGAAATCATTTCTTTAAAGAAGGTAACTAGAGTCTTTTCAAAAACATATTATATTTGTTTTTCTTTATGTAGCCGATTTCATGTTTTGTCTTTTTCCTACATTTGAAATTATTTCTTTAAAGAAGGTAACTAGAGTCTTTTCAAAACATATTATATTTGTTTTTCTTTATGTAGCCGATTTCATGTTTTGTCTTTTTCCTACATTTGAAATTATTTCTTTAAAGAAGGTAACTAGAGTCTTTTCAAAACATATTATATTTGTTTTTCTTTATGTAGCCGATTTCATGTTTTGTCTTTTTCCTATATTTATTTTTATGTTGTCTTGTATATGATGTAAGGTACAATTATTACATTTTGAAATCATGTCAAAATACCTTTTTCATAAAGGGTTGTAAGAAGGTACAATTATTAGTTTTCAAAAAGGAGCTTTTTGAAAATATCGTATACTTTTATGATATAGCTTTTATGAATGAGTATGTAATATGCAATATGCATGTTCCTGAAGGTTCTGTTACATATGACTCTAAAGAAGAAAAAAAAACTTCATCTTGAGGTAGCCGATCTCTTCAGTTGATCTTTAGGAATGCATGGCTCATCAAGCTTTTTCTTCAAGGAGTATGATTGCACCATAGTTGTATTTGAACAGGAAGTCTCCATCCTTTTTGGGTAAGATATCCTTGCATCAAATACTCGTTAGATTTATGGCAAAACATATTCAGTCATAATATAACATTTTTCAAGAGGACATATTATCATATCATATAAAATCAAATACGACAATGTATCATATTATGTGACATCAAAACAGAGTTTCTCAACATTCTCCCCCTTTTTGATGATGACAAAATATGCTCCCTCTGTCAAAAAGACATTATGCATAGAAATAATAATATTATAAAATATTAAAAAATATTTAAAGAGAGTATTTCTCCAATAATGGAGACAAGTTTTCTCCCTTTTTGTCATAGACAAAAAGTAAGGGATCAGAGTAAGAGAGTTATTACAGACCAAAAGTAATGAAAAGTTAATACAGACCGAATAAAGTACAACTAGTACAGTCTAAAAGATAAGTTGTTGGATGTTGGAGCATCTTCATCAGAGCCGAGCAGGTGCAGTGACCTGAGATTGAAGGAAGTAGCATCGAGGACCTGAGAGGGATGGAGGATAACTTCGTTGTGAAGGGATACTTTGAAGTATTTTAGAATGGAAGTTATAAAACACCCGAAAAGAAGAGGCTGGAATTTTTGATAACGAATAAAAAGGTCGAAAAGAATGTTGGACCAGTTTATCGGAGTAGAAGAAAAAATTGTGTAGATAAGGAGAGAGATTTTTCTTGGTACTAATCCTTTGCGTGGAGGCTTGGGATAGATATTGTGGAGAAGAATCTGGGCAAGCAGTTGAGCATGAGGTTGGAGATTCCTCATGTGCCAGGGAAGTTGTGAGCAGTTGGTGCAGAGAAGAATTTTTTGAAGTACCGATCGTTCGAGTGGTACTATGTTGTTGAGGTCTGTGCCGGTGGAAGGAAGGTTTAAAATTCTACCTAGGTCGGAAGCATCGAAGAACATCAGGCGTCCGCGTACTTTGGTGGTGATGGTAGTTTGTTCATGATTAGAAGAAAAAATTGTATAGAATAGTCGAACGAGTTCAGGATAGTAGGCAGCTTGGGATGAAGATCCTAGTAGGTGTTTGAGTTCGGGGAGAGAGCTGTCTAGGTCAAATAGCATGAAGTCTTCATAGTGAACCAACTTTCCTTCATGAATTGGTCGAGAACAAAGGGAGTTGTAGAAGTGAAAAAGATCTGGATACCTTAGATCTGCGGCAGTGATTGCAGAGTTTGAGGAGGAAGCCATTGCAAAAGGGAGTTGAGAGAGGAGGAACGAGTTTGAAAGTATGTATGAAGATAGTGAGATACGAGTGGTATTGGTGAAGAATGAACCAATCGATTAAATAGAAGAGAAAAAATAATTGTGATAATAATTGAATGACAATGGAAGTGAATGATTTTTGGATTGTAGTTTGAATAAGGAAATTCGTGAGTTGTAAGTTAAGGGGCTTGTGAATGACAAATCAAATCAATGGTGGAAGATAGTGTATTATATTGGTATGTATGTTAAGAAGGACATAGTTTTGAACAAATATACTATGAGAGAGTTTATCGAGTAGTGAGAAGTGTCATGAATTGAGTATGGAGTGTCATATTGAAGAGAGTGAAGAAAATAATGGCCTAATAAAACAAACAACTTTTTCTACATGATATTACTTGATGTGGAAGCATTCCAAATTCGTTAAGAGTGATTTTAGAATAAGACAAACAAAGATAAGTGAGTGAGAGGCAATAATTTGTTATTTAATAAGTATATATTTTGATATGCGTGGAAAAAGAATGAATAGACATAAAGAAGGGTGATACGGATATGTGGTTTGAAAGATATGACATTTTTGAAAGAAAAGAATGCCTTAAAAAATGTGTCATGATTAATGTGTCTTCACATTTGTAATTTTTATGAGTATACGTAAATATGAGAGGGACACACTTTGACTATGAACAGTGGTAAGAGAGATGATGAGACAAAAAGATATTCATGAGTGAAGGGTAATAATTGCTTATATAAGAATTATTTTTGTGGATATGCGTGGAAGGAGTGTGAGTAGTCATAGAGAGAAGTGAGATGACATATATGGATTTTCGAGTGGGATAGGAATAATAAAAAATTCATGATTGATATGAGATAAAAGACATAAAATAAAGTTATGATTGACATGAATTATTGTTTATTTGATAAACATATTTTTAAAGAAACTCGATTTGAGGAAGTTCATAGTTTTTAGAGAATAAAGTTAAGTTTTAAAATAGTAAAAGAGTCACATACACGGATTGACAAGAATGGAGGCTCAATTCGTATGAGAGAGAGAAAGTACTAAAGGTACTAATGAGAATAAAAAAAATTAAGGACAAGGTTTTAATGAGTCTCAATTGGAGAGAGATATAAAATATATGAGAGAGTCATGGTCACGGATGAAAAGGAGCTTCGTATAATGTAGACAGAGAGAGAGAGATAAAAAGGTGATGCAAAACGTACTAATGGGTGGAGTACAAGTGTTTTTACAATACTTTTTGTAAAAGATGTAAAGCATGAAGAGATGATAATAGATAGTTCCTTAGGCTATGATATAAAAGATGATATAGTAAAAATTTACGTGAGATATAATAAAGTGTACGTAATATATGATATATCAAATGATATAGTAAAAAAATTTATGTGAGAACATAGCAACTAGATCTTTAGACAAAGGTAAAAGAACAAAAAAAAATAATCATTTGATTTTAACTACCAATTTGAAAAGCAAGATTTCTCATAAACTAATATGTTATCATGTTGAAGGTGAATCAATTTATGGTAAGAGAAGTTTTCACAAAAGGACAAAAATAATAAAGGAGTTATGAGATGAGTGATGTGAACAATGTTATGATAGCTTTTAATATAATTAGTTTTTATGGATATGAGTGAAAGGAGATAGGACAAGGAGTCATAATGGATGTGTACTTGAAAGATGACAAGTTGAAAGACATAAAGAATGTGTCTTATAAGAGTTTAGAGTATACGTGAATATGGAAACCTAGTTTGACTAACAAAAATCGATAAAAAAAAACTTTTAAAATAAGATTTTAACAAAACTTATAAGTATTATAATAAGTGTGATTAATTTATAAGTCACTTAGTTTGCATATTCCTAGTTCTCTTCTAATTCGTGTAAAGTCTTCATGTTTCAATGGTTTAGTGAATATGTCTGCTAACTGTTGATTAGTGGGTATGAATTCCAGTTTAATTATTTTGTTTAAGACTTGTTCTCTTAAGAAGTGGTGTCTTATTTGAATGTGCTTAGTTCGTGGGTGTAAAATAGGATTCTTAGATAAGTTTATAGCACTAGTATTATCACAGAAGATAGTTGTATTTTCAAAATTTAAACCAAAATCTTTTAAGGTTTGTTTCATCCAGATAACTTGTGTACAGGCTAGGCTAGCAGCAATGTATTCGGCTTCAGTAGTTGATAAGGATACACAGTTTTGTTTCTTACTGAACCATGATACAAGTGAGTGCCCTAGCATATGACATGTTTCACTTGTGTTTTTTTTGTCAGATTTACTTCCAGCAAAGTCAGCATCACTGTATGAGATTAAATCAAATGTAGAGGATTTTGAATAGAATAATCCAAAATCAACTGTGTCTTTTAAATATCTCATTATTCTTTTTACAGCTTTAAGATGTGATTCTTTTAGATTTGACTGAAATCTAGCACACAAGCAAACACTGAACATAATATCTGGACGACTAGCAGTTAAATAGAGAAGTGATCCTATCATACCTCGGTATACATTTGTATCAACAGACTTACCATCTTCATCTTTGTCCAAAACAGTAGTAGTGCTCATAGGAGTAGATTTTGAAGCAGTTGAGTTCATGTTGAACCTCTTCAGAAGTTCACGAGCATACTTAGACTGATTGATGAAAACTCCATCCTTGGTTTGCTTAATATGCAGTCCAAGAAAGTAGGTGAGTTCTCCCATCATACTCATTTCAAATTCTTTCTGCATGGACTTAGAGAATTCTTCACAAAGAGTGTTGTTAGTAGATCCAAAGATGATATCGTCAACATATATTTGAACAATTAGGGTATGATTATTCACTATTTTTACAAATAATGTAGAGTCTGTTTTGCCTACAGAAAAACCAGTTTTTAACAAAAAGGTTTTAAGTCTATCATGCCAAGCACGAGGTGCTTGTTTTAAACCATACAAAGCACGTTTGAGTTTGAAAACATGATCTGGATATTGTTCATTTTCAAATCCTGAAGGTTGTTTTACATAAACTTCTTCATTTATAAAACCATTTAGAAAGGCACTTTTAACATCCATTTGATATAGTTTAAAATCCATATAGCTTGCATATGCTAAAAACATCCTAATAGATTCAAGTCTAGCAACAGGAGCAAAAGTTTCATCAAAATCAATACCTTCCTCCTGGTTGTATCCTTGAGCTACTAGTCTTGCCTTGTTTCTTATAACATTACATGTTTCATCTAGCTTGTTTCTGAAGATCCATCTTGTCCCAATGATTGGATGATCCTTTGGTCTTGGTACAAGATCCCAAACTTCATTCCTTTGGAATTGATTCAGTTCTTCAGTCATGGCTAGCATCCAGAACTCATCGATGATGGCTTCATCAATCTTCTTTGGTTCAAGTTGAGAAATGAATGCCATATTTGCAATCCGTTCTAGCTGAGCTCTAGTCTGAACCCCCTTTGTCAGTTCTCCCAAAATTTGCTTTTGAGGATGATCTTTGATATCGATAAATGTTCTTTGATGATCATCTTCATTAGACTTAGCTGTGTTATCTAAAAATAAATCTGTACTTTCAACATCATCATCGTTAGTTTGCTTATGAACAGATTGATCAATAGATTCACAGAAACTAACATGCATAGATTCTTCAATAGACTTAGAACACTTATTGAAAACCCTGTATGCTTTACTATGACTTGAATATCCTAAAAATATGCCTTCAATAGATTTAGCATCAAATTTATCTAGGCTATCTTTTGTGTTTAGGATAAAGCATTTACAACCAAAGACTTTGAAATAGTTTATTCTTATAGTTCTGTCATAGAATAGTTCATAGGGAGTTTTATTTAATAAGGGTCTAATGAGAACTCTATTTGTTCTGTAGCATGCAGTATTAACAGCTTCTGCCCAAAAAGATTTAGCAAGATTATTGTGTTGAAGCATAGTTCTAGCAGATTCCTGAAGGGTTCTATTCTTTCTTTCTACTACATTATTTTGAGGTGCAGCTCTAGGAAAGGAAAAGTTATGAGAAATACCATGCAAGTTACAAAATTTTTCAAAAAGTTCATTTTCAAATTCTCCTCCATGGTTACTACGGATTTTAACAATAGAACACGATTTTTCATTTTGTAATTTTTTACATAAAATTTCAAATTGACAAAACGTATCACTTTTGTTTTTCAAAAATATTACCCAAGTAAATCTTGAGTAGTCATCTACAATGACAAAAACGTATTTATTGTGATTATGACTAGCTACTCTAGAAGGACCAAAGAGATCCAGGTGGAGAAGCTCTAGAGGTCTTTTGCTTGAAATGATATTTTTTGATTTAAAAGATGATTTGGACAGTTTTCCTAATTGACATGCATCACAAAAATAATCCTTTTTAAAAGATATTTTGGGTAACCCACGTACTAACTTATCTTTAGCTAATTTAGACATGTACTTAGAATTGACATGACCCATTCTCATGTGCCATAAATGTTGAGAGTCATTATTAGCTATGAGGCAATGTTTTGTGATGTTTTCTAGGTATAGTTCATATATATTATTTTTTCTTATACCTTTTAAGATAATATTTTCGTTGGTGTCTGCTATAAGACAAGCATTATGATTAAAGCTAACATTATAACCTGTATCACACATTTGACTAATACTTAGAAGGTTATGTTTTAAGCCTTTAACCAGGAGAACGTCTTTGATAAGAGGTTTATCTATATTTCCAATATTACCAATACCTATTATCAAACCTTTGTTGTTATCTCCAAAGGTGACGATTCCTCCTTTTTTATGAAGAACAACAAAGAGGTCTGAATGTCCAGTCATGTGTTTTGAACATCCACTGTCTAGAATCCATTTGTTCTTCTTGTTTGGAGCCTGCAAATCATTAAGGAAAATTTCTTTTTGGTACCCAATCGGGTCCTTTTTTGTTAGACTTTGGAACCCATATCCATTTGGATTTGGGTTTGTCTATAGCCTTAGAGGAGTTCAAAAAATTAGAATTATAATACTCCTTATTTGGTTCAGAAGAACTTTTCACAAAAGTGGTCTTTTGATTCATACAAGAAGGCTTGTTGAAATGGGAGTAGCCAATACCATTCTTGTAGAAAGAAACTTTTTGAAAGGATAGGAGTTTATCCAAGTTCTCTTTTCCTTTAGTAAACTTGATAACCGTTTTCATAAGGTTCTCAGTTTTACTTATTAATTCTGAAATTTCTACTTGCAGATTTTTAGTCTTGGAGCTAGTAGATGAGATTTCAGAAGTAATAAGAAGATTTTTCTTTTGTAGCTCAGAATTTTCAATACTGAGTTTTTCATTTTTCAAAAGGAGCTCTAGATTCTCAAATTTTAACTGTTTATTTTTTAGAATCGTTTTCCTTGATTCTTTAAAAAGTTCCTGAAAAGCATTTTGAAGATCTTCAATGGAGAAATCAAGAGATTCACTTACAGAGCTTTCTGCCATGAAGCACATGTTGGCGGTTTCTGCTTCATCATCATTTGACTCTTCACTGGTGGATGGTTCTGAATCATCCCATTGAGCATGCAGAGCCTTTTTCTTGAAGAACCTTTTCTTTGGTTCCTCAGTCTTGGATTTTCTTTTGAGAAGAGGACAGTCACGTCTCAGGTGACCTGGCTTATTACACTGGTAGCACATAGAATCTTCTTTTGGGTCTTTTCTTTCTTTGTACTTATTTGGAAGCCGGTTCCTTCTCATAAAGCGCTGAAATTTTCTGGTGAGTAGCGCAATCTCAGTTTCTTTTTCTGAGTCTTCATCCTCAGAATGGGCTGGGAAGGCTAGAGTTTTCTTTAAGGGTTGTTCTTCTTCCCTACTTTCTTTCATGTGGACTTCATAGGCCATAAGATTGCCTATTAAGTCGTCCAGAGTAAGCTTAGATAAATCTTGAGCTTCTTCAATAGTTGTAGTCTTTTTCTCCCAATCAGTTGTAAGAGATCTCAAGATTTTCTTCACCTTTTCTGTCTGGGAATATGTTACACCCAGAGATTTCAGATCGTTGGTGATGTTGGTGAATCTGGTAAACATCTCTGTGATGGGTTCATCTTTGTTCATTTTGAACAACTCATATTTTCTGACAAGAGATGAGATATTGGCTTCTTTCACTTTGTTGGTTCCTTCATGAATAACCTCTAAAGAATGCCAAATATCATATGCAGATTCACATATAGATATTCTATTGAATTCGTTCTGATCAATGGCACAATATAAGGCATTCATAGCCTTTGCATTTAGGTTTGCCATTTTCTTTTCTTCATCAGACCATAAGTTATAGTCTGCGGATGGAGATGTGTATGGATGCTCAACAATTTTTCATACAGCAAAATCTATGGACTTGAGAAATATAGCCATTCTGCACTTCCAGTATCCATAGTTGGAGCCGTTGAAGAAATGAGGACGAGATGCGTGTTGACCTTCAATATCACGAGCATAAGAGATAGATGTCATTTATGCTGGAAGACTTGTTATGTCGAAACCAGCAAACCTGCTTTAATACCAAATGAAATTCCACTAGAGGGGGGGTGAATAGTGAAATACGATAAAGATCGATAAAATAAAATAATCAGGCAATAAGGCACAACACATAAAACACAGAATTTATACTGGTTTGGTCAATACCCAGACCTACATCCAGTCCCCAAGCAAATCACTTGAGCTTTCCACTATAACATCCGAGTCACCGGATAAATAGTACAACACCCTCTTTCTCAGAGGTCTTCTTCTCTCAACAGAGAAGGGGCACACCCTCTTCCACAGAGGTCTTCTTCTCTCAACAGAGAAGGACAACACCCTCTTTCACAGAGGTCTTTTTCTCTCAACAGAGAAGGGCAACACCCTCTTTCACAGAGGTCTACTTCTTTCAACAAAGAAGGAAAACAGTGAATAACAGAGTTACAATACTTCCTATAGAACCTTTAGAATGATATGAATGCACAAATGAAGGATTCTCAGAATGTTCTGTTTGTCACTCAGAGGATACTCTTTGTCAAAGAGCTATACTTGACTTTTTCTCTTTTCTTTCTTTTCTTTTTCTCTTTCTTTTTCAAGGCGCTCTTTTCAAATATCGAATAGGAATTTTTCTCGTTGTAAGCTCACATGTCCATTCCATGTTGAATAGTTTATTTGAGTGTGTTTATATAGCTTTTAAAAAAGTAGTCGTTACTTTTTGAAATCGTAGCCTTTTTGAGATGTGAAATGTTATGTCATTTCAAAAACATCTTTAGAGAAATTCGAGAAAGCCTTTTTCCATAAAAGTAAAATATGGGGTACACTAGTCGTTGTAATATTTTAGGTAATACATATTTTATGTAAAAAGTCTATTTCTTACAATAGTACATTGAACGTTGGATTGTAGTTTTGTCTTTATCCTAATTAATGATTTGAGGTACATAAGTACTTCTTTACTTTAAATGAGTGTAAGTACAATGAGTGCTTTGAGATATTTATTTGTACATAGTCATGTCAAGTGTTTTATTTATGTTGTGTTTTTCAAAGTCTTCAGAGAGAATGAAGACTACAAGAAAGTCGACATTCTTGAGAAGGATATTTAACAAGGATTTCTTACAGGCGGTATTTAATGCTATACAAAGAGAATGATGACTTCAAGTAAGTCGACATTCTACGGGTTTGTAAAAAGGTAACTAGAGTCATTTCAAAACCTTTATTATATTTGTTTTCTTTGTGTAGCCGATTTTCATGTTTTGTCTTTTTCCTATATTTGAAATCATTTCTTTAAAGAAGGTAACTAGAGTCTTTTCAAAAACATATTATATTTGTTTTTCTTTATGTAGCCGATTTCATGTTTTGTCTTTTTCCTACATTTGAAATTATTTCTTTAAAGAAGGTAACTAGAGTCTTTTCAAAACATATTATATTTGTTTTTCTTTATGTAGCCGATTTCATGTTTTGTCTTTTTCCTACATTTGAAATTATTTCTTTAAAGAAGGTAACTAGAGTCTTTTCAAAACATATTATATTTGTTTTTCTTTATGTAGCCGATTTCATGTTTTGTCTTTTTCCTATATTTCTTTTCATGTTGTCTTGTATATGATGTAAGGTACAATTATTACATTTTGAAATCATGTCAAAATACCTTTTTCATAAAGAGTTGTAAGAAGGTACAATTATTAGTTTTCAAAAAGGAGCTTTTTGAAACTATCGTATACTTTTATGATATAGCTTTTATGAATAAGTATGTAATATGCAATATGCATGTTCCTGAAGGTTCTGTTACATATGACTCTAAAGAAGAAAAAAAAACTTCATCTTGAGGTAGCCGATCTCTTCAGTTGATCTTTAGGAATGCATGGCTCATCAAGCTTTTTCTTCAAGGAGTATGATTGCACCATAGTTGTACTTGAACAGGAAGTCTCCATCCTTTTTGGGTAAGATATCCTTGCATCAAATACTCGTTAGATTTATGGCAAAACATATTCAGTCATAATATAACATTTTTCAAGAGGACATATTATCATATCATATAAAATCAAATACGACAGTGTATCATATTATGTGACATCAAAACAGAGTTTCTCAACAGTTGATTCGCACTGTCGAGCAAATCTCTAGAAATTCGTCGAGATGACGATATGGGTCTTCATTGCTCAGGCCATAAAATGAAGGTAGCATCTGGATCACACTGGCCGTTATCTCAAAATGGTTTGCTCCTACATCAGGTCTTGTGATGCAAGAGGCGGGAGTGTAAGTGTTGGGCATGAAATACTCCCTAAGAGGACGAGTAATCTGCTGATTCTCAGCCATGGTTGCAGATCTCTGGGCTCTCCTAATAAGGGACTTGGGGTCCTCAATCGGCTCTACCAGCTCGGGGTCAAGCGAGCATCACTCTTGCATACACCTCGAAGTAGACCGGTGTAGCAC
This sequence comes from Nuphar pumila, assembly GCF_984573655.1. Taxonomy (NCBI): domain Eukaryota; kingdom Viridiplantae; phylum Streptophyta; class Magnoliopsida; order Nymphaeales; family Nymphaeaceae; genus Nuphar; species Nuphar pumila. The sequence continues at coordinate 27,247,395 of NC_143258.1, read as the reverse complement.
ATGTCCTAACTTTGGGTTTTCTACCTAACTAACGCACTAAGCGGTCAAAACCACGCAAACCACAAAGCGAGTAAACTAAAAACAGCAAAACTAAACAAACACCATGGAGTTGCACACAACAAAGATTATGCAAAAGAAATATGAAATCTAAGTGTACGGTACCAATCGTACACAGTCACCTCTAAGGGGATCCTAGTAGGTAGGCTGTGCAGAAAAGTAAGCTCATCTCTACGATATGCACATACGTGGTTCTAAACCTAAATGCAAAACAAACACTAGGCAATAAAGTGAATACTAGTATTACGCCGTTCCCTGGCAATGACGCCAAAAATTTGATGTCTTCTTTTAAATCGTAGTAATTTTGAAAAGATTTTTATATGTAAAATATTTGAAAAACAGACATCAAATAATAAAAACCGGTTCTCACTAGTGGATGAGACCGGGTCAAACTCAAGGAACGGGAATATTTCATATTCAAACACACAAATCTAAACTATTCTTTATTGTCGAATTATTAAATGGAAAATGTACGAGTAAAGTAAAAACAACTAACTATTACAACAAATGAATACCCTTCGCAGAGGGCGTAAAAAGCAATATTTACAAACCCAAAATTAAATTCCTAATTCTAAACTGAAAAGTAAAAATCTTCTATCTTCGTACTTCGTGTCACGCAATCGCTTCAGCTCCACTCCTGTGCTATCCTGCACAAGTCAAAAGAACACGAGCAGTACAAGATACTAATAGAGAATACACTAAGCAAAGTATACTAATTAAATGCTAAAATACTATGAACTATATAAACCTAATAACAATTCACTAAGCAATTTTAAGAACTAAATTTAAAATCACAATCTTACTAACAACATTTTCTTTACTAAGTAGCTCTAATGATCAAGTACTAATTAAATGTGATTACTTAACTAAATGAATGAAGTTACAACTAAACTAACAATTATCTATCACTCATCTAATATCCAACAATGCAATTAACTAAACAACTAACAAAGCATTATTCACTTAACTAACGGTCAATAGCATTGCATCCAACAGTTAATACAACACTCTTAAAATCCGATTCAATTAGTTTTCAAAATAAATCTTCAATTGATTTTAATAACCACAGCACTCTTCGAAAATCCAACTAACAACAAATATCAACATAATTCCAGCAGTGAAGTTTAAAAGAGAATTGCAGTGAATTTCAGCAAAAACAATTCAGTGAAAATCATTGACCAATTTTACTGAAAATTAACACACTATTGCCGTAAAGTTCAATAGAGAATTGCAGTGAATTTCAGCAAAACATTTCAGTGAAAACCATTGATCAATTTTATTGAAAATTAACACACTATTGTCAGAGATCAAACAGTAAATCGTGTCCGGACGATTAAATTTCAGTAAACACTATACAGTAAATAGTGAATTTCAACAAATACACACGATCATTGGCAATAGTGAAGTTTGCCTGAAAAGGAACAACAAAAATTACAGCCAGATTTCTGATTTTCACGGTTTACATAGTTTACACAAGGATTTCCGGCAACTTCACGGTGGATCTCAACAAGGATTCCTGATGAATATTGATTCCATAATGAATCGTGACAGAAACTCACAATTCCACAGTTTATGCAAGGAATTCCGGTAGATGCAGCAAATGTAAGGAACCACCGAAGATGCAATTCTCAGCCACAATGTGAAATCGCAGGATAGATCAGGCCATCTATTGCCGGCAAAACGTAGATGCCAGAAATCACTCACTCACCAGAAACAGTACCAGCCTTGATCGGAAATGTCAAACAGTATACATCCTCCACCGGAAACAACAACAACGTCAGAAATCTTTACGAGAAATGTGAAGTGTTTGGCTTAAACAGTGGATTCCGGCCAGCAACAGAGCTCAACAAAATTTTAATCGGCTGGAATTAATCCAGTTCTCTGATTGATACAGAAGATCAATTTAGTTGATTGCCAGTGGTAATCAAGTTCGATTGATTTGGGATACAATAGTCGCTGGATTCTCAGGCTCTGTTATCACTCGAATTTGGATGGAAATTCAATCCAGAATTCTGATCAATGCCAGAGATCAGTAAATCGATGATCAATCAAGCCTAAAAACTTCAGATAATCAATCAAAAGATCGATCAATGCTCACACATGCCAGATTTCAATCGTCGGAAGTGAGATGATCTTATTCCACCGTGAGACGGATTTTCACGATGAATGAAAAAAAACATCTGGCGAAGCAGAGTGGATTCCGGCTAGTACTGTAAACTTACTCTTTATGATGATAAATTTCACATGATGCAATGATAGTTGCACAAAATGCTTCAGAAAAGAAAAAAATATAATGCACAATACAAGAAAAAAAAAACAGAAACAAAAATTGATATTCTTTGATTATGCAAATAAGAAGGAAAACTATGATACACGATGATGGATCTCACATAATGTGATGATTTTTTTTTCTTTTTAATTTTGAATTCAATTATCTAATCTAACTCTCTGAAAACTGAAATGAAAAGAAAACCAGAAATGAAAGAGGAAAAGAGGGAAGAACATGAAGATGAGAAGAACTTATTGTAAAGAGGGGTTAGAAGAGAATTTGGACTCCTCCCATATACTGTGACCGAACTAAAGAAGAACCTCCACCGGAAAAGAAAAGAAGAGAGAAATAGGGAGAAGGGGAAGGAAGGGCAAGAAGAGGTGGAGGGGAAGGGTTAGGAAAGAGGGAGAAGGTATAAGAGAGAAGACAATTTGAAATTCCCCCTACGTATCATATTTATAATTTTAAACTTTTGTCCATAAGTCCATTCTCCTTTTTAAAATCTCATTTCAAAACCTCTCTTAAAAAAATATTTGCAAAACAACTCAAAATGACTATGTTTTAGAAATTGTAAAACTAAGTCTATTTTAACTCTAATTTTTTTTATGATTTTCAAAAACTAAACTACTACAATTATGTCAAACACTAAAATATGCATTAAAATGTAAAATAACACTATTTTTCATGCATTTTCTATTCTTATATTATTTTAGCACATTTACTCGAAACTAACATAAAATTGGTTTTTTAAATCATTTTCTCATGAAATCATGCATATTTTTATATGAAATATCCCTAAAATATATGCATGATCAGACATTGTCCGCTGCTTTGTCTTGGGTCCCCGGGCGCGGCACCCTAAACCGTGGAAAAGCCAATGTAATCCCCATTAGATGGGTTATTTCCAGAATTCGCTCTTGACACGTAAGTCTGTCGCACTTCTTAAGGAAAATACTCACACCTTGGTTTCCGTTTCGATTGACTAAGTTGTGTAAGTGGATGAGCACTATTGCAAACCCCACGTACATAGAATCTACGTTGGTTACAAGTCACGAACACTATTCAGTATTTTTGTATCGGGTCCGCAGGCGCGACACCCACACAGTGCAAATGCTAATGTTATTCCCATAAGTTGGGAATATCGTAGATTTCAATCTCAATACCTAAGTACGCAAAATCATGAGTTTTCCCTACGAGAATGGTCTCATGTTACGCAAAGTGCCGATCGTAATGAGTTAGTTCCAACTACTTGAGTGATGAAATTGATGAAATTTCATATGTTTAAAACTGTACACTCACATGCACATTATCTTGTCTCTGAGACATGAAATTGTATAATGCCTTTGTTCCTTATGTTTGTGAAAATGATAGAAAGCATGTGGTATTTAATTACACTTTGCACGTAGCACATCTTGACACTTGTACTGAGTAGTGCGTACCTCGACTGGTACATTGCTTGAGGCCTTGGTGAGTGCACAAGGTGCACTTACTTCATGAAATGAGAAGGGCTGAAACATAAGTTTAAACACCATAGGGTATGAATGAATATGATTTGTATTTGGACTCAGTTGGAGTCTCTGAGCAAAGGCCCTTCTGTCGTGAGTGAACTCACGTGTGACTATACCCTAAATTAGAAAAGAAAGAATATGGTGTTATGATCGCTTTCGTGAGTGATGTGTTCTTGTTAGCCGCGTGAGGCTGAGCACGTGGATGGGCAGGATAAGACCTCGTTTTGCATACCTCGTGGGGACCACGAGGCATAAAATCCTCGTTAAGAGGTATGACTAAACAATGAGCCTAAGAAAGATAAACCTGCTTCGCCCCATTCACAAAATGGTTCACCTTGGAGAGGGTGGATAGTACAACCCTGAGTGACTTGTCGTTACTACGACGCGTGTTTTGACAGGATCTGTAGTGCCCTTTGGCCTCCAGTCACTCAGAGTCAGGGAGGTCGAGGTTGCCTTCTTAGGACCTCACTACTGCAGTAGTATGGATTGCAATCCTTGTCTATGTGAGAGTTTCTCTCAGCTGCGTGCTGCTCGCATAAGGTTTACTCGGTTTGTAGCATCCCTGGTTACCATACTAGAATTTGAATAACAGACGCCGGGTGCATGTCTTATAAAATGCGAGGTTCCTTCGCGTACCCGAAGGAGTAACAAGAAGAACTTAAAAACTAACCAATCACATCTGACATATTGTAGTTGTTACTTTACTTGTTCAGCAGTTGTTTCAGTTACTTTACTTGTTCAGTAGTTGTTACAGTTTTGTTACCTGCTTCACTGGACTAGCACTTGTCACATACGCACTTACCTGACACAGACACATACACTTGTTAGTTCTTGTTTCTGTTTCTTGTTTTTCCTCTTAGAAATGATATATATATATATATATATATATATATATATATATATATATATATATATATATATATATATATATATATATATATATATATATATCGTGGTTGTTTCTTTACCACCTAGCAAGAAGACTGACCCCATTTTATGGGGATGCAGGTGACGAATAGGTACAATGTTGATGCGACGACACACGGTGGAGGCTTGGGGACCCACACTTAGCTGCAGATCCTGTCCCAGTTGGTTTTGGGTTTTGGTTGGGATACATTCCCTATTTTTGAGATTTTTGTACTATCACATTTTATAAATTTTAAACTGTCGGTTTGTATACCCCCTTGATACTTATGGTTGTACCTTTTTTTACGTTGTTAGTTACTTTTGTTGTACTTATCTGTGGCCATCCAGACTTGAGGCCTTGCCACCTTCTTTACACCTTGTTTCTGCTGTTTTCAGTAAAACCTTTCAAAAAAAAACTCATAGAAAATCTAAGGTTTTTCCAAGGTCGGGGTTTGGGGAGCCACAGGGAAAGGGGAAATAAGGAAAGAGAGAGTGAGGGAGATAACAAAATGGAGAGTGGGGATGGGTTTTGAGGAGGAGCGTGAGAGAAAGAGGGAAGATGAAAGGAGATCGTAAGGGAGTGGGGGTCGATTACCCCAACTCTCCAGTGGCTGCGTGAAACCGCAGTCGCCCCTTTCTTTCTTTCTTTTTTTTAAACCCTTAGGGTTTACTTAAGGAAACTTCACACACATTCATGAGTTTTTTTTTTTCCATGCACCAGCAGGTGCGGGTTTGGTTCGATTGAACTCAAACCCCTGACCCGCGACCCACCACAACTAGGTCCATGTCCCAGGAGTATCCGGATGCATCCGAGGATCCAGACCTACATTTAAATATTTAACTTATTAAATATTTAAATTTTTTTAACACAACATAAATTAAAAATTTTGTTGATCCAATTACATTATTATGGATCTCTACTAACTTACTATGGATCCAGGGTCCATTGTGCTTCGTAAATCCCTTTAATAAATCTGGATCCAGGGATCCGTAGTTTTGATCGCACTCTAATTTGGAACCATGGATCCAATTTAATATTCATAGATCCAAGCCAGATATTTTAGATTTCCATGCAACGTATCTCAGATCCAATTTAAATTTTAATTGGATCCTTACCATACTTAAATCTCCGATGTTCAAGATCCAAGTGAAGTAATGTGGATTCCAAACATCGCATAGGCTGTTATGAATTCCAAATACAGTGTTATAGATCCGATACAGAAATTTTCTCTTTATTACCATTATGCAAAACTATGGATCTAAATGAATTATTATGGATCCAACTAAAATGTACATTGATCCTTACGTTTTTGATACAAGGATTCAGATTAATATTGAAGTTTCAATGTCCAAGATCCAAATAAGGTAATTGGGATCCAAACCTCCCCGACATAAGGTTTTGAGATCCGAAGCTCTTGTAAAATACTATGGACCCTAATAAACTATTATGGACTCTATATAAGATTTTTCTCATTAAGGATCCAATTTAAACTCGCGGATCCACCAAATACGGTTTGGAACAAATCCAGACATGACATCGAGGATCCGATATCAAAGTTCTGAACAAATTTCAACCTCTATTACTAGATGGTCGTTGGGATCCAATATGGAAGATCCAAATAATATTTTAGGGATCCGACATTGAATATTCAAACATAATATCCGAGATTCAAATATGATTTACCAATTGAAACGATAGAATTATCCTTGTACTAGCCTAAAGACATAAATTTCAATCTTATTTATCTGATAAAATTCACGGGTATTACATCCTTTCCCCGTAAAAAGAATTTCGCCATCAAAATTCACATGTAAGGACTTCTAAAAAAAAACTAGGGTACTTTTCTCGCATACTGGCCTACGGTTCCTATGTGATTTTCGTCGGTACCATAATATTAGCATCTAACCTTGATGGTATATAACGTTGGCATGATATTCAAATAACCCATCCATATCCAATATGTCCTCATACTTAGTGATATCGAGTAGGGTCAGGTTAGCGGTAATTCCTTCACGTCCAATAATATTTACGTGTCTAGCATATCGTTTATACATATATTTATAATCTATGAATTATAGTATTCTTACAATTATTACAAGTACGTACATACATACACCATATATATAATTTAAAGGAATATGCAAGTAACATAACCAATAAAATGTAATATACTCACAGAGCCCTTGTAGGGTGTGGCACAACCGTGATCTTTGATTTATTGTTCTCAGGCTCTGATACCATAACTGTAACTCCCCAAAATTTAACCCAAATTTTTTGAGGAATTTTTTTTCAAGGCTGCAGAAATATTCAAATTTAAATAAGCTAAGTATTTCAGGTGCGTCACAGGAATCCTCAAAGCAATTATCATTCATTTCATTTCTAATAAAAAGTTTAAACATAAGGTCAGAGTTTCTGAATGACTGATTGACATAATTAATAACAACCAAATTATCTTTTGACATCCCGAGAACACAATAGATCATATATCTTGGTCCACACATCATCCTGCAACCGCTCTTGATCTTTTACTCTTCTTCTGAAAAATAATAAAATATTTTGTATCAGACTACAACCAGTCTTCGTAGGAGAATACTATGATTTTGCAGATATACTATGTAACAAGTATGCAATGTGTTGATTAAATATAGGTAGTAAAGCATGATATTAAACATGACATAAGGAAATGAATAACATGAATCTAATTTAATGTGTCTCATAATTATAAGTCTCTAACTACCATACATGAACACTAACATGATCAAATCAATAATCACAGGTTTAAAGAATTCATCTCATGATTAGTTAACTAATTGCATGTTGTAAACAACTAATGACATGTGAAAGTGCAAGGCTTACAATCCTTTGTCTATCTGATATACATAAGATACTCAATTTAATGTTTCTCTTGAATTATCCCGTGGGTACACGTGGGCCAAGGCAACCATAACAAAAGAGAACATTTGGGGGTTTATTATGCATTGGTGTTTTATTAACCCGAATGTCTAACTGAAACTGAAATCCTAAGGGAGAGGTTGAATAATAGAGAGAACCTCTCAAAGGCCACTAACAAATATGATGCATCCCTAACTTCTGCAGAAGAACGTGGAGCTACCGCCTAGGACAAATTTGGTAGTTTGGGTCACCTAACTCCAAGAACTGGGGACCAACGCCGCTCGAAGCAAGAAACACATGTCCCCAAAGTTGTGTACCACCTACCCTCTCCAAGGTAAGCCTGAATCTGAGTGGGTTGCTCTTCTCATTAATTTATATATTCCGATTTGTCCGGGTATTCCCTGTACTGAACTCAGTCGCTCAAAGATATTGGAGTTACTCAAAATTTGATTCCAACTACCAGAGTAGTAGGCCCCCAACCATTCATACCTTCAAAAGGTATATTAACCAAAACTTTATCCATTTAATTGTGTAGACCCACTCAGAGTGCTCTGGTACCTTTAAACCATCAAGCACAAAAGCCCTAATACCTTTATACCAGTTAGGCTAAATTATTTACTTCAATTTACCTATATTTTCACTTTATAAACTCGAGGATCAATGCAAAACCTTCTTTGCTCTGGCTTGGCAACTCATGTGCTAATATCAAACCGACTCGCAGGCTCGGTTACCGGATCATCATTCATCATCATTTATTTTTCATTAGCTAATTGCCACAACATACCATTAGGTTTTGACTTGTGATGTCCCAACACATGGTGACATGCACTAACAGCTCCGCCATACAAGCAGAGACACCATTGGTTTCCTTTATTGAGCATGCAGTGTAATCTTAGAGATTTGGTAATACAACTATATACCTTTCTCCAAACACATTCGCATTTGAACATTCTAAAAGATATACAACTTAGTTGGCATTTGATAATTTCAAAAAATATGTAACTTGTTAGGCATTAGAACTTCAGAAAAATATACAACTTAACATGCATATGAACATTAGAGAATAAGCAACTTAATAGGCATTGGAACATTCTAGATGATATACACTTAATGGGCATTTTGAACATTTTAAGAAATATGCATTTGAACATCATAAATTATAGAGCTTAGTATATAATTGAATATCAATTTACTATGCAGTTAAATATGCATTTGAGCATCAACCTAAGATGCAACTAAATATCAATTTATTATACAACTTAATATGCAGACGAATCTCAACTTTATATGCAGCTTAATATCATGAACTGGAAATCACAAATTACCATATGGTAACCCAAAAAGGTCGAATCCACCGAATACATACCTTTACCAGTCACTATCGTGGCTATTCAAATAAGATACAAAGTTTCAGTATATAGCAGTAGACAACTACTGGATACATTTGTAATATATTTAAAGCAAAATTTCTAACATTTTTAATGTCCTTACAATATAACTAGTGGTTAACCTATCCTATGTATCTATCCGGCAATCCATTGGGTTGTTGGTTTCATCTTTGTTTTAATAAAATTACATTGGCCACAACAAACGCTTCAATTGAATCAGTAAAACCAAAAAGCAAACAAAACTTTCATAGTTGCATGAATAAAATATTATTTAATGCTTGAGTAAGAGCAGTTGCAACTCTGTCACATTTTTCAGCAGTGTTATGGTGTAAACTTCAAATTACAACCAACAACTAATCTCTGATATCTGGATAACAGGAAAACCATTGAAGACTTGGTTTCCTTCAGGTTTAAAAATTTTATCCTTGCCAGTAGCTAATATTTCGATTGATTAGATAATAACAAGAATACCAAATCTGCATAGACACGTGAATAAAAACAGTTTACTGCTTAAGTAGAAGGAATTGCCACCTCTGTTACCCCTTTCCAGCAGTGGCAGCGCCTGAGAGTATGGTGTTTGATTGAAATAAGCATCTATGTCCAGATGTAAATCAAGTGAAAATAATAAACAAAAACCACTATATCCATTTTCTTAAATGTATACAAAACTGGTTATCCAAGTCTATCCTAAATCTATGAGACACACTCTTGTAGCTGTTGTCTCATAATATAAACGTAAATTTGTATCAGACAAGAATGCCCTGAAACATACATTTCCAACTAACAATGACCCAATTGACAACATACAGAGAGGTGGATAGTAACAGCAGGTACCCTAGATGAAATTTCCATTGTACGATCTCAAACAGATGCCTAATACCAATCCTTTCCAGCATCAGTGAAGGGTTAGTTATCATCAACTGGAATCCATGATTTTCTTTTACTAAAGTTCAGAATGTAGTACAACCAATCATATGTGAACTAGCTCTGCGTGTGTACATGGGTGCAATTGGCGTCAGGTTATCATCAAGAATCAGAAGTTAAAATTTTCCTATTGAGCTCAAAGCCAATTATCCATTCAGAACAGAGCAATGCAGACACAGAAGATTGAAAGTTAAAGAATCAATGAGCATCAGAAACATATATGAAGTAAAAACACCTGGAAACCCCTCTTAATCATTCGAGAAAAAAAATATAATGTTAGGATATAATCCAAAAAAAACCCGACATGCTTGATTAATAAAGTAGCAAAAGGAACCTAAATCATTATTTAGCAAATAAAGCCCTAATCTTCAATAGTTATTCAAATGGCATTCATGATGCATCTAATACAGGTGATGCACAGACATTAGAGTATGTGCTAGTTGCATACAAGTGCAAAGAGACAAAAAGGGGACCACTATTTGATCCCTAATTCATCAGCCACATGAAAAAAAAAAAGGGATTGCAATGTATCATTGCATCCTTGAGCAAGACATTCGACAAAATCATAGAACCCTACAATCAGAAATCCAAAATCCCCAAATCAAAGATTTGGGATTTTTTGTGACGCCCCAGAATTCCTGACTTTGAAAATCCTTAAAAATCCTTTGGATTTAGGGTAATTTTTTTTTTGCGCAAATGCGGAAGTACCAAAAGGGAAAACAAGTGGAAAGCTCTAAGCGGGTCACAGGGCGAAACAACAATGATGAGAAACAACTTTTATTTATCACATTTTACAGTTAGTACAACCATTCCCTTTTTACAAAAACTCTGCCAAGATCTTTGATGTTTTAGAAGAGTGGGTTCAGTCCTCTGCCGCACATCAAACTCCATCACACGCCTAGAAGCAACACATGTATCCCCATAAAACGGGGTCAGTACTCTTTCAAGCTGGTGAGACAAATACCAATATATGGAAAACGAAAGCATAGCTTATCATGAAAACACATAGCATTCTCATTCATTCATTCGCAATAATTGAACAGATATAGCATGAGCAAGTATAAAGAGAGAGTGACAAAACTATACATGGAGCAATAAGTGATAAATAACATGCTTTTAGAACGTAAGTCGATGCAATTAGGCAAAACATGAGAAAACGGCTACAACTATCCATTACACAATTCATAGCATTTGTAACATGGTATGCATCACAGAACATAATCAACTATTGTAACCCCACAAGAGAATGTGTCATGCAGAACAGATAAGTTATCATGAATTGTGTGTAGATGCAAATGTACATATATGTGCATCGTGCCACAAGTACGAAAACTAGCAATGTGACGATACAGAACATTGAGCATTACGATGAGACAGTTAGAAACATTTTGCCACGGTAAGACATCTCTAGAAACGAATCACGAGACGTGCAAAAGCGTATAAACCATGCATCTCTAACATAAGCGAGCTCGTCTCGCGAGGTAGGGCCTTCTCTCATACCAAAACTCGCCAAGGAGTTCCAATTCTCACATAAGTCTCAAAAGACTATAAGTCCCATACATGTATCTAGAGATCCCTTCGTACTTAGGGAAATACATCTAATTGCCAAAGCGATTCGTGCCCAATAATATCATTATACGAACGGATGTTAGCATACATTTATGCGCTTACTAGAGTGTGTGACAAGAAAACACCGCAATTATATCGTTTCAAGCTAGGTGTTACGATTCAGCGTACACCGTGAGCTTCTTAATCATTTTATTGCACACTTTGATACGATATCATAACATGTGATGATACACTTAATTAAATACGTAATTTGTGTCGTGTGTGTATGACAAGAGAAGTGCCATATTCATTTATTTTGTTTGACATACGCCATAGGTTTCTCGATTTCGCAAAAACCTTATTTTTACTTAAAGGCATTCAATAAGGTGTCATTGCAAGCATTTCGCGTTCTATTTTCAAAAGCGGACATACGCACGTAAGTGTGAGTCCATATTACTCATATTGATGGGTTTATCATTTCTTTGCGCATATATAACTATGTATATATATACATTCACTTTGGGCAAACGTGCGCTCTTCGCCTATGTCATAACAAGTCAAATTCTATGAAGTCAATGAGGTAATAGGAACATGTGCTACATACTCACTTGCAGCCCCAAAGGCTGCAGCCTGGAGGCTCGCCAACACTGCTGACAATGCTGCTAATAATGTGGCTAAAGAAGTCGAAATGGGAGTTCAACAAGAGAGGGAAGTACCTAATGGGATGAACACGTGTCTGGCCCGATTGGCCTGTCAACTCACTAGTCACCCGACGCCATGGGGCGCCACAACCAACACACAGCAGGCCCGGGTTGGGCGGCACTGCTGAACCAAAATGCAGCAGCCACCTAAACTGCAAGGCGACAACAGCTTGCTGCAGGGGCCGGTACACCTGGACTAAAAGCCTGGTCCGGGGAATTCCGCACACACACACACACACAGGTCGCGACTACCAACAAAACCCAGGTCTGGACCAACTGATCCAGACCCCACATGTGACTCGGCCACCACTCCACAACGCAGAGGGTGCAGGCCTGCAGCTTGCACCTGGATGCTAAACCACCTACTGCAACTCGATTGCAGCAGGCCCACCAAGATCGACCCAGGTCTAGACCGACTGGTCCAGACCCAAGATCGGGTGTGCTCAAACCTGAGCATGGTCTGGACCGAGTGTCCAGACCCGAGTTGGACTTCAGCCAACAGCCAATGGAGGTGTGCAGGCCCACCAACCTGCACCCGGCTGTAGCCTAACAAATGCACAAAGTTGCAGCAGGGCCGAGAACTCAAGATGGAAGGCGTGAAGGGCCTAACGCCCAAACCGAACTCAGCTCAGGACAGAGACCTTTGACAGGTCTAGACCATATTCGGTGCATACCATGTCAGGACAGAGGTAAACCAGCCTACACCCACCCGAGTTGGTGGGTTCGGCCAAGGTTCACGCTGAACCAAAAAGGGGAAAAGAAAGAGGTGCCCAGGCTGACCCGTTTGTGGTTGACCTAAAACGCACCTGCTGGACACGTCCAGCTGGCTGGACTGGTCCAATCCAAACAGAAAAAAAGAAATAGAGGCCATGGCGTACATGGCCGGCCAGAACTGAAACAAAGACCAAACAAGGGGACCCGTGCCTCCCACCATGGCTCGGCCTGTTTAGCATAAGCCAGCAGCACCCAAAGGGGCTAACCCAAATGAGTAGGGTTGTTGGGCTTGTGCCAAAACGTGGCCTCCTTGCCAACCGAACAATGCCTTGGAAAAACCTTGGCTATCACAAATAAAGCCAACAATGATAAATGGTGCATGAAATGCCATGGAAAACAAGGGCAAATCTGAAACTAAAATGATCTTGTGGCATGACTACTATATTGCACAATGAAAATGCATGCAAGCATGCTCTATAAAATCCACAAACATCATGCATGCAAGCATACTCAATGAAATCGACAAATGTGAAATAAAAACTGAAATGCTCTTAAGCCAACAACGACTATATTGCATAAAGAAAATGCTTAAAAGCATGCTTAACGCAGCCCACAAACATGGATATGGGCCCCTTCGAGGCTTTTCAAAAATGGTGGAGAAGGTGCTAGGGCTGAGGAGCTCCAACTAGGCACCCACACAACTCTCACGGTTGGGAGAAAAAGAGAAGAGAGGAGAAATCACCCACTTTTTCTCTCTCTTTCCTTCCCAAAGCCTTAAGTAGCTAGGGCTTCTCGATTGGATGACTGAGATTGAAGTAGAAGAGATGGAGGGCTGGGGTGCTCCACGCCCCCCATAGCCGCCCATACTTCCAATAAAAATCCATGTTTTGAAATGATTCAAACCTTCTTTCAAAAACGCCATTCAAGGGGTTTTGAAAAAGCCATTTAATGTTTGAGAAATTTACAAGGGATGTCCACGGGCTGCCGCCCCCTACACCCAGTGCATGTGCAACCTTTTGGCTGCACTAAAAGGTTTTCAAAATTGCCATGGGCTGCCGCCCACTTGGCCAACCCATGGCTGGGATTCAAATCACAATTTAAGTTTTTACAGTCTTGCACCGCCCAGCTGGTCAACCATGGACCAGCTGTAAGACCCATGAAATTTTTTAAGAAATTCACTGCTTAGTATTGAAATGTATGCTTTTGTGTGTATAAGAGGCTATAGCATGTAATAAGCTATTATTTGATTGTGCTTTGTATTTCGGCTTTATGCGCGCGACCCGAAAATCGCGTAAGTACACTGTGTAAGTAAGAAGAGCTTAATTTCAGACAAATTAACCTTTGAAAATTTAAGGGTAAGTTTGTAATGTATTTGTGTAGCTTGTCCCCAAATTTGGGACCTATACGACGAAAAACCCCCGTCAGTGCATGTGAATTACGAGATTTTGCTTAACGATGGTACACGAGTCATAATAAGCCTATTTCTTGCAAACAAAGAGAAATTTTCTTAAGAAGCATTGAACATTCCATGTCAATTAAGATTGTGAACATGAGTAATTGATTTTTTGAAGTCAAATTTTGGTTTAAAATATTTAAATAAGCATTGTTTTGAATTTAGTGCATTTGGCGATTTTGGATCTGGATAGCCCAGACCCATGGGATGCCCCAAACCCATTGGGTGACCTCCCATGTGGACGTTTTTGGCTATGGTCGACCAGCTGGTCAAGGGTTTACCAGCTGGGTGGTATTCTTGCAAAAGAATGCATGACTTGAAAAAAGGGAGTGCCTCTATTGGCCCAACCCTTGATTCAAGGCTCATGATGAAGCTTAAGGCTTCATCATGAGGGGCGATTTTTCCAAAAAGGAGGCATGGGGCTGGCGCCCCATGGCCTTCTTGTAAAATTTTCAAAGTTTTCAAAATAGCTAAAAACGAGTGGCTGGATGGGGCGGCAAGCCTTGGGCATCCCTCATAATTTTTCAAAAGATCAATGGCTTTTCAAAACTCCACTCAATGTTTTTTTTGAAAGAAATTCTAAACTTTTCAAAAGCAAGACATGCATTGGAGGCTTGGGCGGCTATGGGGGGCATGGAGCACCCCAACCCTCCATCTACCCTCATTCAATCCCAGTCGTCCACTATGTTAAACCCTACATATTTAAGGCATTAAGAGAGAGAAAGAGAGCATTCTCCCTCTTGGGCGATTTTTTTTTGGAGTCCCTCTCTCTCCCTCCCTTCTTCTCCAAATCGTGAGGTTAGTGTGGGAGCCCAACTCCATCCACGTTGAAGCTCCAGCCCTAGTTTCCATTTCTAACATCTCCACCCTTGTAGAAAGCCTCGAAGGTGAGATGCTCCTACACAAGACCATGAACGTGGTATTCAGTTGAGCATTTCAGTTTTTATTTCTCATATGTGGATTTAACGAGTAAGCTTGCATGCATTGTGAATGAGGTTTTGGTTGAGCATGCCATCACAAAATTGTTTTCTTCGTTAGGCAAGTAGCTGCAATGTTTGAGGCCATTTTCTTACCCCTTTTGCGTTTTCCTTGACTTGTTGCATTTCCTTCATTTGTTGCTGAAAGCGCGACAGTCAAAAGTTTTCCAAAGTATTAATTCGGTTGGCAAGGAGGCCACGTTTTGGCATAAGACCAACAACCCTACTATTCGGGTTAGCCCTTTTTTGGGTGTTGCTGGCTTAGGCTAAACGGGCCGAGCCATGGTGGAATCACACCATTGCGTTTCTCATTTTGTTTTCTGTCTGTTTGACCATAAACGCCATGTTTCCTTTGTTTTATTTCTGTTGGTTGGATGTTCTAGCAAGTGTGACTCAGGCCGACCGCAACTGGGTCAGCTCGGGGTGCCTCCCTCCTTTTGGTACCTTTCAGCATTGCGCAAACCCCTTGCCAGTGCCCATTTCGGGTGGCTGGGGGTTTTTGTGGGCCTGACATGGTTTGGACCGAATCTGGTTCAGACCTGTCAAAGGCCATGGCTGAGCCCAGTTCGGTAGGGGCATTAAGCCTTTACGCTTTTTGGTTTGGTTTCGGCCTGCTGCAGCCTTGAGTGGCGGTTAGGCTGCAGCCGGGTGCAGGGAGGTGGGCCTGCACCCCTTCCCTTCGGTGTTGGCTGAGCCTAGTCTGGGTTTGGACGCACGGTCCAGACCGTGCTCAAGCATGAGCACACCCTCCATGGTCTGGACCAGTCGGTCCAGACCTGGACGGTCTTGGGTGGCTGAACCACACTCGGTCTGGACGCCCAGTCTAGACCTAGCCTTTGTTGTGCCAGCCCAGCATGGGTCTGGACCAGTTCGGTCCAGACCTGGACCTCCCTTAGTTGTCATGACCACCTCTAGTTGTGACGCCCCAGAATTCCCGAGTTTGAAAATCCTTTGGATTTAGGGTAATTTTTTTTTTTTGAAAACAATTGCGCAAGTGCGGAAGTTGATGTCTTCTTGCAATCGTTGTAAATTTTGAAAAGATTTTTATATGAAAAGCATGTGAAAACCAGACATCAAATTATAAAAACCTGTTCTCACTAGTGGATGAGACCGGGTCGAACTCAGGGAACGGGAATATTTTGTATTCAAGCACACAATTCTAAACTAATCTTTATTGCTGAATTATAGAAATGTAAAATGTTCAGAAAAGTAAAAAACCACTAGCTATTACAACAAATGAATACCCTTCGCAGAGGGCGTAAAGTGCAATATTTACAAACCCAGAATTAAATTCCTAATTCTAACTGAAAAGTAAAAACAATCTTCTATCTTTATGTACTTCGTGTCAAAGATGCGCTTTAGCTCCACTTCTGTGCAATCCTGCACAAATCAAGAGAAACACGAGCAGTACAAAATAAAAGAATAAAACTATACTAAAAAAATATTTATAAAATCTAAATGACACTTCAAATTAAAAATGATTACTAACTACTAATTGACATGAAATAAAATGCTAATTATACTGAAATCTAATTAAATCTAACTACTAACTAATTGATGAACTGACAACTAACTATTGGTAGATTAAACTGAAATCTACAAGTTAATGAACTAATACTCAACAATTAAAACTCAGCAAAACTCAAATTTTCTCCAGCTAACACTTAATAACAACATGCAATGACACTCATTGAAAATCAATAGTGAAATTCATAGAAAATACACTATGAAACTTAGCATTTCATGCATTTGATATGTACTGGATTTACACAACATTATAATTCACAGATATTTCAATCATCTACTGAAATTTTTACTCCAATCTCAACACTCTTCAATCAATACAAAATTGCTAAAAATTATTTTCAAGACTGCTGGATTTCACTCAACTTCAATTGCCGGAAGACTTTTGCCAGAAAACATTGATTATTAGTAAAGTTCAGACAGCTTACGCACGATGGAATCAATTGGAAATCAACCAGGCAATTACAAGAATTCCCTTTATCATGATCGATGATCAAAAGATTACTTGCCAGAAAACAGTAAAAGCACGGTGATTACAGATCAGACACTTGCCGGAAAAACAATCACTTACCGATATTCCAACCAGCAACAGAGATCAAATGTTTAGTAACTTCAACGAACGACGATAAAAAAAAACAGTAACAGCCATCGGAGATCAGTAAAACACGACACTCAATTGAATTTTAAACAATCGATCACCGAAAAACAATCAATCAGTCATCAGAAAAACAGTAAAACTGATTCAAAAATCAGTATCTCTCTGGCTAAAGCAGGGGATTCTGATAGGAGAATATCAGATATTAGTAAACACAATTCAAATTTTTGGATGATAGAAGACACAGTGATTTCCAAAGAGATCAGACCTTCACCGGAAATCTACTCATCAACATCGTTCAGAAAAATTTTGGCGGAGATTCAGCCGATTGCTGGAGCTACTTTGGTCAACAATCCGATATTGTCAAATTGAAGTTCAAACAATTTAAACCAGGAATCAATTGAAGATACTCGATCCAGACATCTAATCGTTCAAACTCAAGCAATCGAGCACCGGAAAACTCATTCAGGCTGGACTTCACTCGCTGGAAGTCAGATTTCAGTCATGACGATCAACAGAATTTTGAAAACAATTTGTCTACTTCTGATATTGATTCAGATAATCAATATACAGAAATTACTCCATCAGATCCAGATCAAGATTTTGATCAAGAATTACTGCAAGTATTTATCAAAACGATTCCTCAGAACAAATATTTTGGAAGATCCCTGTTGATCGTCGGAATTCCTTTTGCAGACATTTTTTTTCTTTTCTTTTATGTTTTCTTGTTTTTTTTTTATATTTTCCACATCAATATTCAAACCTTATGATTCAGAAAGAATTAAACCGAAGAAGAAGAAGAAGAAGAAGAAGAAGAAGAAGAAGTAGATGACTTACCAGGAATTGAAGGAGGAGGTGGCTTCCACTTCAGGCACCGCAATCGACGGGAGTTTTCTTGCCACCGGATGAGGATCGGCTGCTGGAAGAAGAAGAAGAAGAAGAAGAAATGAGATGAAGAAATCCGGCAACTAAGAGAAAGGGGGTAAAGAAAGAAAATCAGAAGGAGAAGAGGAAATTTTGGCGCACAAAATGAAAAGCACCGATCGATTCTGTTTTTTGGGTTTTTAAAAGCGTTCAAACCGGTTGGAACCGGTTTGTAACAGCAAGTATTCAGTTTCAAAACTTCCAAACCGGTTCCAGCCGGTTTGGTTTTCAATTTTCTTCTTTTTACAAACCGGTTCCAACCGGTTTGTATTATAATTTTTTTAGTTTTCCATTAATTTCAAAAATTACAAACCACAAAATGGTTTGTTTTTATTATTATTATTTTTTTTTTTTCAAAAGTAAAGAAAACCGTATGAATCGGTTTATTATGAAAATTTTCAAAAACAAAACTATTTATAAAAGAAATTTCAAAAACTAATCTACTATATTTTTTTTTCTTTTAATAACAACTAAAACCAACTACAAAAACTAAAATAGGCATAAGAATGTAAAGTAAAACTATTTTTCATGCATTTTCTAATTTTAAATCATTTTAGCACATTTACTCAAAAACTAACATAAATTTGGGTTTTTGAAACATTATTTTATAAAATCATGCATATTTAAATGTTAATAAACCCTGAATTATATGCATGATCAAATACCCCCATGCTTATGTTTTGCTAGTCCTCGAGCAAACTAGAAAAATGCAAGAAATCAAACTATCACCTAACTCACTTTCGTAGGAATCACGGTTGCATTTAGCTCATGCAACAAGCCCTTTCACACCCTGAGTTACCCCAGTGGACGAGTAAGGTCTCGTGAGGGTTTGCAGTGATGCTACCCACAAACATCTCTGTCATGTATGCATAATATTACACATCCTCATAATCAGTAGGTAATCAAAGACTTTGTTTTTACAAATATTTCCTGTTATTTCAAAATCAAAATATAATTAGAGTCTTTTATATACCACCATAGAAAAAGAATTTCTTTCACTTTTCTAAATATCACAATTATTTATGTTTTATTCTTAGAAAATCCAATAAAAACATATTATTATTTACTTATCCTCACTCATATGTTTTCTGCACAGGTTTTCTCAATCACACTTCTAAGCACTGAACTTTTCTTTCTTTTTAAGCTCTTTTCTATATATATATATTTTTTTTTCTTTTCACGCTTTTTCTTTTTGCGCACTTATTTTTCTCATATAGCTTGCGTGTGGTCTGCTTTTATGCCTTGTGCAATGTCAATATCTTCTATACTTTTTCATACCAAAAGATATCAACTAAGACATAAAAGTGACTTCCTTCATTCACCCTTATAACATGAGAGTCAAACATTTCAACTTGTATCTGTTCCCAGTTACTTAGGATCACGAAGTTTTCCACTCTCCCTATGCAAATGGACTTAAAAGTTTCAACTTACATCTAAGTTCCATCTACTAAGGATTGTGAAATTATCCAAACAACCTAACGCATGCTTTTTCTCACTTTTTTAGCTCATTTTTATGCTTTTGTTCATTTGCTTAGTTTTTCAAAATACAACTGTGCATATTCATATTTATGATTCAAAATAAACTCTAACATGTATCTATCATCATTTCCTCGAAATCCACATAAACAACCATAATTTTTAGATCTATGTCAGAAAAAATTTCATGGGGCTTAAAAATCCTCTAAAAACATCAGATTTGAAATAACATTCATATAAGTTCAAACTCTTTCTTTAAAAATCTACTTTTCATGAGAGATGTGTAAACATGTGCAGGAACGTAGACAAAAATATTCTGGTGAGCTACTACACCCTCCCCCATGCTTGAATTACACTGTCCCAGTGGCATTCCCCCATGCTTATGTGAAACTAAGTGAATGCCCATGAGATAAAATCAATGAGGGAAAGAAAGTAAACTCAATGAAATCTAAAATGTGAACATATGCCTACCATGATTATGGTTTATGAATTATGCACATGAACTATATGAAAGTACTCTTAAAAAAATTGTTTTTCTATGAATATTTACAAAATTTTTAAAATATATACAAACATGTGTGAGTCCTAAACTTCTAAAAGATCAACATCCTCAATGTCTTGTCCTGTCACAATATCTGAGATATAAGGCTTCAGCCGTTGCCCATTTACTTTAAAAATAGCACCCGTACGAGGGTCAAAAAGATCTATCGCTCCATATGGAAACACCCTATGCACAACAAATGGACCATTCCATCTTGACTTCAACTTACCTGGAAAAAGATGAAGACGTGAATGATAAAGCCATACCTTTTGCCCAGGCTCGAACTGTTTCCTAACAATATATCGATCATGAAAATGCTTAGTTCGAGCTTTGTAAATCTTTGCACTCTCATAGGCTTCATTACGCAATTCCTCTAGCTCACTCAACTGTAATTTTCTCTCGACTCCAGCTTGGGTCATGTTGAAATTGAATTTTTTTATAGCCCAATATGCTCTATGTTCTAACTCAACCGGAAGATGGCAATGTTTCCCGAAAACTAATCGAAATGGTGACATACCAATCGGGGTCTTGAAAGCAGTCCTATAAGCCCACAAGGCATCATCAAGGTGCTGAGACCAATCCTTGCGGTCTGGTCTGACTATCTTTTCAAGAATCCTCCTTATCTCCCTGTTAGATACCTCAACTTGGCCACTGGTTTGTGGGTGGTAAGGTGTAGCAATCCGATGATGCACAAAATATTTCCTAAGTAAGGAAGCTACCTGCACATTACGAAAATGCGTACCACCATCACTGATGATCGCTCTAGGAACTCCGAACCGACTAAAAATGTTGTGTTTGATAAACCGAAGCACCTCTTTATGATCATTGGTCCGGGTGGCCACAGCCTCGACCCATTTTGAAACATAATCAACTGCCACTAAAATATATGTAAATCCAAATGATGGCGGAAAAGGACCCATGAAATCAATGCCCCAAACATCAAAAATTTCCACAATCAGAATAGGTAAAAGAGGCATCATGTCGCGCTTGGTAATGCGACCTGTTTGCTGACATCGCAAACACTTCCTACAGAATTCGTGAGCATCTCTATGAAGTGTGGGCCACCAAAATCCAGACTGAAGGACCTTTGCAGCGGTCTTCCGACTAGAAAAATGACCTCCACAAGCTAAAGAATGACAAAATGATAAAATGGAATGATACTCTTCTTCAGGCACACATCTCCGAATCATCTGGTCCGGGCATGATCTAAATAATTCTGGTTCCTCCCAAAAATAATGTTTCACCTGCGCAAAAAATCTATCTTTTTCATTCCGGTTCCAGTGCGTAGGATACTCTCTAGTAACCAAAAAATTTACAATATCCGCGAACCAAGGTAAACGCTTGACATGAAATAACTACTCATCCGGAAAAGAATCAACAATCTGTCCTTGATCAATAGATGAATCTATAGTCAGTCTAGACAGATGATCTGCTACAAGATTCTTACATCCACTCTTATCTCGAATCTCAATATCAAATTCTTGTAACAGAAGAATCCAACGAATGAGACGCGGTTTAGCATCCTTTTTACTCATCAAATATCTCAATGCAGCATGATCTGAGTAAATGATAATTTTGGAGCCTAACAAATATGATCGAAACTTCTCAAGTGCAAATACAACAGCTAGTAACTCCTTCTCAGTGGTAGTATAATGCATTTGTGTGTCAGAAAGAGTCCTACTAGCATAATGAATAACATGAGATCGTTTCTCAATTTTCTGTCCTAAAATAGCTCCAACCGCATAATCTAAAGCATCACACATAATCTCAAAAGGCACTGACCACTCAGGAGATCTGAGAATAGGAGCAGTGGTCAATGCTTCCTTTAGGGCTAAAAATGCCTTCAGACAGGCATCATCAAACACAAACGACTGATCTTTCGACAACAGGTTACACAACGGTCTAGAAATCTGACTAAAATCCTTAATGAACCGTCTATAGAAACCTGCATGCCCTAAAAATGAACGCACTTGCCTCACAGAGGTCGGTGGAGCTAATTTGACAATGGTCTCCACTTTGGCCTTATCGACCTCAATACCTTTCTCAGACACAATATGTCCAAGAACAATCCCCTGTTGTACCATGAAATGACTCTTTTCCCAACTCAACACTAGATTTGTCTCCCTACAGCGCTGAAGTACACGAGATAATTTTTGGAGATAATTATCAAAAGAAGAGCCATAAACCGAGAAATCGTCCATGAAAATCTCAAGGACATCATCCATCATGTCAAAGAAAATCGCCATCATACATCTCTGAAATGTAGCCGGGGCATTACAAAGCCCAAACGGCATCCTCCTATACGCAAATGTACCATAGGGACAGGTAAATGTCGTCTTATCCTGATCCTCGGGATGAACGACCACCTGGTTATATCCGGAATATCCATCTAAAAAGCAATAATATTGCTGGCCTGCAAGTCTTTCTAAAATTTGGTCGATGAACGGTAACGGGAAATGATCTTTCCTAGTTGCACTGTTCAACTTCCTATAGTCAATACATACTCGCCATCCCGTAGTAATCCTCATGGGAATGCTCTCTCCTTTCTCATTCTTTTCCACAGTGAGCCCAAACTTTTTGGGAACAACCTGGGTAGGACTCACCCACTGACTATCGGAGATAGGATAAATAATCCCAGCATCTAACAATTTAACTACTTCCTTCTTCACCACTTCTTTCATGTGAGGATTTAATCTCCTTTGTGATTCTCTTGAAGGTTTAGCTCCCTCATCCATAATAATCCGATGCATACAAAAGGAGGGGTCAATCCCCTTTAAATCCGCCACAGACCATCCAATAGCTTCCTTGTGCTCATGCAAAACCTGTAACAACTGATGCTCCTGTGAATCTGTCAGGTTTGCAGAAATAATAACTGGGAGAGTCTGCTCTTTTCCTAAAAAGACATACTTGAGTGAAGCTGGTAAAGGCTTCAACTCCAACTCTGGGGGACTCTCTATCGATGGCTTTGCAGGCTTCTCAGCTAATTCTGGAAGTGGTTCAGGATGCCAAATCCCACTGACATTATCTGCCTCACTATCTATCATATCAAGGCAATCCTCTTTGAATGATTCATCAATCTCCTCTTGAGGTGGATCACTCAACAACCAATCATGTTCAACTTCTATAATATCTTGAATGATATCAACCTCAAAAGAAGCTTCTTCAGTATCAGACTCCATCGATGCACAAAAAATGTTCATCCTCATTTTCCTATTTCCAAATGAAACATCCATTTCACCAGTGCGGCAATTAATGCACGCATTGGCGGTAGCTAGGAAAGGGCGACCAAGAATAATAGGAGTATGTCTGATGCTATCAACTCCCTCCATATCTAATATCACGAAGTCGACAGGGAAATAACAATCCTCCACCTTGACTAACACATCTTCAAGTATCCCTCTCGGGACCTTAATCGATCTATCCGCTAATTGAAGCGTCATAGGTGTGGATTTCATCTCTTTCAATCCAAATTTGTCATAGAAGAAACCCGGCAAAATGTTAACACTTGCCCCAAGGTCAAGCAAAGCACGCTCAACAGTAATGTTTCCTATGACACATGATATGATAGGGGTCCCTGGGTCCTTAAGTTTGGGTGGAGTCTGGTGTTGCAATACTGCACTGATCTGCTCCGTCAAATATATTTTCTTCTGCGCATGGGACCTCAACTTCCTTTTCTGCGTACAAAGCTCTTTGAGGAACTTTGCATATGCAGGGACTTGCTGGATGGCATCTAGTAAGGGAAGGTTTATATGGACGTGCTTGAATATCTCAAGCATCTCTTGCATGTTTACTCCCGACTTACCTAATGCTCTCGGTTTCTCTAACGCCTCAGGAAAGGGGGCTTTAGGAATATGGGTTGTGGAAGGCTCAAATGGAAGAACCTTCTCGCTTTCCTGAGGTACAACATTAGGGACAGGCTGCTTCTTACTTATCTTCTCTCTTTCTTCTGCAGCCTCCCTCGAATGGTACTGCTTCCCACTTCTAAGGGTTACTACTGCCTGAGCTTGCTCTTGATGTGTATCTGTCATATGCAAACTCTGCAGAGGTTCTTTACCCCTAGGGTTAACTATAGGCTGACTAGGCAATGCACCCTCAGTTCTCCTGCTAAGTGCTTCAGCGAGCTGCCCCATTTGAGTTTCTAATTTTGAAATTGACTGGGTATGTGAGCTCAAATTTGCCTTAATATCTGAAAATGCTTGTAGCATTTTGTCCTCGAAGGACTGACTATGTGAAGGCTCCTGAAAATGGATTTGATTATACGCAGGTTGGGTTGAAGGATCATTGGATCTGTGAAATCCAGGTGTATAACCACCTTGCCTGGATTGATTCTGGGAAGGGTTAGGAGCTTGGGCTTGTGAGTTACGCCATGAGAAATTTGGATGGTTTCGCCAGCCCAGGTTGTAAGTATTGGCAAATGGATTGGGTGCGGGCCTAGCGAAGTTTTGAGCCATCTGAGCTTGCTCTTGGACAAACTCAGGATACTGTGGCGCAGCTGGACACTGGAGAACATTGTGCGCAGGACTCGCACACAACGCACACACCTGCATGGCAGGAGAGGGACCCAACAACAATTGATCTAATTTCTGGGACAGTTGGTCTACCTTGTTGCTCAACTCAAGGTTCATCCCTATTTCGAAAATACCTGCCTTCTTAGCACTATCCTGTACAGGTGTAACTCTATCAGACCGTGAAGCTGTCGCGTGGTGCATCAAATTCTCACTTAATGTCTCAAAGAGCAACCACGCTTCATCCTCACTCTTGAGCATGAAAGTGCCCCCACATGCGGCATCAACCATTTGACGATTCTTCTCAGTAAGACCGTCATAGAAATATTGCACCAGTTGCCATCGAGGCACCTGGTGGTGGGGACACTTGCGGAGAAGATCCTTCATCCTCTCCCAAGTCTCATAAAACAGTTTCCCCTCTATTTGCGTAAAACTGGTGATGGCTTTTCGATACTGATTCGTCTTACCGATTGGGAAATATTTTTTTAAAAATTTTCTTTGCATATGTTCCCACGTGGTAATTCTAACTGTATCCAATGCCTTCAGCCAGTGTTTGGCTTTATCTTTCAGAGAGAAGGGAAACAAGGTCAACCTCATAGCATCATCTCCAAAATTGTTTATTCTCACTGTAGAACAAATCTCTAAGAATTCGTCGAGATGAGGATATGGGTCTTCATTGCTAAGGCCATAAAATGAGGGTAGCATTTGGATTACACTGGCCTTAATCTCAAACTGATTTGCTCCTACATCAGGTCTTGTGATGCAGGAGGCGGGAGTATAGGTGTTAGGCATGAAGTACTCCCTAAGGGGACGAGTAATCTGCTGATTCTCAGCCATGGTTGCAGATCTTTGGGCTCTCCTAATAAGGGACTCGGGGTCCTCAATCGGCTCTACCAGCTCAGGGTCAAGTGAGCGTCGCCCTTGCATACACCTTGTAGTAGACTGGTGTAGCTCACGTCCTATCTTTGGGTTTTCTACCTAACTAACGCACTAAGCGGCCAAACCACGCAAACCACAAAGCGAGTAAACTAAAAACAACAAAAACTAAACAAACACCACGCAGTTACACATAACAGAGATTATGCAAAGAAATATAAAATCTATGTGTACGGTACCAATCGTACACAGTCACCTCTAAGGGAATCCTAATAGATGGGCTGTGCAGAAAAGTAAGCTCTTCTCTAAGATATGCACATACGTGGTTCTAAAACTAAATGCAAAGCAAACACTAGGCAATAAAGTGAATACTAATATTACGCCGTTCCCCGGCAACGGCGCCAAAAATTTGATGTCTTCTTGCAATCGTTGTAAATTTTGAAAAGATTTTTATATGAAAAGCATGTGAAAACCAGACATCAAATTATAAAAACCGGTTCTCACTAGTGGATGAGACCGGGTCGAACTCAGGGAACGGGAATATTTTGTATTCAAGCACACAATTCTAAACTAATATTTATTGCTGAATTATAGAAATGTAAAATGTTCAGAAAAGTAAAAAACCACTAGCTATTACAACAAATGAATACCCTTCGCAGAGGGCGTAAAGTGCAATATTTACAAACCCAGAATTAAATTCCTAATTCTAACTGAAAAGTAAAAACAATCTTCTATCTTTATGTACTTCGTGTCAAAGATGCGCTTTAGCTCCACTTCTGTGCAATCCTGCACAAATCAAGAGAAACACGAGCAGTACAAAATAAAAGAATAAAACTATACTAAAAAAATATTTATAAAATCTAAATGACACTTCAAATTAAAAATGATTACTAACTACTAATTGACATGAAATAAAATGCTAATTATACTGAAATCTAATTAAATCTAACTACTAACTAATTGATGAACTGACAACTAACTATTGGTAGATTAAACTGAAATCTACAAGTTAATGAACTAATACTCAACAATTAAAACTCAGCAAAACTCAAATTTTCTCCAGCTAACACTTAATAACAACATGCAATGACACTCATTGAAAATCAATAGTGAAATTCATAGAAAATACACTATGAAACTTAGCATTTCATGCATTTGATATGTACTGGATTTACACAACATTATAATTCACAGATATTTCAATCATCTACTGAAATTTTTACTCCAATCTCAACACTCTTCAATCAATACAAAATTGCTAAAAATTATTTTCAAGACTGCTGGATTTCACTCAACTTCAATTGCCGGAAGACTTTTGCCAGAAAACATTGATTATTAGTAAAGTTCAGACAGCTTACGCACGATGGAATCAATTGGAAATCAACCAGGCAATTACAAGAATTCCCTTTATCATGATCGATGATCAAAAGATTACTTGCCAGAAAACAGTAAAAGCACGGTGATTACAGATCAGACACTTGCCGGAAAAACAATCACTTACCGATATTCCAACCAGCAACAGAGATCAAATGTTTAGTAACTTCAACGAACGACGATAAAAAAAAACAGTAACAGCCATCGGAGATCAGTAAAACACGACACTCAATTGAATTTTAAACAATCGATCACCGAAAAACAATCAATCAGTCATCAGAAAAACAGTAAAACTGATTCAAAAATCAGTATCTCTCTGGCTAAAGCAGGGGATTCTGATAGGAGAATATCAGATATTAGTAAACACAATTCAAATTTTTGGATGATAGAAGACACAGTGATTTCCAAAGAGATCAGACCTTCACCGGAAATCTACTCATCAACATCGTTCAGAAAAATTTTGGCGGAGATTCAGCCGATTGCTGGAGCTACTTTGGTCAACAATCCGATATTGTCAAATTGAAGTTCAAACAATTTAAACCAGGAATCAATTGAAGATACTCGATCCAGACATCTAATCGTTCAAACTCAAGCAATCGAGCACCGGAAAACTCATTCAGGCTGGACTTCACTCGCTGGAAGTCAGATTTCAGTCATGACGATCAACAGAATTTTGAAAACAATTTGTCTACTTCTGATATTGATTCAGATAATCAATATACAGAAATTACTCCATCAGATCCAGATCAAGATTTTGATCAAGAATTACTGCAAGTATTTATCAAAACGATTCCTCAGAACAAATATTTTGGAAGATCCCTGTTGATCGTCGGAATTCCTTTTGCAGACATTTTTTTTCTTTTCTTTTATGTTTTCTTGTTTTTTTTTTATATTTTCCACATCAATATTCAAACCTTATGATTCAGAAAGAATTAAACCGAAGAAGAAGAAGAGGAAGAAGAAGAAGAAGAAGTAGATGACTTACCAGGAATTGAAGGAGGAGGTGGCTTCCACTTCAGGCACCGCAATCGACGGGAGTTTTCTTGCCACCGGATGAGGATCGACTGCTGGAAGAAGAAGAAGAAGAAGAAGAAGAAATGAGATGAAGAAATCCGGCAACTAAGAGAAAGGGGGTAAAGAAAGAAAATCAGAAGGAGAAGAGGAAATTTTGGCGCACAAAATGAAAAGCACCGATCGATTCTGTTTTTTGGGTTTTTAAAAGGGTTCAAACCGGTTGGAACCGGTTTGTAACAGCAAGTATTCAGTTTCAAAACTTCCAAACCGGTTCCAGCCGGTTTGGTTTTCAATTTTCTTCTTTTTACAAACCGGTTCCAACCGGTTTGTATTATAATTTTTTTAGTTTTCCACTAATTTCAAAAATTACAAACCACAAAATGGTTTGTTTTTATTATTATTATTATTTTATTTTTTTTTTTTCAAAAGTAAAGAAAACCGTATGAATCGGTTTATTATGAAAATTTTCAAAAACAAAACTATTTATAAAAGAAATTTCAAAAACTAATCTACTATATATTTTTTCTTTTAATAACAACTAAAACCAACTACAAAAACTAAAATAGGCATAAGAATGTAAAGTAAAACTATTTTTCATGCATTTTCTAATTTTAAATCATTTTAGCACATTTACTCAAAAACTAACATAAAATTTGGTTTTTGAAACATTATTTTATAAAATCATGCATATTTAAATGTTAATAAACCCTGAATTATATGCATGATCAAATACCCCCATGCTTATGTTTTGCTAGTCCTCGAGCAAACTAGAAAAATGCAAGAAATCAAACTATCACCTAACTCACTTTCGTAGGAATCACGGTTGCATTTAGCTCATGCAACAAGCCCTTTCACACCCTGAGTTACCCCAGTGGACGAGTAAGGTCTCGTGAGGGTTTGCAGTGATGCTACCCACAAACATCTCTGTCATGTATGCATAATATTAAACATCCTCATAATCAGTAGGTAATCAAAGACTTTGTTTTTACAAATATTTCCTGTTATTTCAAAATCAAAATATAATTAGAGTCTTTTATATACCACCATAGAAAAAGAATTTCTTTCACTTTTCTAAATATCACAATTATTTATGTTTTATTCTTAGAAAATCCAATAAAAACATATTATTATTTACTTATCCTCACTCATATGTTTTCTGCACAGGTTTTCTCAATCACACTTCTAAGCACTGAACTTTTCTTTCTTTTTAAGCTCTTTTCTATATATATATATTTTTTTTTCTTTTCACGCTTTTTCTTTTTGCGCACTTATTTTTCTCATATAGCTTGCGTGTGGTCTGCTTTTATGCCTTGTGCAATGTCAATATCTTCTATACTTTTTCATACCAAAAGATATCAACTAAGACATAAAAGTGACTTCCTTCATTCACCCTTATAACATGAGAGTCAAACATTTCAACTTGTATCTGTTCCCAGTTACTTAGGATCACGAAGTTTTCCACTCTCCCTATGCAAATGGACTTAAAAGTTTCAACTTACATCTAAGTTCCATCTACTAAGGATTGTGAAATTATCCAAACAACCTAACGCATGCTTTTTCTCACTTTTTTAGCTCATTTTTATGCTTTTGTTCATTTGCTTAGTTTTTCAAAATACAACTGTGCATATTCATATTTATGATTCAAAATAAACTCTAACATGTATCTATCATCATTTCCTCGAAATCCACATAAACAACCATAATTTTTAGATCTATGTCAGAAAAAATTTCATGGGGCTTAAAAATCCTCTAAAAACATCAGATTTGAAATAACATTCATATAAGTTCAAACTCTTTCTTTAAAAATCTACTTTTCATGAGAGATGTGTAAACATGTGCAGGAACGTAGACAAAAATATTCTGGTGAGCTACTACACCCTCCCCCATGCTTGAATTACACTGTCCCAGTGGCATTCCCCCATGCTTATGTGAAACTAAGTGAATGCCCATGAGATAAAATCAATGAGGGAAAGAAAGTAAACTCAATGAAATCTAAAATGTGAACATATGCCTACCATGATTATGGTTTATGAATTATGCACATGAACTATATGAAAGTACTCTTAAAAAAATTGTTTTTCTATGAATATTTACAAAAATTTTAAAATATATACAAACATGTGTGAGTCCTAAACTTCTAAAAGATCAACACCCTCAATGTCTTGTCCTGTCACAATATCTGAGATATAAGGCTTCAGCCGTTGCCCATTTACTTTAAAAATAGCACCCGTACGAGGGTCAAAAAGATCTATCGCTCCATATGGAAACACCCTATGCACAACAAATGGACCATTCCATCTTGACTTCAACTTACCTGGAAAAAGATGAAGACGTGAATGATAAAGCCATACCTTTTGCCCAGGCTCGAACTGTTTCCTAACAATATATCGATCATGAAAATGCTTAGTTCGAGCTTTGTAAATCTTTGCACTCTCATAGGCTTCATTACGCAATTCCTCTAGCTCACTCAACTGTAATTTTCTCTCGACTCCAGCTTGGGTCATGTTGAAATTGAATTTTTTTATAGCCCAATATGCTCTATGTTCTAACTCAACCGGAAGATGGCAAGGTTTCCCGAAAACTAATCGAAATCGTGACATACCAATCGGGGTCTTGAAAGCAGTCCTATAAGCCCACAAGGCATCATCAAGGTGCTGAGACCAATCCTTGCGGTCTGGTCTGACTGTCTTTTCAAGAATCCTCTTTATCTCCCTGTTAGATACCTCAACTTGGCCACTGGTTTGTGGGTGGTAAGGTGTAGCAATCCGATGATGCACAGAATATTTCCTAAGTAAGGAAGCTACCTGCACATTACGAAAATGCGTACCACCATCACTGATGATCGCTCTAGGAACTCCGAACCGACTAAAAATGTTGTGTTTGATAAACCGAAGCACCTCTTTATGATCATTGGTCCGGGTGGCCACAGCCTCGACCCATTTTGAAACATAATCAACCGCCACTAAAATATATGTAAATCCAAATGATGGCGGAAAAGTACCCATGAAATCAATGCCCCAAACATCAAAAATTTCCACAATCAGAATAGGTAAAAGAGGCATCATGTCGCGCTTGGTAATGCGACCTGTTTGCTGACATCGCAAACACTTCCTACAGAATTCGTGAGCATCTCTATGAAGTGTGGGCCACCAAAATCCAGACTGAAGGACCTTTGCAGCGGTCTTCCGACTAGAAAAATGACCTCCACAAGCTAAAGAATGACAAAATGATAAAATGGAATGATACTCTTCTTCAGGCACACATCTCCGAATCATCTGGTCCGGGCATGATCTAAATAATTCTGGTTCCTCCCAAAAATAATGTTTCACCTGCGCAAAAAATCTATCTTTTTCATTCCGGTTCCAGTGCGTAGGATACTCTCTAGTAACCAGAAAATTTACAATATCCGCGAACCAAGGTAAACGCTTGACATGAAATAACTGCTCATCCGGAAAAGAATCAACAATCTGTCCTTGATCAATAGATGAATCTATAGTCAGTCTAGACAGATGATCTGCTACAAGATTCTTACATCCACTCTTATCTCGAATCTCAATATCAAATTCTTGTAACAGAAGAATCCAACGAATGAGACGCGGTTTAGCATCCTTTTTACTCATCAAATATCTCAATGCAGCATGATCTGAGTAAATGATAATTTTGGAGCCTAACAAATATGATCGAAACTTCTCAAGTGCAAATACAACAGCTAGTAACTCCTTCTCAGTGGTAGTATAATGCATTTGTGTGTCAGAAAGAGTCCTACTAGCATAATGAATAACATGAGATCGTTTCTCAATTTTCTGTCCTAAAATAGCTCCAACCGCATAATCTAAAGCATCACACATAATCTCAAAAGGCACTGACCACTCAGGAGATCTGAGAATAGGAGCAGTGGTCAATGCTTCCTTTAGGGCTAAAAATGCCTTCAGACAGGCATCATCAAACACAAACGACTGATCTTTCGACAACAGGTTACACAACGGTCTAGAAATCTGACTAAAATCCTTAATGAACCGTCTATAGAAACCTGCATGCCCTAAAAATGAACGCACTTGCCTCACAGAGGTCGGTGGAGCTAATTTGACAATGGTCTCCACTTTGGCCTTATCGACCTCAATACCTTTCTCAGACACAATATGTCCAAGAACAATCCCCTGTTGTACCATGAAATGACTCTTTTCCCAACTCAACACTAGATTTGTCTCCCTACAGCGCTGAAGTACACGAGATAATTTTTGGAGATAATTATCAAAAGAAGAGCCATAAACCGAGAAATCGTCCATGAAAATCTCAAGGACATCATCCATCATGTCAAAGAAAATCGCCATCATACATCTCTGAAATGTAGCTGGGGCATTACAAAGCCCAAACGACATCCTCCTATACGCAAATGTACCATAGGGACAGGTAAATGTCGTCTTATCCTGATCCTCGGGATGAACGACCACCTGGTTATATCCGGAATATCCATCTAAAAAGCAATAATATTGCTGGCCTGCAAGTCTTTCTAAAATTTGGTCGATAAACGGTAACGGGAAATGATCTTTCCTAGTTGCACTGTTCAACTTCCTATAGTCAATACATACTCGCCATCCCGTAGTAATCCTCATGGGAATGCTCTCTCCTTTCTCATTCTTTTCCACAGTGAGCCCAAACTTTTTGGGAACAACCTGGGTAGGACTCACCCACTGACTATCGGAGATAGGATAAATAATCCCAGCATCTAACAATTTAACTACTTCCTTCTTCACCACTTCTTTCATGTGAGGATTTAATCTCCTTTGTGATTCTCTTGAAGGTTTAGCTCCCTCATCCATAATAATCCGATGCATACAAAAGGAGGGGTCAATCCCCTTTAAATCCGCCACAGACCATCCAATAGCTTCCTTGTGCTCATGCAAAACCTGTAACAACTGATGCTCCTGTGAATCTGTCAGGTTTGCAGAAATAATAACTGGGAGAGTCTGCTCTTTTCCTAAAAAGACATACTTGAGTGAAGCTGGTAAAGGCTTCAACTCCAACTCTGGGGGACTCTCTATCGATGGCTTTGCAGGCTTCTCAGCTAATTCTGGAAGTGGTTCAGGATGCCAAATCCCACTGACATTATCTGCCTCACTATCTATCATATCAAGGCAATCCTCTTTGAATGATTCATCAATCTCCTCTTGAGGTGGATCACTCAACAACCAATCATGTTCAGCTTCTATAATATCTTGAATGATATCAACCTCAAAAGAAGCTTCTTCAGTATCAGACTCCATCGATGCACAAAAAATGTTCATCCTCATTTTCCTATTTCCAAATGAAACATCCATTTCACCAGTGCGGCAATTAATGCACGCATTGGCGGTAGCTAGGAAAGGGCGACCAAGAATAATAGGAGTCTGTCTGATGCTATCAACTCCCTCCATATCTAATATCACGAAGTCGACAGGGAAATAACAATCCTCCACCTTGACTAACACATCTTCAAGTATCCCTCTCGGGACCTTAATCGATCTATCCGCTAATTGAAGCGTCATAGGTGTGGATTTCATCTCTTTCAATCCAAATTTGTCATAGAAGAAACCCGGCAAAATGTTAACACTTGCCCCAAGGTCAAGCAAAGCACGCTCAACAGTAATGTTTCCTATGACACATGATATGATAGGGGTCCCTGGGTCCTTAAGTTTGGGTGGAGTCTGGTGTTGCAATACTGCACTGATCTGCTCCGTCAAATATATTTTCTTCTGCGCATGGGACCTCAACTTCCTTTTCTGCGTACAAAGCTCTTTGAGGAACTTTGCATATGCAGGGACTTGCTGGATGGCATCTAGTAAGGGAAGGTTTATATGGACGTGCTTGAATATCTCAAGCATCTCTTGCATGTTTACTCCCGACTTACCTAATGCTCTCGGTTTCTCTAACGCCTCAGGAAAGGGGGCTTTAGGAATATGGGTTGTGGAAGGCTCAAATGGAAGAACCTTCTCGCTTTCCTGAGGTACAACATTAGGGACAGGCTGCTTCTTACTTATCTTCTCTCTTTCTTCTGCAGCCTCCCTCGAATGGTACTGCTTCCCACTTCTAAGGGTTACTACTGCTTGAGCTTGCTCTTGATGTGTATCTATCATATGCAAACTCTGCAGAGGTTCTTTACCCCTAGGGTTAACTATAGGCTGACTAGGCAATGCTCCCTCAGTTCTCCTGCTAAGTGCTTCAGCGAGCTGCCCCATTTGAGTTTCTAATTTTGAAATTGACTGGGTATGTGAGCTCAAATTTGCCTTAATATCTGAAAATGCTTGTAGCATTTTGTCCTCGAAGGACTGACTATGTGAAGGCTCCTGAAAATGGATTTGATTATACGCAGGTTGGGTTGAAGGATCATTGGATCTGTGAAATCCAGGTGTATAACCACCTTGCCTGGATTGATTCTGGGAAGGGTTAGGAGCTTGGGCTTGTGAGTTACGCCATGAGAAATTTGGATGGTTTCGCCAGCCCAGGTTGTAAGTATTGGCAAATGGATTGGGTGCGGGCCTAGAGAAGTTTTGAGCCATCTGAGCTTGCTCTTGGACAAACTCAGGATACTGTGGCGCAGCTGGACACTGGAGAACATTGTGCGCAGGACTCGCACACAACGCACACACCTGCATGGCAGGAGAGGGACCCAACAATAATTGATCTAATTTCTGGGACAGTTGGTCTACCTTGTTGCTCAACTCAAGGTTCATCCCTATTTCGAAAATACCTGCCTTCTTAGCACTATCCTGTACAGGTGTAACTCTATCAGACCGTGAAGCTGTCGCGTGGTGCATCGAATTCTCACTTAATGTCTCAAAGAGCAACCACGCTTCATCCTCACTCTTGAGCATGAAAGTGCCCCCACATGCGGCATCAACCATTTGACGATTCTTCTCAGTAAGACCGTCATAGAAATATTGCACCAGTTGCCATCGAGGCACCTGGTGGTGGGGACACTTGCGAAGAAGATCCTTCATCCTCTCCCAAGTCTCATGAAACAGTTTCCCCTCTATTTGCGTAAAACTGGTGATGGCTTTTCGATACTGATTCGTCTTACCGATTGGGAAATATTTTTTTAAAAATTTTCTTTGCATATGTTCCCACGTGGTAATTCTAACTGTATCCAATGCCTTCAGCCAGTGTTTGGCTTTATCTTTCAGAGAGAAGGGAAACAAGGTCAACCTCATAGCATCATCTCCAAAATTGTTTATTCTCACTGTAGAACAAATCTCTAAGAATTCGTCGAGATGAGGATATGGGTCTTCATTGCTAAGGCCATAAAATGAGGGTAGCATTTGGATTACACTGGCCTTAATCTCAAACTGATTTGCTCCTACATCAGGTCTTGTGATGCAGGAGGCGGGAGTATAGGTGTTAGGCATGAAGTACTCCCTAAGGGGACGAGTAATCTGCTGATTCTCAGCCATGGTTGCAGATCTTTGGGCTCTCCTTATAAGGGACTCGGGGTCCTCAATCGGCTCTACCAGCTCAGGGTCAAGTGAGCGTCGCCCTTGCATACACCTTGTAGTAGATTGGTGTAGCTCACGTCCTATCTTTGGGTTTTCTACCTAACTAACGCACTAAGCGGCCAAACCACGCAAACCACAAAGCGAGTAAACTAAAAACAACAAAAACTAAACAAACACCACGCAGTTACACATAACAGAGATTATGCAAAGAAATATAAAATCTATGTGTACGGTACCAATCGTACACAGTCACCTATAAGGGAATCCTAATAGATGGGCTGTGCAGAAAAGTAAGCTCTTCTCTAAGATATGCACATACGTGGTTCTAAACCTAAATGCAAAGCAAACACTAGGCAATAAAGTGAATACTAATATTACGCCGTTCCCCGGCAACGGCGCCAAAAATTTGATGTCTTCTTGCAATCGTTGTAAATTTTGAAAAGATTTTTATATGAAAAGCATGTGAAAACCAGACATCAAATTATAAAAACCGGTTCTCACTAGTGGATGAGACCGGGTCGAACTCAGGGAACGGGAATATTTTGTATTCAAGCACACAATTCTAAACTAATCTTTATTGCTGAATTATAGAAATGTAAAATGTTCAGAAAAGTAAAAAACCACTAGCTATTACAACAAATGAATACCCTTCGCAGAGGGCGTAAAGTGCAATATTTACAAACCCAGAATTAAATTCCTAATTCTAACTGAAAAGTAAAAACAATCTTCTATCTTTATGTACTTCGTGTCAAAGATGCGCTTTAGCTCCACTTCTGTGCAATCCTGCACAAATCAAGAGAAACACGAGCAGTACAAAATAAAAGAATAAAACTATACTAAAAAAATATTTATAAAATCTAAATGACACTTCAAATTAAAAATGATTACTAACTACTAATTGACATGAAATAAAATGCTAATTATACTGAAATCTAATTAAATCTAACTACTAACTAATTGATGAACTGACAACTAACTATTGGTAGATTAAACTGAAATCTACAAGTTAATGAACTAATACTCAACAATTAAAACTCAGCAAAACTCAAATTTTCTCCAGCTAACACTTAATAACAACATGCAATGACACTCATTGAAAATCAATAGTGAAATTCATAGAAAATACACTATGAAACTTAGCATTTCATGCATTTGATATGTACTGGATTTACACAACATTATCATTCACAGATATTTCAATCATCTACTGAAATTTTTACTCCAATCTCAACACTCTTCAATCAATACAAAATTGCTAAAAATTATTTTCAAGACTGCTGGATTTCACTCAACTTCAATTGCCGGAAGACTTTTGCCAGAAAACATTGATTATTAGTAAAGTTCAGACAGCTTACGCACGATGGAATCAATTGGAAATCAACCAGGCAATTACAAGAATTCCCTTTATCATGATCGATGCTCAA
The DNA here is from genome assembly GCF_984573655.1 of Nuphar pumila. Lineage (NCBI taxonomy): Eukaryota > Viridiplantae > Streptophyta > Magnoliopsida > Nymphaeales > Nymphaeaceae > Nuphar > Nuphar pumila. The sequence goes on along the minus strand of NC_143258.1, from coordinate 27,210,335 downwards.
AAGATTACTTGCCAGAAAACAGTAAAAGCACGGTGATTACAGATCAGACACTTGCCGGAAAAACAATCACTTACCGATATTCCAACCAGCAACAGAGATCAAATGTTTAGTAACTTCAACGAACGACGATAAAAAAAACAGTAACAGCCATCGAAGATCAGTAAAACACGACACTCAATTGAATTTTAAACAATCGATCACCGAAAAACAATCAATCAGTCATCAGAAAAACAGTAAAACTGATTCAAAAATCAGTATCTCTCTGGCTAAAGCAGGGGATTCTGATAGGAGAATATCAGATATTAGTAAACACAATTCAAATTTTTGGATGATAGAAGACACAGTGATTTCCAAAGAGATCAGACCTTCACCGGAAATCTACTCATCAACATCGTTCAGAAAAAATTTGGCGGAGATTCAGCCGATTGCTGGAGCTACTTTGGTCAACAATCCGATATTGTCAAATTGAAGTTCAAACAATTTAAACCAGGAATCAATTGAAGATACTCGATCCAGACATCTAATCGTTCAAACTCAAGCAATCGAGCACCGGAAAACTCATTCAGGCTGGACTTCACTCGCCGGAAGTCAGATTTCAGTCATGACGATCAACAGAATTTTGAAAACAATTTGTCTACTTCTGATATTGATTCAGATAATCAATATACAGAAATTACTCCATCAGATCCAGATCAAGATTTTGATCAAGAATTACTGCAAGTATTTATCAAAACGATTTCTCAGAACAAATATTTCGGAAGATCCCTGTTGATCGTCGGAATTCCTTTTGCAGACATTTTTTTTCTTTTCTTTTATGTTTTCTTGTTTTTTTTTTTATATTTTCCACATCAATATTCAAACCTTATGATTCAGAAAGAATTAAACCGAAGAAGAAGAAGAAGAAGAAGAAGAAGAAGAAGTAGATGACTTACCAGGAATTGAAGGAGGAGGTGGCTTCCACTTCAGGCACCGCAATCGACGGGAGTTTTCTTGCCACCGGATGAGGATCGACTGCTGGAAGAAGAAGAAGAAGAAGAAGAAGAAATGAGATGAAGAAATCCGGCAACTAAGAGAAAGGGGGTAAAGAAAGAAAATCAGAAGGAGAAGAGGAAATTTTGGCGCACAAAATGAAAAGCACCGATCGATTCTGTTTTTTGGGTTTTTAAAAGGGTTCAAACCGGTTGGAACCGGTTTGTAACAGCAAGTATTCAGTTTCAAAACTTCCAAACCGGTTCCAGCCGGTTTGGTTTTCAATTTTCTTCTTTTTACAAACCGGTTCCAACCGGTTTGTATTATAATTTTTTTAGTTTTCCATTAATTTCAAAAATTACAAACCACAAAATGGTTTGTTTTTATTATTATTATTATTTTTTTTTTATTTTTTTCAAAAGTAAAGAAAACCGTATGAATCGGTTTATTATGAAAATTTTCAAAAACAAAACTATTTATAAAAGAAATTTCAAAAACTAATCTACTATATTTTTTTTCTTTTAATAACAACTAAAACCAACTACAAAAACTAAAATAGGCATAAGAATGTAAAGTAAAACTATTTTTCATGCATTTTCTAATTTTAAATCATTTTAGCACATTTACTCAAAAACTAACATAAAATTGGGTTTTTGAAACATTATTTTATAAAATCATGCATATTTAAATGTTAATAAACCCTGAAATATATGCATGATCAGAAGTACCAAAAGGGAAACAAGCGAGAAAACCTGGGCGGGTCGCAGAAGTGAAACAACACTGATTTGAAACATCTTTTTATTATTTACAAATTCACAAATGGTACAACCAATCTTTTTACAAAAACACTGCCAAGATCCTTGAAGTATTCAGAAGTTTGGGTTCACGTCCGCTGTCGCATATTGAGCTCCATCGCACGCCTAAGCAAACACCTGTATCCCCATAAAACGGGGTCAGTACTCTTTCGAGCTGGTGAGACAAACCAATCATAATATACTAATATGTGGGAATCGAGAGCACAGTTTATCATGAAACACATAGCATGCTTATTTACAGTAATTGAACAGTTAAAACATGAACAAGTATACAAGATCCACGATTCTAATTTTGATGTATATTGTGTAATTATATGGGAATCAATGAATTCTTATGTTTTGGCAACTTCTAAAGTTTTGCTTATTTTGAGAACTGGGTTAATCATGTAATTTTATGTTAAAAGAGCGATTTCGGGAAATCCAGACTGAATCGACCTCTGAAATTTTTAGAGTAAGTTTGGAATAGGGTTGTAGTGATACACCTCGAATTTGAGATCCGAACGACGAAAGAACCATGTCAGTGCATGTGAATTTCGAGTTTTGACCTAATTTTGGGCCTGAATCTTAGAACGCTTAATTTTATCGAACGAGAGGTGATTTTCTCAAGCGGTATCAACCATTCTACATTAATTAAGGTTATAAAGAGAATAAAATAATTTGTTAGAATTAAATTATTATTTTAATTCATTAAATAAGCATTTTCTTATGATATATATATTATGCGGGTTTTGGTTTTTGGATCCGGAGCACCTAGTGGATCCAAAACCCATGAACGACCCCTATAGTGGGCGTCCATGGCCATGGTTGACCAGCTGGTCAATGCTTGACCAGCTGGATGGCAATTTCGAAAAGATCTTGCATGGATTTTAAGCTTAGGCCTTCATTGGCCATGTATCATTCCAACACCCTCATGATGAAGCCTAGGCTCCTTCATGAGGGGCGTCTTTTTCAAAAGAGGGCTATGGGGCTGGCACCCCATGGCAAAATTATAATGTTTTCAAAAGATTTCAAATCTTTAAAACCCATTGGGCACGTTGGGTGGCAGCCAAGTGCGCCCCCTTGTAAAATCCCAAACTTTTAAGGCTTTTAATGAATGGCGTTTTTGAAAGACCAACATGCATTGGTTGTTGGGGGGCGTGGAGCCCCCCAACCCTCCATCTTAGAGGGATCAAATCCCAGCCGTCCAACCTTTTTCCAATACCTATAAAACCCTTACAAAAAAACGGGTCCCCCCTTTTTTTGCTTTGGGCGATTCTTCCTCTTCACTTTCTCTCATTCTCTCTCTCTCCCAAACTCCCTCTCTTTCCCTCTCATTTGCCTTCATCCTCCATCGGTGGGAGCTCCAAGCTTGGTGTGTATAGCTGCAGCACCTACCTCATCTCCAGCTAGCTAAGGTGAAGACTCACCTTCTTTGTCGACTTACGGATCTACATGAAGCCATTGGCGCCTTGCATCGATGCATGCAAGCCCAAGTGGCGGATTAGTTAGAAAAAAAATGCAGTTTTGATTATTAAATCCCCATTGTTTCATAAGTTTTTGTATTGCATGTTCTTGAAATAGATTTCTTTTTTTATTCCTACATTGACTTTTTTGGTCTTGTTCATTTGCTTCTCCTACACATGATTAGTTGTTCATTTTCCATGATAATGCTGCTATGCCATTGTTTCCCTTTGTTTGCTAATTTATTTCATGGCATCCTCATCATAGGGGTGTGCTGGACCGAGCTGGGCTCGTCCAGCTTACACCCAACCCGACAGCCCCCTTGCATTTCCTTTTTCTCGTTTTTTTTTTTGTGCATTCTTTCTTTTGGGTTTCGGCTAAACTCAGTCCCATCACAATGGGACTGGGGTTGCAGCCTAGCCTTGGGCGTGGGTCACTATGTGATCACTTTCTTGAAGACGTGCGAAGGTCAGGCTGTTGATGGTTGAGGTGTTAACCTCTGGTGTTTCTTTTAGTTATGATGTTCTTTTTTTTTCGGTTTTCCCTTTTGAGAACCCGGACTGGAGCTAGCTGGGCCGACTTTAGGCGTGCCCAGCATACACTCTTAGTTGTTGTGAACCGAGCCCTGGGGCTCTGGTTCACGCGGGCAAGAGTGGCTCGGTCTGGTCCAGTGGACCCAACCCCCCTTTGTCCACCCCCTTTCGCTCCAAGATGGAGCTGGCGCCACCCGGGTAGTCGGTGCATGCGCATAGGGATTGGCCCTAGCCTTGTTTTTTTTTTGTGTGACTGTGTTTCGACTAGACCCTTCAGTTCAGGTCTGAATCGAGGTTCAAATCTGATGTGTTGACCGCCTGGGCGTGGCACAAGGTGCCAGCCCTACCTACCCTTTCGTAGGAGCCGGATGGAGCCTTGTGGTGCCAAGCACCTAGGCCCTTTTTCATTCGGCCATTGTGGGTTGCATGCAGGTCCGAACCAAATGGTTCAGACATGTGCATGTGTTAGAAACCAGGCTGGCTCTTGGTGCCAGCCATGGTTCTGTTTCAGGACGGGTTGGGTGCCAGCTGAATGGTGCTGGGCACCCGGGCCACGCTAGCTGACCCTTACGGGTCCGAGTCTGAACGAAGGACTTCAGATCTATTGTTGGCTAACCGTCACTTGGTCTTATAGATCAGGCTATTTGGGTCCAGCTCCTTGGGCTCAACTCGCGGACTTAGCCACGGTTTCCTTTGTCGAGGCTGGGACCAGCCCCAACCGAACACCTTGATAGGTAGGGTCCAAACCGTGAGTTGGACCAGACCTGGATGGTAGGCACGACCCTCTGGTCCGTAGGACTAGACTACCCTTAGCTAGAGCTTGTTGGCAGCAAGTGTGTGTGGACCTTCGTTTTGGCACACTCACAACCCATTATGCCATTAATTGCGGCAGATAACCCCTTAACACTATCAAACCAGTCTGCACCAGCCGTGATCTGAACCATGGTGGGTTCGGGTTGACCTTTGACTTATCCCGCACCCTCTCGTTAGTTGATTAGGGTTTGGCATAAGTATTCATGCCTCGGGTTTTAGAGAATTCGATATGTATATGTATATATATATGTATATATATACATATATCTATAAATATATATGCCAGTGTACATATATAGACATGTGTTTTGGTGTGAATGTGTATGTGTATATGTACATATACGTATATATATATGTATACATGTAAGGTCATATCTTATTGCGTGCAATGACATGGGAACACGTATGTAAATACGCATACATATAGGTATAGCTAAGTATACACCTACTTGTCAAATACTCAAATGATTACTTGATATGACCGTATGGACACGCGACACTCCGGTGTCCCATCCTCGTATTTTCCTTAGTTGTTTCCACTTTCTGAACTAGGTAGGAGTTACATATTGTGGCCCTGCGTTCGTTTTGGCAAACCGTTTGTTGCGGGTCCGCGGGCGCGGCACCCCGAACCATGGCAATGCCAATGTAATCCCCATTAGATGGGTTACTTCAATATCACCTTCGACACGTAAGTGTGTCATGTTGCGTAAGGAAGATCCTTATGCCTTGAGTTACGTACAATGCCTAGTTAAAGAACCCCGACGAACATTATTGCAAATCCATATATTTGGTAACTTCGTTGATTTACAAGTGTAGTTGAAATATCCTTGCTTTGAGTCTGCAGGCGCAGCACCCCATACTGTGGAAATAGCTAATGTTATTCCCATAAGACGGAATATCCAAGATTCGCTTCAAACACCTAAGTGTGTTGAACCACGTGTAATAGTCTTTTGGGTCGCAATTGCATCTTCCCTGCAAGAGCAACGATCCACCTTGGGGAAACCAATGTTATTCCCATTAGACAGGATGATTGGTTAAATTCAATTTCAAACCCTTGAGTATGAAAATGTTGATAAATGCAATCATAACACTGAAGTATGTAATATAGTGCAGTTTAATATCATGTAATGCCTCTATGGTTATACTTGTGCAAAAGATAGAAATTGTGATACTCTTACACTTTGCACTTGGCACATCTTGACACAGTTGTGAGTAGTACGTACCCTGAGGAGATACATCGCTGAGACATTGGTGAGCGCATTAGGTGCACTTACCTTATGTAATGAAAAGAGAGAAAATTGAACACCATAGGGTATGAATAATGAAATGATTTGTCGTGGGCTCAGTTGGAGTCTTCGAGCAGTGGCCCTTGTGTTGTGTGGACTCTTGTGTGATATACTCTAAACAAAAAATAAATAATATGGTGTTTTGACTGCTTTCACGAGCAGTGTGCTCCGTTGGCCGTGTGAGGCTGAGCACGTGGATGGGCAGGCCAAGTCCTCATTTTGCGTACCCTGCGGGGACCATGAGGCATATTCCTCGTTGTGAGGTATGATTGAACATGAGCCTTAAGAAAGATAAACCTGCTTCGCCCCATTCATAAAATGGTTCACCTTGGGAGAGGGTGGATGGTACAACCCTGAGTGACTTGTTGTTACTATGACACGTGTTTTACAGGAGCTGTCGTCCTTTGGCCTCCAGTCACTCAGAGTCAAGGAGGTCGAGGTTGCCTTCTTAGGACCTCACTACTGCAGTAGTATGGATTGCAATTCTTGCCTATGCGAGTGTTTTCTTCTAGCCATGTGTTGCTCGCATGTGGTTGACTCGGTCTGTAGCTTCCCCGGTTACCACACTGGACTTGTAATAACAGACATCGGGTGCATGTCTCACAGAATGAGAGGTTTCCTTCGCATACTCGAAGGAGTAATCAGAAGAACTTAAAGACTAACCAATCAGCTGACTTACTATAGTTACTACTTCCCTTGTGGTGTGGACTCTACTCCAGTTGCTTTACTTGTTTCAGCTGTTACTTGGTTACTTTGCTGCTCAGCACCTATTATAGTTGTTACTACCTTTAGCACTTGATTTACAGTTACTGTTGCTTCCTTAGTTAATTGTTGCTCAGTTAGTTGCTTTAGCTACTTGCTTTCTCTGTTGCTATAGCTTGTTGACTAGTGCTTGTCACCTTACTCTTACCCGACACAAGCACTTACACTTGTTAGCTTTTTTGCTTTTCATATGTACATGATACATGTATATCTGCTTGTGGTTGTTTCTTCACCACCTCACAAGAGGATTGACCCCTTTTTATGGGGATGTAGGTGACAAACAGGTGTAGTGCGGATGCGGTGATACACGGTGGAGGCTCGGAGGACCCACACACTTGACCTGCAGATCCTGTACCTGGTGGTTTTTGGGGTTTTGGTTGTTGTTGGGATATATTCCCAGTTTTGTACATTTTGTACTTACTTTTGTAAACTCTTTAAACTGTTGGGGTGTTTCCCCTTTTTACTTCACCGTTACACTTTTGTACACACCGTTGGTTACACTATTTCCACCTGTTGCACTTATCTGTGGTGGCCGCCTAGACTTGCGGCTTTGTTGTCTATATTTCCACACCTGCTTTTTGCTGATTTTCCACTTAAACCCTTTCAAACAAAAAAAAAATTCTTGGAAATTCCAAGTTTTCCAAAGTCGGGGTTTGGGGCGCCACAAATCTACACATGGAGCAATAAATGACGATTACTCGCAATAACATGGTATGCATCAAGGAACATAATCAACTAATATAACAATATGTCTTGCAGAACAGATAGTTTGCCTTGATTTGCACATAGGTACAAGTGTGCATATATGTGCATTGTGCCTCAAACATGTGAACTAGCAATGTAACGATGCAAATCATGGATCATTACGATGAGATAGTTAGAAACATTTTGCCTCGGTAAGGCATTTCTCACAAGCTGTGTAAAAGTTCATAAACCATGTATCGTGACCAAAGCAAGCTCTTGTCGCGAAGGGGGTCCATCGCCCAACAAAACTCGCCAAGGAGTTCCAATTTTTGCATAAGTCTCATAAGACCAATAATTCCATACCAATTGCCTCGAGTCCCTTCACACTTAGGGAAAACCATTCAATTGCCAATGTGATTTGTACATTCAAGTATCGAGAGCCAAAAACATGTGAGTACATTCATTTGTGCAACATCTTTCGTGCTAGGGTGAGTGGCAGTGTACATACTTCTTCATAATACTACATCGTGTAGCACATAATGATAAGCTTAAATAGATGATTTATGACGCACCATAGTGCCAAATACGTACGACTAGAGAATTGCCACCGTTGCATTCATTAGTTCAACATCCACCGTAGGTTCTTACTTACGCAACAACAACCTTACTTCATTTTAAGACATTTAAAAAGATATCATTTGTAGGCACTTCGCGTTCTATGCAAAACTGGACACATGCACCTAAGTGTGAGTCCATACTACATTGCATCGATAGGTATAACATTTCTTTGTGCATATATAACCATGTACAATCTATATTTTTGCTTTGAGCAATTTTCGTGATCTTCGTCTATGTCATGATAAGTCAATATTTATGACTTTGTCGGGTCATTTGGAACCCGTGTCATAGGCACTCATGCAGCCCCATATGCGGCGGTCCGAAGCTTACTAACGAAGCAAAAACTGTGGCAAAAATGAGGGATGTCCAACAGCTGGGTTGGAGTTGTCTCAAAAGACCGACAACCGTACCAGCCACAATGGTGCCATGGGCACCATGCGCACACATGCAGGCCCGGTTTGGGCAGTGCTGCCGAACTGTGGCCGCAACCACGACGAGGTGATAGCAACCCACTTGCTGCAGGGACCGAACTGAAGAAGAGGAACAACAAGCCATGTTGTCCTGCAAACTCCAAGAGCCAAACACCCTGGACCAAGTGGGTTCGGTCCAAGAAAAGTCCATGCGTGGATCTCAGAAACGAAGGACAGCTTCGGGTCTGGACTGTTTAGTCCAGACACACGCTAGGCTATCACAAACAATGGAAAGGGGTCTGGACTGGGCATCCAGACCAAGCGTGGCTCAACCACCGAAACCTGTCTAGGTCTGGACCAATTGGTCCAGACCATGGAGGGAGGGGTGCAGGCCGACAGCCTACACCCAGCTGCGGCCCAACAACACAAGGCTGCAGCAGGCCCAAATCAGAAAACTTGAAGGGCTGATGCCCATCCAAACAAATATGGGACAAGCCTTTGACAGGTCTGGACCCTATGTCAGGCCAGGGGCAAACCGGCCCATCCCCACCCGGTAGTGGGCGAGGCCTAGGATCATGCTGAACCAAAGGGAAGAAGAGAAAAACGCCCCAGCTGGACACGTCCAGCAGCCTGGACAAGTTCCAACGAACAGAAAAAAAAAAGAATAAGAACCGAGCAGAAATAAAAAATAAAAAGGCCATAGCTTCGTGGTCAGCCAGATCTGTAACAAAGGCCAAAACAAGGGAAAGTCGGTGCCTCCCAATCATGGCTCGACCTGTTTAACCTAAGCCAGCAGCACCCAAAAAGGGCGAACCCGAATAGGTGGGTTTGCTGGGCTTATGCCAAAACAGTGCCTCCTTGCCAACCGAACAAGGCTTGGAAGAAACACCTTGGCGGACACGAAACAAAACAAATGAACAAGATGCGACACAACAAAAGAAAACACACAAATATGGAATGGCTTCCAGCCATTGTGCAACCGAAAACACCTCCGCTATGCATGCTAGCATACACGTTAAATCCATAATCTGAAATAAAAGCATGTAATGTAGCTTACGACAAATGCAAGAGCACAAATACATTTACTCAACCGAAACCCACAACCGAGTAGGTGAAATGGAAACTCACGAGAATGCAAGAGCACAATGAACATGCTCAATCGAAGCCCACAAATCTGAAATAAAAGCATGCAATGGTAGTTCACGACAAATGCATGAACATGAAGAACTTGTTCGATAGAAACCCACAACATGTGAAATGAAAACTCACGATTTTACAACACATAGGAGGTGATGGAGAATATCACCTATGAGGCTTTCAACAATGGAGGAGATGTGTGCTACGGTTGGAGCTGCAACTAAATACCCACACACCCGCAACCACACTCACGGTTTGGAAGAGAAGGGAAGGAGAGAAAGAGAGAGAGGAGAGAATCAAGAAAATCGTCCAAGCCTTCTCTCTCTTCTTTTTGAAGGTTTAAATACATAGGTCAAGTGGAATGGACGATTGGGATCTAAAGAGGCAAGATGGAGGGCTGGGGTGCTCCATGCCCCCCCATAGCTGCCCACGCCCAATGCATGTCTTTCTTTTGAAACTTTTGAAAAGGTTTACAAAAACGCCATTGAGGTGGGTTTTAAAATGCCTTTATTGTTTGTAAAAAAATTAAAAGGGCTGCCCAAGGCTAGCCGCCCAACCCAGCCTATCGAATTTTGATGTTTAAAAACTTTCAAATTAATTTCAAAAAGACCATGGGGCGCCAGCACCATGCTCCCCTTTATGAAAAGTCGCCCCTCATGATGAGCTTCAAGCCTCATCATGAGGCCTTGAGACTAGAGAATGGCCAATCATGGCGTTCTTTTCTCAAGCCATGCATCTTTTTACAAAGATGCCACCCTCCAGCTGGTCAAGCATTGACCAGCTGGTCCACAAGGTCAAACATGTCCTCATGGGAGGTCGCCCAATGAAATTGGGGCATCCCATGGGTCTGGGCTATCCGGATCCAAAATCGCCATATGCAATATATTAAAAACAATGCCTATTTAATGCTTTTAAATGTTAAATTAACTTCAGTAAATCATTTAGTTATTTTCAAACCCTCAACTAACATGGAATGTTCAATGCCTCTTTGAGAAATTCTCCGTTCGTTTGCAAGAACAAATCTCATAATTTACATGCACTGACAGGGTTTTTTCATTTTATCGGTCCCAAATTCGGGGACAAGCTATACAAATACATTACAAACTTACCCTTAAAGTTTCAGAGGTTAATTCGTCCGGATTTAGGCTGTTCTTACTTACACAGTGTACTTACATGATTTTTGGGTCACGCGCACTAAGTTGAAATATAAGGCATATTCAAGTTATATCAAAATACGTGCTATATCCTCACAAACACACAAAAGCATACATTTCAACTTAAAGCAACAATAAATTCCTCAGAAAATTTTGTGGGTCATACATCCTACCCTCCTTAAAACGGATTTCGTTCACAAAATCACAAAACATCAAACAACGACAAAATGGTCAGATCTCATCTGACAGCGCATAATCGACCACAACTAAGTCTCTCGTAGACTTTCAAGTCATCTATCATGACACAAAGACGTGGCGATCAATCGATAGGTCTAACAACCATGCTCGCTAATTAATAATCGCAGGAGTCAAACAAAAATCAGGAGCACACAACACATTATTCAGACAAAAGCCACATCACAATTCCATCATGCAAAACAACACAACATATAAGCATGTTCCATGAACGGACTCAAGCGACACCATACCAGGCCGCTATCGCTAGAAAATCACCATTCTAGATGACAAATGTTAGAGAATCACCACTCTAACACAACAAAATGAGGAGAAACATCACTCGCATGACATCGCCAAACATAACATCATTAATCATATCATCGTTAGGGAATCACCACCCTAGCGGAATCATCAGAGAATCACCACCCTGATGGCATCGTTAGTAAATCACCACGCTAACGGTCATCGTCAGAAAATCACCACCCTGACGGCATTGCTTGGAGAATCACCACCCCAGCAGCATCATTAGGAAATCATCATCCTAATGGCATCGTTAGCGAATCACCACGCTAACGGTCATCGTCAGAGAATCACCACGTTGACGACATTGTTGAAGAATCACCACCGCAGCAACCTCATTAGGAAATCAACATCCTAATGGCATCATTAGCAAATCACCATGCTAACGGCATCGTCAGAGAATCACCACGCTGATGGTAATGCTGGAGAATTACCACCCTAGCAACCTCATTGGGAAATCACCATCCTAATGACATTGTTAGCGAATCACCACGCTAATAGCATCGTCAGAGAATCACCACGCTGACGACATTGTTGGAGAATCACCACCCCAGCAACCTCATTAGGAAATCACCATCCTAATGACATCGTTAGCGAATCACCACGCTAACGACATCGTTAGAGAATCACCACGCTAACGGCATTGCTGGAGAATCACTACCCCAGCAACCTCATTAGGAAATGACCATCCTAATGACATCGTTAGAGAATCACCACTCTAACGGCACTGCTGGAGAATCACCACCCCAGCTGTGTCACTGGAGAATCATCACTCTAATGACCTTTATCAGAGAACCACCACTCTAATGACATCGATAGAGAATCACCACCCTAGCGGTATTACTAAAGAATCACCACTCCAGTAGCGTCATTAGGGAACCACCACCTCAATGGCATCATCAAAGAATCACCACCCCGATGGCATCGTTAGAGAATCACCACCCTAACGACGTTATTGAAGAGTCACCACTTCAACAACACAGTCAACACTACCATGAATCACCTCGTGAGCCAACACACCACAATCCTCCAGACAGTGGTGGGGGCAACAAAAATCTCTGCAATGCTCTCTCACGAGCAACAACACCCTGATGATCGGTGTTAAACTATCCCCAAAACATGACCATCTCAGGAGTCAAATGCCATCACCGGCAACACAAACGCAGCATGCCAAGCGCGTAACAACAGATACGTTCTCATCACCAAGAACTTTTGGGGATCAAAAGCATCCTCCAACGGGATACACAGAGGCTCAACTGACACAGACAAGGCTTCAGTCTTCTGTCCAAAAAGGTCATATCCAGCAAGATACCCTTCGTTGAAGACAGGGTTACGAACAATTCGAACGAAGTTGGAAAAGAGAGAAAACACTCACTTAGAGCCTCACACAAAAGTTATCAATAAACTACATCGTCTTTTACACGATGAGGATAACAGTTCGATCGTCACTACGATTCTTCAATCGTCTCCACCAAAATAATGTGGAACGAGAAGGGCGAACTACGTAAGTAGTCCCCTAGGTTTCAGTCATGAACTTCAACTCTTGTAGGAGCCTACTCGAATCAGCTTGGGAATCTATATCCACAAGCGCGAACGAGCTCTTTAGGTTCCGACAATCAATGGATTACGTCAAAATACGAAACTTAATCATTAAACTGGGTTTCACATCGAAAGACACCCGAAAAACACATAATTTTATCTAAACACAAAGGATAAGCAGTCAAATAACATAAATACAATTCTACTGAATTAGGCATACCTACAGTGCGATGGTCGATGCATTCTGAGACTTGAACCACACTTCTGTAATACTTTTTAAAACATTGCTCTGATACCAATTGCAACGCCCCAGAATTCCCGACTTTGAAGATCCTTTAAAATCCTTTGGATTTAGGGTAAAATATTTTTTTTTAAAACAATTCCGCAAGTGCGGAAGTACCAAAAGGGAAACAAGCGGGAAAACCTGGGCGGGTCGCAGGAGTGAAACAACACTGATTTGAAACATCTTTTTATTATTTACAAATTCACAAATGGTACAACCAATTCCTTTACAAAAACACTGCCAATATCCTTGAAGTATTCAGAAGTGTGGGTTCACGTCCGCTATCGCACATCGAGCTTTATCGCACGCCTAAGCAAACACCTGTTTCCCCATAAAACGGGGTCAGTACTCTTTCGAGCTGGTGAGACAAACCAATCACAATATACCAATATGTGGGAATCGGGAGCACAATTTATCATGAAACACATAGCATGCTTATTTACAGTAATTGAACAGTTAAAACATGAACAAGTATACAAGAGTGACAAATCTACACATGGAGTAATAAATGACAATTACTCGCAATAACATGGTATGCATCAAGGAACATAATCAACTAATATAACAATATGTCATGCAGAACAGATAGTTTGCCTTGATTTGCACGTAGGTACAAGTGTGCATATATGTGCATCGTGCCTCAAACATGTGAACCAGCAATGTAACGATGCAAATCATGGATCTATACGATGAGACAGTTAGAAATATTTTGCTTTAGTAAGGCATTTCTCACAAGCTGTGTAAAAGTTCATAAACCATGTATCGTGACCAAAGCGAGCTCTTCTCGCGAAGTGGGTCCATCGCCCAACAAAACTCGCCAAGGAGTTCCAATTTTCGCATAAGTCTCATAAGACCAATAATTCCATACCAAGTGCGTCGAGTCCCTTCACACTTAGGGAAAACCATTCAATTGCCAATGTGATTTGTAAATTCAAGTATCGCGAGCCAAAAACATGTGAGTACATTCATTTGTGGAACAACTTTTGTTCTAGGGTGAGTGGCAGTGTACGTACTTCTTCATAATACTACATCACGTAGCACATAATGATAAGCTTAAATAGATGATTTATGATGTATCATAGTGCCAAATACGTACGACAAGAGAATTGCCACTGTTGCATTCATTAGTTCGACATCCACCGTAGGTTCTTACTTATGCAACAACAACCTTACTTCATTTTAAGACATTTAAAAAGATATCATTTGTAGGCACTTCACGTTCTATGCAAAACCGGACACATGCACCTAAGTGTCAGTCCATACTACATCGTATCGATGGGTATAACCTTTCTTTGTGCATATATAACCATGTATAATCTATATTTTTGCTTTGGGCAATTTTTGTGATGTTTGTCTATGTCATGATAAGTCAACATTTATGACTTTGTCGGTTCATTTGGAACCTGTGTCATAGGCACTCATGCACCCCCATAGGCTGAAGTCCGAAGCTTGCTAATGAAGCAAAAAGTGTGGCGAAAAGGAGGGATGTCCAACAGTTGGGCTGGAGCTGTCTCAAAAGAACGACAACCTTACCAGCCACAATGGTGCCATGGGCACCATGCGCACACATGGAGGCCCGGTTTGGGCAGTGCTGCCGAACTGTGGCAGCAACCACGATGAGGTGACAGCAACCCACTTGCTGCAGGGACCAAACTGAAGAAGAGGAACAACAAGCCATGCTGTCCCGCAAACTGCAAGAGCCAAACACCCTGGACCGAGTGGGTCCGGTCCAAGGAAAGTCCATGGCGTGGATATCAGCAACGAAGGACAGCCCCGGGTCTGGACTGTTTGGTCCAGACACACGCTAGGCTATCACAAACAATGGAAAGGGGTCTGGACTAGGCGTCCAGACCAAGCGTGGCTCAGCCACCGAAACCTTTCCAGGTCTGGACCGATTGGTCCAGACCATGGAGGTTGTGCTCAAAATGAAACTCGGTGTCCAGACCCTGGCTGGGCTCAGCCAGCACTAAAAAGAGAGAGGTGCAGGCCCGCAGCCTGCACCCAGCTGCGGCCCAACAGCACAAGGCTGCAGCAGGCCCAAATCAGAAAACTTGAAGGGTTGACGCCCATCCGAACAAATGTGGGGCATGCCTTTGACGAGTCTGGACCCTATGTGGTTCAGACTATGTCAGGCCAGAGGCAAACCGGCCCATCCCCACCCGGTTAGTGGGTACTGCCTAGGTTCATGCTGAACCAAAAGGAAAAAGAGAAAAACGCAGCAGCTGGGGGCGTTCTGGTCACCTGCTGCTGGACACGTCCAACAGCCTGGACAAGTTCCAATGAACAGAAAAAAAAGAAAGAATAAGAACCGAGCAGAAATAGAAAATAAAAAGGCCATTTCTTCGTGGCCAGCCAGATCTGTAACAAAGGCCAAAACAAGGGAAAGCTGGTGCCTCCCAATCATGGCTTGGCATGTTTAACCTAAGCCAGCAGCACCCAAAAAGGGCTAACCCGAATAGGTGGGTTTGCTGGGCTTATGCCAAAACAGTGCCTCCTTGCCAACCGAACAAGGCTTGGAAGAAACACATTGGCAGACACGAAACAAAACAAATGAACAAGATCCGACACAACAGAAGAAAACATACAAATATGGAATGGCTTCCAGCCATTGTGCAACCGAAAACGACTCCGCTATACATGCTATCATACATGTTAAATCCATAATCTGAAATAAAAGCATGTAATATAGCTTACAACAAATGCAAGAGCACGAATACATTTACTCAACCGAAACCCACAACCGAGTAGGTGAAATGGAAACTCACGAGAATGCAAGAGCACAACGAACATGCTCAATTGAAGCCCACAAATTTGAAATAAAAGCATGCAATGGTAGTTCACGACAAATGCATGAACATGAAGAACTTGTTCGATAGAAACCCACAATATGTGAAATGAAAACTCACGATTTTACAACACATTGGAGGTGATGGAGAATCTCACCTATGAGGCTTTCAACAATGGAGGAGATGTGTGCTATGGTTGGAGCTGCAACTAAGTACCCACACACCCACAACCACACTCACGGTTTGGAAGAGAAGGGAAACAGAGAGAGAGGAGAGAAGAGAGAAAATCGTCCAAGCCTTCTCTCTCTTCTTTTTGAAGGTTTAAATACATAGGTCAAGTGGAATGGACGGTTGGGATCTAAACAGACAAGATGGAGGGCTGGGGTGCTCCACGCCTCCCCATAGCTCCCCACGCCCAATGCATGTCTTTCTTTTGAAACTTTTGAAAAGGTTTACAAAAACACCATTGAGGTGGGTTTTAAAATGCCTTTATTGTTTGTAAAAAAATGACAAGGGCTGCCCAAGGCTAGCCGCCCAACCCAGCCTATTGAATTTTGTTGTTTGAAAACTTTCAAATTAATTTCAAAAAGACCATGGGGCGCCAGCCTCATGCTCCCCTTTATGAAAAGTCACCCCTCATGATGAGCTTCAAGCCTCATCATGAGGCCTTGAGACTAGAGATTGGCCAATCATGGCCTTCTTTTCTCAAGCCATGCATCTTTTTACAAAGATGCATCCCTCCATATGGTCAAGCATTGACCAGCTGGTCCACAAGGTCAAACATGTCCTCATTGGAGGTCGCCCAATGGATTTGGGGCATCCCATGGGTCTGGGCTATCCAGATCCAAAATCGCCATATGTAATATATTGAAAACAATGCTTATTTAATGCTTTTAAATATTAAATTAACTTCAATAAATCATTTAGTTATTTTCAAACCCTCAATTAACATGGAATGTTCAATGCCACTTTGAGAAATTCCCCCTTTGTTTGCAAGAAATAGGCTTATTACGACTCGCGTAATATCGTCGAGCAAATCTCGTAATTCACATGCACTGACGAGGTTTTTTCGTCGTATAGGTCCCAAATTCGGGGAAAAGCTATACAAATACATTACAAACTTACACTAAAAGTTTCAGAGGTTAATTCATCCGGATTTAGGCACTTCTTATTTACACAGTGTACTTACGCGATTTTCGGATCGCGCGCACAAAGTTGAAATATAAGGCATATTCAAGTTATATCAAAATACGTGTTATATCCTCACAAACACACGAAATTATACATTTCAACTTAAAGCAACAATAAATTCCTCAGAAAATTTTGCGGGTCTTACATCCTACCCTCCTTAAAAGGGATTTCGTCCGCGAAATCACAAAACATCAAACAACGACAAAATGGTCAGATCTTATCAGACAACGCCTAATCGGCCACAACTAAGTCTCTCGTAGACTTCCAAGTCATCTATCATGACACAAAGACGTGGCAATCAATCGGTAGGTCTGACAACCATGCTCGCTAATTAATTATCGCAGCAATCACACAAAAACCGTGAGCACACCACATTATTCAGACAAAAGCCACAACACAATTCCATCGTTCAACACAACACAACATATAAGCACGTTCCATGAACGGACTCAAGCGACACCATACCAGGCTACTATCGCTAGAAAATCACCATTCTAGACGACAAATGTTAGAGAATCACCACTCTAACACAACAAAACGAGGAGAAACATCACTCACATGACATCGCCAAACATAACATCATTAATCATATCATCGTTAGGGAATCGAAACCCAAGTGGCATCATCAGAGAATCACCACCCTGATGGCATCATTAGCGAATCACCATGCTAACGGTCATTATCAGAGAATCACCACCCTGACGGCATTGCTTGGAGAATCACCACCCCAGCAACATCATTAGGAAATCACCATCCTAATGGCATCCTTAGCGAATCACCATGCTAACGATCATCGTCAGAGAATCACCACGATGACGGCATTGCTGGAGAATCACCACTCTAGCAACCTCATTACAAAATCACCATCCTAATGGCATCGTTAGTGAATCACCATGCTAAGGGCATCGTCAGAGAATCACCACGCTGACGGCATTGCTGGAGAATCACCACCCCAGCAACCTCATTAGAAAATCACCATCCTAATAACATCGTTAGCGAATCACCACGCTAACGGCATCGTCAGATTATCACCACGCTGATGGCATCGCTGGAGAATCACCACCCTAGCAACCTCATTAGTAAATCACCATCCTATAGACATCATTAGCGAATCACCACGCTAACGGCATCGTCAGAGAATCACCACGCTGACGGCATTGCTGGAGAATCACCACCCCAACAACCTCATTAGGAAATCACCATCCTAATGACATTGTTAGCGAATCACCACGCTAACGGCATCGTCAGAGAATCACCACGCTGACGACATCGTCAGAGAATCACCACGCTGACGGCATCGTCAGAGAATCACCACGCTGACGGCATTGCTGGAGAATCACCACCTCAGCAACCTCATTAGCAAATCACCATCCTAATGACATTGTTAAAGAATCACCACTCTAACGCCACTGCTGGACAATCACCACCCCAGCTATGTCACTGGAGAATCATCACTCCAATGACCTTTATCAGAGAACCACCACTCTAATGACATCGCTAGAGAATCACCACCCTAGCGGTATTACTGAAGAATCACCACTTCAGTAGCATCATTAGGGAACCACCACCCCAATGGCATCATCAGAGAATCACCACCCCGATGGCATTGTTAGAGAATCACCACCGTAACGGCGTTATTGAAGAGTCACCACTTCAACAACACAGTCGACACTACCATGAATCACCTCGTGAGCCAACACACCACAATCCTCGAGACAGTGGTGGGGGAAACAAAAATCCCTGCAATGCCCTTTCACGAGCAACAACACTCTGATGATCGGTGTTAAACTATCCCCAGAACACGACCCTCTCAAGAGTCAAATGTCATCACCGGCAACACAAACGCAACATGCCAAGTGCGTAACAACAGATACGTTCTCATCACCAAGAACTTTTGGGGATCAAAAACATCCTTTAACGGGATACACATAGGCTCAACTGACACAGACAAGGCTTCAATCTTCTGTCCAAAAAGGTCATATCCAGCAAGATACCCTTCGTTGAAGACAGGGTTACGAACAATTCCAACGAAGTTGGAAAAGAGAGAAAACACTCACTTAGAGCCTCACACAAAAGTTATCAATGAACTACATCGTCTTTTACACGATGAGGATAACAGTTCGATCGTCACTACGATTCTTCAATCGTCTCCACCAACACAATGTGGAACGAGAAGGGCGAACTACGCAAGTAGTCCCCTAGGTTTCAGTCATGAACTTCAACTCTCGTAGGAGTCTACTCGAATCAGCTTGGGAATCTATATCCACAAGCACGAACGAACCCTTTAGGTTCTGACAATGAATGGATTACGTCAAAATATGAAACTTAATCATTAAACTGGGTCTCACATCGGAAGACACCCGAAAAACACATAATTTTTACTAAACGCACAAGATAAGCAGTCAAATAACAGAAATACCATTCTACTGAATTAGGCATACTTACAGTGTGATGATCGATGCGTGCAGAGACTTGAACCACACTTCTGTAATACTTTTTAAAACACTGCTCTGATACCAATTGTGATGCCCCAGAATTCCCGACTTTGAAGATCCTTTAAAATCCTTTGGATTTAGGGTAATTTTTTTTTTTGAAAACAATTGCGCAAGTCCGGAAGTACCAAAAGGGAAACAAGCGGGAAAACCTGGGTGGTCGCAGGAGTGAAACAACACTGATTTGAAACATCTTTTTATTATTTAGAAATTCACAAATGGTACAACCAATCCCTTTACAAAAACACTACCAATATCCTTGAAGTATTCAAAAGTGTGGGTTCACGTCTGCTGTCGCACATCGAGCTCCATCGCATGCCTAAGCAAACACATGTATCGCCATAAAACGGGGTCAGTACTCTTTCGAGCTGCTGAGACAAACCAATCACAATATACCAATATGTGGGAATCGGGAGCACAATTTATCATGAAACACATAGCATGCTTATTTACAGTAATTGAACAGTTAAAACATGAACAAGTATACAAGAGTGACAAATCTACACATGGAGTAATAAATGACAATTACTCGCAATAACATGGTATGCATCAAGGAACATAATCAACTAATATAACAATATGTCATGCAGAACAGATAGTTTGCCATGATTTGCACGTAGGTACAAGTGTGCATATATGTGCATCGTGCCTCAAACATGTGAACTAGCAATGTAACGATGCAAATCATGGATCATTACGATGAGACAGTTAGAAATATTTTTCTTCAGTAAGGCATTTCTCACAAGCTGTGTAAAAGTTCATAAACCATGTATCGTTACCAAAGCGAGCTCTTCTCGCAAAGTGGGTCCATCGCCCAACAAAACTCGCCAAGGAGTTCCAATTTTCGCATAAGTCTCATAAGACCAATAATTCCATACCAAGTGCCTCGAGTCCCTTCACACTTAGGGAAAACCATTCATTTGCCAATGTGATTTGTACATTCAAGTATCGCGAGCCAAAAACATGTGAGTACATTCATTTGTGCAACAACTTTCGTGCTAGGGTGAGTGGCAGTGTACATACTTCTTCATAATACTACATCGCGTAGCACATAATGATAGGCTTAAATAGATGATTTATGACGTACCATAGTGCCAAATACGTACGACAAGAGAATTGCCACCGTTGCATTCAATAGTTCAACATCTACCATAGGTTCTTACTTATGCAACAACAACCTTACTTCATTTTAAGACATTTAAAAAGATATCATTTGTAGGCACTTCGCGTTCTATGCAAAACCGGACACATGCACCTAAGTGTGAGTCCATACTATATCGCATCGATGGGTATAACATTTTTTTGTGCATATATAACCATGTACAATCTATATTTTTGCTTTGGGCAATTTTCGTGGTCTTCGTCTATGTCATGATAAGTCAATATTTATGACATTGTCCGGTCATTTGGAACCCGAATCATAGGCACTCATGCAGCCCCATAGGCTGCGGTCTGAAGCTTGCTAACGAAGCAAAAAGTGTGGTGAAAAGGAGGGATGTCCAACAACTTGGCTGGAGCTGTCTCAAAAGACCAACAACCTTACCAGCCACAACGGTGTCATGGGCACCATGCGCACACATGCAGGCTCGGTTTGAGCAGTGCTGCCGAACTGTGGCAGCAACCACGACGAGGTGACAACAACCCACATGCTGCAGGGACCGAACTGAAGAAGAGGAACAACAAGCCATGCTGTCCCGCAAACTGTAAGAGTCAAACACCCTGGACCGAGTGGGTCTTGTCCAAGGAAATTCCATGGCGTGGACAGCCCCGGGTCTGGACTGTTTAGTCCAGACACACGCTAGGCAATCGCAAACAATGGAAAGGGGTCTGGACTGAGCGTCCAGACCAAGCGTGGCTCAGCCACCAAAACCTGTCCAGGTCTGGACCGATTGGTCCAGACCATGGAGGGTGTGCTCAAGATGCAACATGGTCTGGACCGTGTGTACAGACCCTGGCTGGGCTCAGCCTGCACTAAAAAGAGAGGGGTGCAGGTCCGCAGCTTGCACATAGCTGTGGCCCAACAGCACAAGGCTGCAACAGACCCAAATCAGAAAACTTGAAGGGCTGACGCCCATCCGAACAAATGTGGGACAGGCCTTTGACAAGTCTGGACCCTATGCGGTCCAGACCATGTCAGGCCAGAGGCAAACCGGCCCATCCCCACCCGGTTAGTGGGTGAGGCCTAGGTTCATGCTGAACCAAAAAGAAAAAGAGAAAAACGCCCCAGCTGGGGGCGTTCTGGTCACCTGTTGCTGGACACGTCCAGCTGCCTGGACAAGTTCCAACGAACAAAAAAAGAATAAGAACCGAGCAGGGAGTAGAAAATAAAAAGAACATAGCTTCGTGGCCAGCCAGATCTATAACAAAGGCCAAAACATGCCTCCCAATCATGGCTCGGCCTGTTTAACCTAAGACAGAAGCACCCAAAAAGGGCGAACCCGAATAGGTGGGTTTGCTGGGCTTATGCCAAAACAGTGCCTCCTTGCCAATCGAACAAGGCTTGGAATAAACACCTTGGCGGACACGAAACAAAACAAATGAACAAGATGCGACACAACAAAAGAAAACACACAAATATGTACTCGCTTCCAGCCATTGTGCAACCGAAAACACCTCCGCTATGCATGCTAGCATACACGTTAAATCCATAATATGAAATAAAAGCATGTAATGTAGCTTACAACAAATGCAAGAGCACGAATACATTTACTCAACTGAAACCCACAACCGAGTAGGTGAAATGGAAACTCATGAGAATACAAGAGCACAACGAACGTGCTCAATCGAAGCCCACAAATCTGAAATAAAAGCATGCAATGGTAGTTCACGACAAATGCATGAACATGAAGAACTTGTTCGATAGAAACCCATAATATGTGAAATGAAAACTCACGATTTTACAACACATTGGAGGTGATGGAGAATCTCACCTACGAGGCTTTCAACCATGGAGGAGTTGTGTGCTACGGTTGGAGCTGCAACTAAGTACCCACACACCCACACCCACACTCACGGTTTGTAAGAGAAGGGAAGGAGAGAAAGAGAGAGAGAGGAGAGAAGAGAGAAAATCGTCCAAGCCTTCTCTCTCTTCTTTTTGAAGGTTTCAATACATAGGTCAAGTGGAATGGACGGTTGGGATCTAAAGAGGCAAGATGGAGGGCTGGGGTGCTCCACGCCCCCCCATAGCTGCCCACGCCCAATGCATGTCTTTCTTTTGAAACTTTTGAAAAGGTTTACAAAAACGCCATTGAGGTGGGTTTTAAAATGCCTTTGTTGTTTGGAAAAAAATTACAAGGGCTGCCCAAGGCGCCCAACCCAGCCTATCGAATTTTGTTGTTTGAAAGCTTTCAAATTAATTTCAAAAAGACCATGGGGCGCCAGCCCCTTGCTCCCCTTTATGAAAAGTCGCCCCTCATGATGAGCTTCAAGCCTCATCATGAGGCCTTGAGACTAGAGAATGGCCAATCATGGCCTTCTTTTCTCAAGCCATGTATCTTTTTACAAAGATGCCACCCTCCAGCTGGTCAAGCATTGACCAGCTGGTCCACAAGGTCAAACACGTCCTCATGGGAGGTTGCCCAATGGATTTGGGGCGTCCCATGGCTCTGGGCTATTCAGATCCAAAATCGCCATATGCAATATATTAAAAACAATGCTTATTTAATGATTTTAAATATTAAATTAACTTCAATAAATCATTTAGTTATTTTCAAACGCTCAATTAACATGGAATGTTCAATGCCTCTTTGAGAAATTCCCCCTTCGTTTGCAAGAAATAGGCTTATTACGACTCGCGTAATATCGTCGAGCAAATCTTGTAATTCACATACACTGATGGGGTTTTTTCGTCGTATAGGTCCCAAATTCGAGGACAAGCTATACAAATACATTACAAACTTACCCTTAAAGTTTCAGAGGTTAATTTGTCCGGATTTAGGCTCTTCTTACTTACAGAGTGTACTTACGCGATTTTCGGGTCGCGCGCACAAAGCTGAAATATAAGACATATTCAAGTTATGTCAAAATACATGCTATATCCTCACAAACACACGAAAGCATACATTTCAACTTAAAGCAACAGTAAATTCCTCAAAAAAATTTGCGGGTCTTACACTAGTGGTCTTCCCCTGGACCAAACCCACTTGGTCCAGGTGGTTCGGCCCGAGCAGCATGCTAGTTGCTGTCACATCGCGGTGGTTGCTGCCTCACGTTGGTTCAGCAGGACCGCCCACTTTTGGGTCTGCTGTGTGTGCGCGTTTGCCCCATGGCACCGAGTGTCTAGATTTTTATTGTAGGTCTGTTTTGGACAGACTCCAGCCAGCAGTGGGATTTTTCCCGTTTTGCCACGCCTTATGAACTGATTAGCAAGCTCCGGATTGCAGCCCATGGGGCTGCATGTGTGATTACGGTATGGGACCAATTAGCCCAATAACTTCATGGTTTGACACGTATTGACATGTGCGAAGTGTGCACATGCGTCCAAAGCCAACTTATGTAATATGGTTACGGATGCAAGGTGCTTGGTTGATCTAAGGTCCAAACAGCCTAATTGGGTCGGATATGGATTCGATCCACCTCAAAATCCATGCCTGAACACTAAAATAGTCATAACTCTCTCATTTTAACTCTGATTTTTCTAAAATTCGAACCACAACCCCTTGATATCAAAATACATCTAAACATGGGTTTTAAACCTTAAACTCACCACAAAATGCATGAATAAATAGCTAACATGATGTGCATTTCATGCATCATTAAATACCCCCATGCTGGAATGTTTGTTAGTCCCTTAACAAACCACTAACTATGTTATGCAACAGAAACAAGAAATGCTAGACATATATGCATGAAAAACTAACTCACTTTCGTAGGAATCACGGTTGCATTTAGCTTATGCAACAAGCCCTTTAAACCCCTGGGTTACCCCAGTGGACGAGTAAAGTCGCGTGAGGGTTTGCAAAGATGCTACCCACAAACATCAATGATATGCAGGAATGAATTTTCAAAAATAGTAGGCAATTAAGAAAACAGTTGGAGCAAATATTTCATGTAATGGACACTCTCAAAACAAATTCAGAAATCTCATGCCACCACAGTAAAAATCTTTTTTCTTCACTTTTCTAAAATTGTAGCTATCTATGATTTTTCTTAGAAAGTCAAGTATTCTCATGTATTACTCATTTATCCTCACCTGTATATTTTCTGCACAGTAATTCACAAATATTCCTAAGCAATGAAATTTTTTTCATTCAACTCATTCTTTTTCTTTTGATTTTCAATTTTTCACTATTTTTCCATTCTCTCACTTGAGCATTCTTTTCACTTTGAGCACTATTTCGAATATCCAGTTTCGTGACTCGTGTAGCAAGCTTTGGGTCAATGACTCCCAAGCCAGACGACCTTAGGGCACTAGATACAGAGTATCCCTCAGACTTAATTGCTCGAGTCACTAGACCTTCTATTCTAATAGTTCACGTATAGTCTTCTTCTCGTCATGTGCAATGTCTCTATCTCTTAGGCTTTCTATGAAGTTCATGTAACAAGCTTTCGAACCGGTGACTCCCAAACCAGATGGTTTTAGGGCACCAGGTGTAAAACACCCTTCAGATTCTACTTGCTCGAACTACAAAGGCCACAGATATCGACTAGACAAGAGGATGATCTCCTTCATTATCCTTTTCGTCAAGAGACTCAAACACTTCATCTTGTGCCTGAGTTCCACTACTAGGATTCACGAAGACATCAACAACTAAACGTAGCTCTATTCTTTTAAGCTCATTTTTCAAAAACATCTTTTCATTGCTAATTTCTTCCACAAAGCATATTGTGCATACTTATACTAAAGTGATTCAAAACTTTCTAACAATCAAATACTATCTTTTCTTTGAATTTTCGCATAAATAACTACTCTACTTGAATCATTTCAGAGATTTTTTTTTACATGGGGCTTAAAAATTTCTAAACTGTTAGATTATGCCAAAAACAATCATATATGCTAAAAACTTGTTCTCAAAAGCCTACTTTAGCTACCAGACATAAAAAAAAAATTTAGTGTGCATCTAAACCACCCCCCCATGCTTGAATAACACTGTCCCTAGTGGCATACAAAATATGTAAAAATGCAATGCAAATGCACACTAAAAGACACGAAAATGAATATGGGAGAAAGGATAGATACAACCTGATCTGTGTCGGGCTTCTGAAATTGATTGACTTGACTTTGCAGCATCCTATACATATCTGATTGCATAATTTTCCGCTCAATGTATTCTCTGAAAACTCTGCCCTGTACCTGGTAACTAATTTTCATACACTTAATGTTAGATTCATCCTACATAAACCAACAACAATTGTCAGCACATATGAAATGAAATACTGAATAAAAGAAAATACTGAAATGAAAAACAAAACTACTCTACTATGTACATATGATACATCCCTCTGGTCAAATCCTTATGCCTTCATGAGATGCACTATCTCACACTCACCATTCTGCAAGGAATCTGAAATATAGGGCTTTAGGCTTTGCCCATTAACCTTGAATGTACCTTGGGTCTTAGGATCAAATAATGTAACTGCTCCATGTGGAAACACTTCTTTCACGATGTACGGTCCCTCCCATCTTGATGTCAATTTGTCTGGGAATAAATGCAAACGAGAATTATATAACCACACTCTCTGCTTCGACTCAAACACTTTTCTGACAATGTGCTTATCATGAAATGCTTTAGTGCGAGCTTTGTATAACTTGGCATTCTCATATGCATCATTCCTGAGTTCCTCTAATTCTGAGAGTTGCAATGCTCTCACTTTGTCAGCCTGGGTGAGGTCAAAATTCAACTTCTTGATGGCCCAATACGCTCTATGCTCCAGCTCGACAGGAAGATGGCATGCTTTCCTGAATACAAGGCGATACGAGGACATGACAATGTGAGTCTTAAATGCAGTCCTATATGCCCAAAGTGCATCATCTAAGCGTTGGGACCAATCCTTGCGGTCCGGGCGAACTGTCTTCTCTAGAATCCGCTTTATCTCCCTATTCGAAACCTCAACCTGTCCGCTGGTCTGCGGATGATAAGGCGTGGTGAATCTATGATTGACAGAATATCTTCTCAGCAGAGAAGCTATCTGTATATTGCTAAAATGCTTGCCACCATCACTGATCATCGCACGTGGCACACCAAAATGACTGAAAATGTTGTGCTTAATGAACTTAAGCACCACTCTATGATCATTGGTCTTGGTTGCCACAACCTCGACCCACTTGGACACATAATCAACCGCAACTAAAATGTACAAATTTCTGAATGATGGCGGAAATGGGCCCATAAAATCTATGCCCCAAACGTCAAAAATCTCGACTATCAAAATTGGAAGCAAGGGCATCATGTCCCTCTTGAACATGTTCCCAATCTGCTGACATCTAATGCATCTCCTACAGAACTCATGTGCATCTCTGTGGAGTGTAGGCCAATAAAATCCAGACTGCAAAACCTTTGCAGTTGTCTTCCTACTGCTAAAATGCCCTCCACAGGCTAAAGAATGAGAAAAATTGAAAATGGACTCATACTCCTCCTCCGGAACACATCCATTGATGATCTGGTCTGTGCAATATTTGAACAATTCTGGTTCATCCCAATAATAGTGCCTCACCTGAGATAGGAATCTCTCGCGCTCGTTCTTATTCCAATGCTCAGGGATCTGTTTCGAAACTAGATAGTTCACAATATCAGCAAACCAAGGTAACTGCGATGTCCTGACTGACATGATCTGCTCATCGGGGAAAGAATCACTGATCGGCCTCTGATCCTGCATGGTCTCTACGATCAATCTCAAAAGATGGTCTGCTACTACGTTCTCGCTTCCCTTCTAATCTCAAATCTCGAGATCAAACTCCTGTAGCAACAGAACCCAACGAATGAGTCTCGGTTTGGTATCTTTCTTGTTCAACAGATACTTCAATGCAGCATGATCAGAATAGACAACCACCTTCGAACCGAGCAAGTAGGACCCAAACTTGTCCAATGCGAATACTATAGTAAGTAGCTCCTTCTCTGTCATGGTATAATTCATCTGAGCATCAGACAGAGTTCTACTTGCGTAGTAAATCACATAGGGTTTCCTGTCAATCCGCTGTCCTAAAATGGCCCCCATAGCATAGTCAAATGCATCACACATGATCTCAAATGACAGCGTCCAATCCAGAGGTCTCAAAATGGGTGCAGTAATCAAGGCCTCTTTGAGAATCTCAAAGGCCTTCATGCAATCCTTGCTAAAATCAAAGGGCTGATCCTTCTCCAACAAAGTATAAAGCAGTTGAGAGATTTTGCTGAAATCCTTTATGAACCGCCTATAAAATCCAGCATGCTCTAAAAATGACCTGATCTGCCTCATAGTCGTAGGTGGAGTCAAACGAGAATTGAATTTCACCTTCGCTCTGTCAACCTCAATCCCTCTCTTGGACATAATGTGTCCAAGCACAATCCCCTCCTGCACCATAAAGTGGCTCTTTTCCCAACTCAGAACAAGATTTGTCTCCGCACACCTACTCAGTACTCGAGTAAGTTTTTGGAGGCAATCTTCCAATGAAGAGCCATACACATAAAAATCGTCCATGAACACCTCCATGACATCATCTATCATATCGGAGAAGATAGCTAACATACACCTCTGAAATGTTGTGGGGGCATTGCAAAGCCCGAACGACATACGTCTGAATGCGAAGGTGCCATAAGGACATGTAAATGTCGTCTTCTTCTGGTCGTCAGGATGGACAACTACTTGACTATACCCTGAGTATCCATCTAAAAAGCAATAGTAGCTTTGTCCTGTGAGTCTTTCTAAGATCTGATTAATGAATGGCAACGGGAAATGATCTTTCTGAGTTGGCACATTCAGCTTCCTATAGTCAATGCAGACTCGCCACCCTGTGGTGGTCCTTATCGGAATTCTTTCTCCCTTCTCATTCTCCACAACAGTGAGTCCTGACTTCTTCGGCACAACCTGAATCAGACTGACCCACTGGCTATCAGAAATGGGGTAAATAATCCTGACATCTAACTACTTCACCACCTCATTCTTCACCACTTCCTTCATGTTGGGATTTAACCTTATCTGCATATCCCGCACTGGCTTGACTTCTTCATCGCAATGAATTCTATGCATGCAGAATGAAGGATCGATCCCTTTCAAATCAGCCACTCCCCAGCCAATCACTGCCTTGTGCTCTTGTAAAATAGTCAGCAATGTCTGCTCATGCTCCTTAGTGAGCAGCGACGAGATGATCACAGGTAGAGTCTCATCGCCTTCGAGATATGCATACTTGAGTGAATCCGGTAAGGGTTTCAACTCAAGTTTCGGAGGAGATTCGATCAAAGATTTGGTGGGGGTCTTCGCAAGTGGTGGGAGAGGCTCAATGCCAGCTCTCCAAGGTGGTAACTCTGACGACACTCTAGACACATCTACACTAACTATACAACTATTCTTCTCTATATGGTACAAATCTAATGAATCCTCAATAATATACAAGTCGGGTTGTTCCTCCACTAAATCTTGAGCAATATCTACATGGAAAAAGTCCATATCTCCCGCTGGACCCATCGCGACATTGAAAATGTTGAGAATAGGTGGTTTTAGGTTAAGTTATCTTATATTAGAGGTTTTCTGAAATTTTGTTCTTATAAGGACCTAGCTGTAATTTTCCCTTTGTGCCTCTCTCTATTTAATATAGAGAGGAGCCCTAAACTGATTATCGAGTTGACTAGTTTTCTGTGCAGCCGTCTCTCTCTCTCTCTCTCTCTCTCTCTCTCTCTCTCTTTCTCTCTCTCTCTCTACGCAGGTGGCTGCCTCCTTCTACATGGTATCAAAGCATCTGATCCTAGGAGCGTGATCTCCCACCAGGAACGTGACCCACATTAGGAGCGTGATCGTGACCTGCTGCTGCGATCTCGAACCAGGTGTGGATTTTCTGTTTTAGATCTGATGACAGATCTGGCCCAGATCTGTTATCAGATCTAATGATTAACTTGGGCGTTATCTTCAGTTCCAGCAACTTCGTGTGTTAGTAGATCTCAATAGTGACCTCCTTCTCTTGATCGAGATCTGAAAAAATTTGTTCTGGATTGAGTAGCTGATAACATTTGATTACCTTCATATGGCTGTTTGTACTTTGAAGAAAGAAACCTCCTGTGTTAGCAGTCGTGATTTACAACATGCTGTTGTGAATGTCATGGGTGTCACAATCTAAGGATGGAGCTCCTATCGTGATTTCCTGGAGCCGTAACCCTTTTTCGTTGATTATTTTTGTGGGGTTTGTTTTGTCATCTCCTGTCGTGATTCTCTGGAGATTGACAAGTTCCTGCTGTTGTTCCTGCTGTTCCTGCAGTGCCTGTGATGCTGCGTGCCAGCCGAGACTGTTATACTGTCTGTGCTGATTGCGAGCATGCCGTGATTCTGGAATTTTTTTTTGTTTGCTGCGTGTGACAGAGATATGATTTCTCTAGTGAATTGTCTTCTGAAGACTTATTGGTAGTTATGCTTTTATATGATTGGGGGAACAACAGTTGTCGTGTTCATCTGTGTTACAACGGAATATTTTTGTTGGCTGTGGTGTGTTTGGTGCAGCTATCCTTTTGTCGTAACAGCAGCAGGAGTGATTACCTGCTGGTTGTGGACTGTTCTCTTGTTTGAAAACAGCAGGGTTGATTCCTTACAGTGTTGAAAAATCTACCTATTTTTTCTTGTGAGCAGTATGGCTGAAAATTCGAAATGTGATTCTAAAATGGAACAGATTGGGGAGTATAAGGCGTTTGCCAACCCCTTCTCGTATGGTTCTTCTGTAAGGTTGAATGAAACCAACTATGCCAGGTGGTCCAGAACTTTTATGATGTCGGTATCTGGACATCATCGAAAACACATTTTGTTGGAAGGCGAACCCTCTGAGAAGTTGGGAAAATATGTTACTTGGGATGAAGATAATGACATAGTTATGTCATGGATCATGAACAGTGTCGAACCCCATATTGCAGATGGATTGATCTACTATAATACAGCCAAACTGATGTGGGACAATCTTCGTGATACATACTCACAAGAAACGAATGTGAGTCGTATCCTGCAAGTCGAACATGAAATATATAATTTGCAACAGGGAGATCAGACCTTGGCCCAGTACTATGCTTCTGTCAAAGCTGCGTTTGAAAGACTTAATGCTCACAAGCCTCTTTGTTGCTCGAAGCAAAAGGATCATCAAGAACAAACCATGGTTGCTCGTTTTCTTACAGGTCTTTCTTCAGATTTTTCTGTTGCAAAAGTTCAAATGTTGACTGGATCAGATGTTCCCACTCTTGCTGATGCTTACAATCGTTTGAGTAGACTTGCGAACTCTCTGCCACAATCTCAGCAAATAACTCAGTCATCTGCTCTTGTTGTCCCATCTAGTTATGGGCGTGGAAATATTCAAAATATCAGAGGACGAGGACGTGGACGTGGTATGGGAGGCAGAGGAAAGCTTTAATGTACATTCTGTGGAAAATCTGGACATTTAGAAGATCGTTGCTGGGATAAGCATGGTCGGCCAACCTCTTCTTCATCCAAGTCATATACTCCTAAAGCAAATGTGACTACTATCGAGGCAACAAATGTACAAAAGAATATAGCTGAAAATGAGAGTAGTATCACCCTTAGTCGTGCGGAATATGATGAGCTGATAGCTCTTCGACCTTTGAGTTCCACTCCTCCTGTTGCTGGTGTTGCATTTTCGACCAGAAATCATCTTCATCCGACTGATAGTAAGTGGGTTATTGACTCTGGTGCTTCCAGACATCTGTGTGGCAATTTATGTTTTTTTTCAGATCTAAAGGATATTAAGGCTCAGATTGGAGTCTCCTTAGCCGATGGGAGCTCCTCCCCGGTTGCTGGTCAGGGAAATATTTCTCTATCTTCCTCATTACAGTTGAAAAATGCTCTTCATGCTCCAAATTTTCATCAAAGTTTACTCTCTGTTAGTTGCCTTATAAAAGAACAAAATTGTAGAGTAATATTTGATCAAATGGGTTGTCATTTTCAGGATTTGCTGACGGGGAAGAAGATTGGTGGAGGCTATGAAGAAAATGGAATCTACTACCTACATCATCCAATGGGTATTGTTCATGCTGTAGTGGAACATTCATTTAATCATTTTCAGTGGCATCGTCGTCTTGGTCATCCTTCATTGTCAAAGCTTAGGTCGGTCTTTCCTCAGATTCCTTCCACCACATCAATTCAGTGTGAGGCATGTCAGTTGGGCAAGCATCATTGAAGTTCGTTCCCTTCGAGTCAGAGACAGTCTAGTAATAAAGTTTTTGAACTTCTTCATGCAGATGTATGGGGTCCTAGTAAGATTCCTACTAGGACCCAGTGTCGTTATTATCTTGTTATTGTTGATGATTTCTCTAAGTTGTCATGGGTATTTTTAATAAAAGAACGATCTGAAGTTCCAAGTATTATCAAATACCTAAATCTTGAAATAAAAACTCAGTTTGAATCTATTGTCAAGATTGTTCGCACTGATAATGCTCTCGAGTTTAAATAAAAAAGTCTGTTACAATTTTACCAAGATCATGGCATCCAACCTCAAACTTCTTGTGCCTATTCATCTCAACAAAATGGGGTGGCTGAGCGAAAACATCGACACCTCCTTGATGTTGCCAGGACCATTATGATTCAATCCAATGTTCCTGCGTCATACTGGGGTGATGTGATTACCACTGCTTGCTATCTGATCAACCACATGCCTTAGTCTTCTGTGGGTGATCAAATTCCATTACATATCCTAAAACCCAATGCTCCACTTTTCTCTTTATCACCAAAAATATTTGGATGTGTTTGTTTTGTACACAAACTTGGCCCGGACCGTGATAAATTAGCCGCTCAAGCTACAAAATGCATATTTATCGGTTATCCAAAAAAATCAATAGGGCTATCGATGTTATGATCCTATTTCTCGCCGAGAGTATGTCAGTGCGGACGTATCCTTCCTGGAATCCTCTCCATATTACTCTATTCCTGGTTCCTCGCTGCAGGTTGATCCAGCTGAGTCTTTTCCATTACCTATACCTCCTTTTCCTTTGGAATCTGTCCCCTCATTACCGAACCAAACGTTATCCACTTCCAGATTTAATAATCCTCCATTGGTATATGTGCGTAGAGCTCCACTTCCGCAAGAGCCTTCATCTTCTTCTTCTTCTGAGGTAAGTTTTACTGACAATAGTGATCTCCAGGATGATGATAATAGGCCTATTGCTCTACGAAAGGGGACAAGACAATGTACCTTATATCCCATATCTCATTTTGTCTCCCATGCCAGAATTGGACATCAGATGAAGTCTTTTATTTCAGCCTTATCTGCTGAAACTATTCCTCTGAACTATCAACAGGCAGAACTTGATACTCGCTGGAAGCTGGCTATGCAAGAAGAAATGACAGCATTAATATCTCAGCATACCTGGGATCTAGTTGAGTCCCCAGCAGATGCTGACATTGTTGGATGTAAATGGGTATATACAATAAAGTATAAATCTGATGGTTCTATTGAAAGGTACAAGGCCAGATTAGTCGCGAAATGGTATACTCAGACATATGGAATTGACTTCTTTGAAACTTTTTCTCCTGTTGCACGGATGGGTACCATCCGTCTTGTTCTCTCAGTAGCAGTTTAGCAAGGTTGGAGCTTGTGCCAATTAGATGTGAAAAATGCATTTCTATATGGGGATCTATCTGAGACCGTTTACATGCAACAACCTCCAGGATTTGAGGTTGAGGGGGAGTGTCAGAAGGTGTGTAGATTGAGAAAGGCAATTTATGGCTTGAAACAAAGTCCTCATGCATGGTTTCAAAAGTTGTTTGAAGTGATGTCAAGCTTTGGCTTTAATAGATCAGCAGCAGATCATACACTTTTTATAAAGAAAACTACCTCTGGCATTGTTGTTATGGTGGTATATGTGGATGACATCATTCTTACAGGAGATGATGTGAAAGCTATTGAAGCCACAAAGGCTCATCTTCAAAAACACTTTGTTACAAAAGACCTTGGTTCACTCAGGTATTTTCTGGGTATAGAAGTTGCTCGAGGCCATGAAGGGATGGTTTTGTCTCAAAGGAAGTATGTTCTTGACTTATTAAAGGAAACATGCATGTTGGGAGCTAAACTAGCAAATATTCCTATGGACCATAAAGTTCAGTTGTTTGAAGAAGGGTCAAAACCAGTTGATAGCAAAAGCTATCGCTCCCTAGTAGGGAAGTTATTATATGTAACTGTGACCAGGCCGGATATTGCTTTAGCAGTAAGCAAAGTTAGCCAGTTTATGGACAAACCAACTGAGGTACACTGGAATGCAGCCATAATGATTCTCAGATATCTAAAATCCTCTCCTAGAAAGGGGTTATTGTTCAGGAAAGGTGGAACTCTGGAGATAGTAGCATATTCTGATGCTGACTATGCTAGATCTGTAGTAGATAGAAAGTCTACCACAGGATTCTGTGTGTTTTTGGAAAACAACTTGATTTCATGGAGAAGTAAGAAACAAAATGTGGTTTCCAGGTCGAGTGCAGAATCAGAATATCGGGCTATGGCCCAAACAGCTGCTGAATTGATATGGGTTCGCATTGTTCTTCATGATCTCCAGGTGAAGGTTTCCTCTCCAATGACCATGATGTGCGATAACAAAGCGGCAACATATATAGCAAACAACCCTGTATTTCATGAGAGAACAAAGCACATTGACGTTGATTGTCACTATGTAAGAGATATGATTCAAGCTGGTCATATCACTACCAAGTACCTAAAGTCGGAAGATCAAGTTGCAGATATGTTTACAAAGCCTCTTGCTAGGCCAAATTTCTCAAAATGTTGTGACAAGCTGAGCATGATTGATATCTATGCTCCAGCTTGAGGGGGAGTGTTGAGAATAGGTGGTTTTAGGTTATCTTATATTAGAGGTTTTCTGAAATTTTGTTCTTATAAGGACCTAGCTGTAATTTTCCCTTTGTGCCTCTCTCTATTTAATATAGAGAGGAGCCCTAAACTAATTATCGAGTTGACTAGTTTTCTGTGCAGCCGTCTCTCTCTCTCTCTCTCTCTCTTTCTCTCTTTCTCTCTCTTTCTCTACGCAGGTGGCTGCCTCCTTCTACAGAAAATATTCAGCTTGACTTTCCTATTGCCGAATGATAGATCCATGACTCTGGTCCTACAGTTGATACATGCATTGGCAGTCGCCAAGAATAGTCTGCCCAAAATGATCGGAGTCTGGTGCTAGCTATCCACTCCTTCCATATCGAGGATGATAAAATCGACTGGGAAATAGAAATCATCTACCTTAACTAGCACGTCTTCCAAGACACCTCTCGGTACCTTGACAGAACAATCTGCCAGCTGAAGTGTAATAGGAGTCGATCTTATCTCTCCTAGCCTGAAAGAATCATAGAAATATTCAGGCAGAATGTTCACGCTTTCTCCAAGATCGAGCAAAGCGTGTTCTATCTGAATGTTCCCTATAGTATAAGCAATGATAGGGGCTCCACGGTCCTTGAGCTTGGGTGGTGTCTGATGCTGAAGCACTGAACTCATCTGCTCAGTCAGATGGACCCTGTTAGGAACTTTCTCTCTGGATTTCCTCTTCTGAGTATATAGTTCCTTCAGGAATTTGGCATATGCCAGCACCTGTTGAATCGCATCGAGCAAAGGCAGGTTGATCTGCACATGCTTGAAGATGTCAAGCATGTCCTAGATCTTCGTGCCCTGCTTCCCTCTAAATCTGGGAGACTCTAATGCTTTGAGATAGGGTGGTTGTGGGATATACATCGGGGGGTCCTCCTCTTTGTGAGAAGGCTCACTCCTATCCTTCCGACGAACTGAGGTGGGAGATGATAATGATGGTGAAGGTGATGGTGATGAGGATGGTAATGGCTGAGCCGAAGAAGATGGAATACTGACCTGAGGCTCATCAACCCTCTCTCTAGTCTCTCTACTCTCGACGTGGTACTCACGTCCGCTCCTGAGGGCCATAACAGATTTGGCCTGCTGCTGTGACTGAGTATGATACAGGCCTCCGGATATCTGGTCCTTGCCCTTCGGGTTCATGACAGCCTGGCTCGGCAAAGTACCCTCAGGTCTCCTACTAATAGCCTCTGCTAATTGTCCCATTTGCGACTCTAGCTTCACAATGGACTGCGTATGCAAGCTCAAAATCTGGCTACACTTCTCGAAAGCATTCTGGTTAGAGGTTTTCACCTCTTAGAATGCTTGGAGAAGTCTCTCCTCAAAAGATGTCTGTGGGGCAGACTCTTGCGGAATCGGAGAAAGAAATGAGGATGAAGTCTGAGGATAGCTCGGCCTCTGGAATGTCTGAGTGAATGATGACGGTCGAGCTGGCTAAGAGGATGTAGGCATTTGAATGGAAGACTATGGATTCTTCCATGAGAAATTGTGATGGTTACGCCAACCCAGATTATATATAGATGAAAATGGGTTATTCTGAGGTCTAGCGTAACCCTGAGCTGCCTAAACGTGTTCTTGAACAAATTCAGGGTACTGAGCTGCCGAAGGGAACTCAGAAATCTCATGTGCCGAGCTGGCACAAAGAGTGCACACCTGCTGAGTAGTGGATGGTCCTGAGAGAAGCTGGTCCAACTTCTGGGCAATCATGTCTACCTTGCACTATAGTGCAGTAGATGGACCAATCTCGAGGACACCCCCTTTCTTCTAAATACTCGGTGTGGCTCTATCCGAATAAGAGCTAGAAGCATGGTGGAGGGAATTCTCTACCAATGTATCAAACAACCTCCATGCTTCATCCTCGCTCTTCAACATGAAGGTCCCATCGCATGAAGAGTCGATCATCTGACGATTCCTGTCAGACAATCCATCGTAAAAGCTCTGCACCAGCTGCCATCTTGGCACCTGATGATGGGGACACTTCCAAAGGAGATCCTTCATTCTCTCACAGGTCTCATGAAACTGCTCACCATCTAGCTCTGAGAAGCTAGTGATGGCTCGCTGATACTGGTTCATCCTACCGATGGGAAAGTACTTTCTCAGGAACTCCTGTTGTAGCTGATCCCATGACCCTATCTCTACTGAGTCTATGGACTTTAGCCAATACTTGGCCTTGTCCTTCAATGAAAACAGGAATAAGGTCAATCTCAAAGCATCATCGTCGAAATTCTGTATCTTGACAGTAGAACAGATTTCGAGGAATTCATCTAAGTGCCTGTAGGGATCCTCGTGACTAAGGCCATAAAATGATGGAAGCATCTGAATAATGCTGGCCTTAATTTCATAGTGTGGCGCTCCTACATCGGGTCTCCGAATGCAGGATGCCTGAACATAGTCTGTGGGAATGAAGTATTCCCTCAGAGTGCATGGAGGAACTGGAGCTGGAGCCGGAGGATCCATATCACCCATTGTTGTCGAACTTCGAGGAGAATGTAAAATTCTCTCTGGGTTGTCAACAAATTGATGTAATGGGGTTCCTAAAGCTTTTCGTCCCTGCATACACTGGTACTAAGACCACATGTAAGCAAACGACCTAAATCTAAATCTAAACTAATCTAATCACTAAAATGTAAATAACACAAATAAAGACAACTAATAAACAAATATGCTAAACTAATTATGTCACACTAACTAACTAAGTAAATGAAATAGCAAAATAAACTATTCTAATTTACTGAAAAGGAAAAATACAAGAAATCACAAACTAAGTTCTCTAAAACCCACTTGTCTAATCTCTCCTTGCAGAATGAAAATTCAGTGAATCCAAGAAAAAACA
Organism: Nuphar pumila; assembly: GCF_984573655.1. NCBI lineage: Eukaryota > Viridiplantae > Streptophyta > Magnoliopsida > Nymphaeales > Nymphaeaceae > Nuphar > Nuphar pumila. Next base: position 27,173,079 of record NC_143258.1, on the reverse strand, counting down.
ATTTGTGAAACCTATATGTACTAACTATGTTAAACCTATATTCACTTACTAATCCTACTAACTAGAAAATAAAAACAACTATTACCTAACTAGCTAACACAGATTAATAAATTAAACTGTAAGAAATAAAAGAATGAATTCGCTGTTCCCCGGCAACGGCTCCAAAATTTGGTTGATCCAAGGTCCAAAGAGCCTAATTGGGTCGGATATGAATCTGATCCACCTCGAAATCCATGCCCGAACACTAAAATAGCCATAACTCTCTTATTTTAACTCTGATTTTTCTGAAATTCAAACCACAACCCCTTGATATCAAAATACATCTAAACATGGGTTTTAAACCTTAAACTCACCATAAAATGCATGAATAAATAGCTAACATAATGTGCATTGAAATGCATCATCAGTGCTCGCAAATGATGGTTTATCGAATGCCTTCAAAATAGGTTTTTTGCGTAATTAAGAAACCAATGTTGTATGTTAATCAAATGAATACAACGGTGGCAATTCTCTTGTACGTATTTGGCACTATGGCATGTCACAAATCATCTATCTAGCGTTTCATTATGTGCTACGCGATGTAGTATTATAAAAAAGTACGTACACTGCCACTCACCCTAGCACGAAAGCGATTGCACAAATGAATGTACTCACATGCTCTTGTTCGTGATACTTGAATGTACAAATTATGATTGGCAATTGATTGTTTTCCCTAAGTACAAAGGGAGCTTGAGGCACACATATGAAAATTATGGTCTTTTGAGACTTATGTGAGTTTGGAACTTCATGGCGATTTTTGGTGCGGGTGATGGCCCCACCTTGCGAGATGAGCTCCCTTATGTTAAAGATACAAGTTTTGTATGCTTTTGCACGTCTCGTGCTTTGTTTCTAGAAATGCCTTACCCTGGCAAAATGTTTCTAACTGTCTCATTGTAATGCACGATGTTTTGTATCACCTCATTGCTAGTTCACGCACTTGTGGCATGATGCACATGTATGTCTACTTGCATTTATGCACAATTCACAGTGACTTAGTTGTTCTGCATAACACATTCCTCTACGTTGATACATTGGTTAATTATGTTCCTTGATGCATACTATGTATAAAATTGCTATGAATTGTTAAATGAAATGTCATGGTTAATTTCTCATGCTTTGCCTAGTTGCATTAACTCATGCTAGTTATATTCACTTATTGCTCCATGTGTAGCTTTGTATACCTACTTATGTTGTTCAATTGTTGAATGAATGTATGAGAAATGATAAGCTTGCTTTTATTTTCCACACATTGGTATATTGTGTTTTGGTTTGTCTCACCAGCTCGAAAGAGTACTGACCCCATTTTATGGGAAAACAGGTGTTTTGCTTAGGTGTGTGATGGAGCTCGATGTGCGAGAGCGGACATGAACCCACACTTCTGAACCATCAAGGATCTTGGCAGTTGTTGTTTTTGTAAAAAAGGAATGGTTGTACAATTTTGTAAAATGTATTAAATAAAGCTATTTTCAATTAGTGTTGTTTCATTCCTGCGACCCGTCCAGAGTTCGCCACTTGTTTTCCCCTTTTTAGTTCTTCCGCACTTGCGCAAATGTTTTCAAAAAAAAAAAATTATCCAAAAATCCAAAGGATTTTAATTTTACAAGTCAGGAATTCTGGGGGAGTCGCACCAGCTGGTCCTCATGGCCATGGACGTCTTCCTAGAGGGGCGCATGATGGGGCTGGGACGTCCATGGATCTGGGCCAACTCCAGATCCAAAACCCAAAACGAAAAATTAAACAATATAAAAAGGAAATGCTCATTTAATGATTTTGAAATAAAGTTTGACTTCAATAAATCCAATACTCATATTTACAATCTTAATTGACATGGAATGTTCGAAGCTTCATAAAGAAATTTCTCTTTGATTGCGAGAAATACGCTTGTTACGACTCGCGTACTATCATTAAACAATTCTCGTAATTCACATGCACTGACGAGGTTTTTTCGTCATATAGGTCCCAAATTTGGGGACAAATTATACAGATATATAATAAACTTACCTTTAAAATTTTAGAGGTTAATTCATCCGGAATTAGGCTCGTTTTACTCATGTACTGTATTTACGCGATTTCGGGTCGTGCGCATAAAGCTGAAATACAAGGCATAATCAAATTTACACTTAATTTTGTGGTATAATCATAAACACATGAAAGTACACACTTTAATTCTTTGCAAACAGTGAAATCTTTAGAAAATTTTATGGGTCTTACATCCTACCCTCCTTAAAAAGGATTTCGTCCGCGAAATCACAAAACATCAAACAATGACACGATATGGTCAGATCACATCTGACAGTGCCTAATCGGAAACAACCAAGTCTCTAGTAGACTTCCTCGGACAGAACTTGGCAATATGCCCTGGTTGTCCACACTTGAAACACTTGCCATCATAGAGAGGACAAGTTCCAAAAGCCTGATCTTCGTTGCATCGTCGACACTTCCGCTGGACATTCGGTCGCTGAAATTGCCTTTGCTGGTGATTCTGCTGTACTCTCTGATGTTTTCGTTCTCTAGCAAGTGGTGAGGACTCCATCCTACTAGGATTCTTCTCACTCGTAATCACAAAAACATGAGTCTGTTGCTCGGCTTGGTCTTTATCCAATAGAGTAGCTACCTCAATAGCCTCTTCGAGCGACTTTGCCCCGCTAGTGAACACTTTGGTTCTCAGAGTAGGCCTCAAACCACGAGCGAACTTCATTGCTCGATCATTCTCCACAATGTAAACATTCAGACAATATTGTTTCAAACAACGAAACTTCGTAACATAGTCAGACAGGGTCGTTGTTTCCAGTTGCAGATCCAGAAATTCTTGCATCTTCTTACTTCGTTCATGCTTAGGAAAATACGCAGAGTTAAAAACTTCAACAAACTCATCCCACGTAACATCCGTGTCTTTGAACTTAACCAAAGAGATCGTGTCCCACCACTTCTCAGCATGTTTTTTCAAATGATAGGTACCAAAGTTCACTTTCTGTTCCTCTGGGACATCCAAAATGCGAAAAATACGCTCTATCTCACGTATCCACGACTCAGCAGCTTCAAGGTCTGTCTTACAATCAAAAGCTGGAGGATCCAACTCCATGAATCGCTTATAAGTAACCGTACTTATGTTCTGCCCACCTTGGGCTACGGACTGAAGATTCGCACCCATCTGTTGCATTGCAACCACTTGCTATTGCACAACCTCCGCAAGGTTGTTCACAATGCCCATAATATCGTTGCATCTGGTCTTCCAAGTCATCTATCATGACCAAAGACATAACAATGAATCGATAGGTCTGACAACCATGCTCGCAAAATGATAATCGTAGCAATCTTACAAAAATCATCGATGCACGACACACAATTCAAGCAAAAATACACCACAACTCAAGCAAAAGTCACATCGCAACTCAATCGTGCAACAACATGACATATAAACACATTTCACGAACAATCTCAAGCGACACCACACAAGGTCGCTATCGCTAGAAAATCACCATTCTAGACGACAAACGTTAGAGAATCACCACTCTAACAAAACAAGGAGAATCATTATTCGTATGACATCATTAATCATATCATCGTTAGGGAATCACCACCCTAGCGGCATTGTTAGAGAATCAGCACTCTAATGGCATCATCAGAGAATCACCACCCTGATGGCAATACTGAAGAATCACCACTTCAGCAGCATCATTAGGAAATCACCATCCTAATGGCATCATCAGAGAATCACCACCTAGATGGCATTACTGAAGAATCACCACTTCAGCAGCATCATTAGGAAATCACCATCCTAATGGCAATGCTAGAGAATCATCACTCTAACGACATCACCAGAGAATCACCACCTTGATGGCATCGTCAGAGAATCACCACCCTTACAACATTGCTGGAGAATCACCACCCCAGGAACATCATTAGGAAATCACCATCTTAATGGCATCGTTAGAAAATCACCACTCTAACGGCATTACTGGAGAATCACCACCCAAGCAGCATCATTAGGAAATCACCATTCTAATTGCATCATCAGAGAATCACCACCCTGATGGCATCGCCAGAGAATCACGACCCTGACGGCATCGCTGAAGCGTCACCACTCCAACGGTGTCACTGGAGAATCACCACTCCAATGACCTTCATTAGAGAATCACCACTCTAATGACATTGCTAGAGAATCACCACCCTAGCGGCATTACTGAAAAATCACCACTCCAGTAGCGTCATTAAGGAGTCACCACCCCAATGGCATCATCAGAGAATCACCACCCTGATGGCATCGTTAGAGAATCACCACTCTAACCGCATTGCAGGATAATCACCACCCCAGCAGCATCATTAGGAAATCATCATCCTAATGGCATCATCAGAGAATCACCACCCTAACGACATTACTAGAGAATCACCACCCCAGTAGCATCATTAGAGCATCACCACCCTAATGGCATCGTCAGAGAATCGCCATCCTTACGGCATCGTTAGAGAATCACCACTCTAACGGCATCGCTGAAGTGTTACCCCTCCAACAACATCATTGGCACTACCAGGAATCACCACCTGAGCCAACTCACCACAATCCTCCGATAGTGGTTGGGAAAACAAAATCCCCACAATGCTCTCTCAAGAGCAACAACACCCTGAAGATTGGTGTTAAGCTATCCCCAAATACGACCCTCTCAGGAGTCAAATGCCCTCACCGACAACAGAAGCAACTTGCTAAGCGCATAACAACAGGTGCATTTTCATCACCAAGAACAACTGGGGATCAACAGTATCTACCAACGGGATACACCGAGGCTCAACTAGCACAGACAAGGCTTCAGCCTTCTGTCCAAGAGGTCATATCCGAAAAGATACCCTTCGTGAAAGATAGGGTCACGAACAATTCTAACAAGTTGGAAAAGAGGGAAAACACTCACTTAGAGCCTCACACGACGATTCTCATCGAACTACATAGCCTTCGACACGATTAGGATAAAAGTTTTGATCGTTACTATGATTCTTCAGTCAAGAACTACGCAGGTGTAGAACGATAAGGGCGAACTATGCAAGTAGTTCCCTAGGTCTCAGTCAAGAACTCCAACTCTCGCAGGAGTCGACTCGAATTAGCTTGGGAAACTATATCCACAAGCGTGAACGAACCCTTTGGTTCCGACATTCGATATCTTAAGCCAAATATACAAGGCCTAAACACGCAAATGTGTCTCGCATCGGACGACACCCGAAATATCATAGAATATAATCTAAACATGCAGGAGAAGCAATTAAACAACAGAAATGCAATTCTACAGAATTAGGCATACTTACAGTGCGATGGTCGATGCATGCAGAGACTTGAACTACACTTTTGTAATACTTTTTAAAACACTGCTCTGATACCAATTGCGATGCCCCAGAATTCCCGACTTTGAAGATCCTTTAAAATCCTTTGGATTTAGGGTAAATTTTTTTTTTTGAAAACAATTGCGCAAGTGCGGAAGTACCAAAAGGGAAACAAGCGGGAAAACCTGGGTGGGTCGCAGGAGTGAAACAACACTGATTTGAAACATCTTTTTATTATTTACAAATTCACAAATGGTATAACCAATCCCTTTACAAAAACACTACCAACATCCTTGAAGTATTCAAAAGTGTGGGTTCACGTCCGTTGTCGCACATCGAGCTCCATCACACACCTAAGCAAACACCTGTATCCCCATAAAACAGGGTCAGTACTCTTTCGAGCTGGTTAGACAAACCAATCACAATATACCACTATGTAGGAATCGAGAGCACAGTTTATCATGAAACACATAGCATGCTTATTTACAGTAATTGAACAGTTAAAACATGAGCAAGTATACAAGAGTGACAAATCTACACATGGAGCAATAAATGACAATTACTCGCAATAACATGGTATGCATCAAGGAACATAATCAACTAATATAACAATATGTCATGCAAAACAGATAGTTTGCCTTGATTTTCACGTTGGTACAAGTGTGCATATATGTGCATTGTGCCTCAAACATGTGAACTAGCAATGTAATGATGCAAATCATGGATCATTACGATGAGACAATTAGAAACATTTTGCTTCGGTAAGGCATTTCTCACAAGTTGTGTAAAAGTTCATAAACCATGTATCATGACCAAAGCGAGCTCTTCTCGCGAAGTGGGTCCAACGCCCAACAAAACTCGCCAAGGAGTTCAATTTTTCGCATAAGTCTCATAAGACCAATAATTCTATACCAAGTGCCTCGAGTCCCTTCACACTTAGGGAAAACCATTCAATTGCCAATGTGATTTGTACATTCAAGTATCGCCAGCCAAAAACATGTGAGTACATTCATTTGTGCAACAACTTTCGTGCTAGGGTGAGTGGCAGTGTACATACTTCTTCATAATACTACATCGCGTAGCACATAATGATAGGCTTAAATAGATGATTTATGACGTACCATAGTGCCAAATACATATGACAAGAGAATTGCCACCGTTGCATTCATTAGTTCGACATCCACCGTAGGTTCTTACTTATGCAACAACAACCTTACTTCATTTTAAGACATTTAAAAAGATATCATTTGTAGGCACTTCGTGTTCTATGCAAAACCGGACACATGCACCTAAGTGTGAGTCCATACTACATCGCATTGATGGGTATAACATTTCTTTGTGCATATATAACCATGTATAATCTATATTTTTGCTTTGGGCAATTTTCGTGATCTTCGTCAATGTCATGATAAGTCAATATTTATGACTTTGTCGGGTCATTTGGAACCCGAGTCATAGGCACTCATGCAGCCCTATAGGCTGCGGTCTGAAGCTTGCTAACGAAGCAAAAAGTGTGGCAAAAAGGAGGAATGTCCAACAGCTAGGCAGGAGCTGTATCAAAAGACCGGCAACCTTACCAGCCACAACGGTGCCATGGGCACCATGCGCACACATGCAGGTCTGGTTTGGGCAGTGTTGCCGAATTGTGGCAGCAACCACGACGAGGTGACAACAACCCACATGTTGCAGGGACCAAATTGAAGACGAGGAACAACAAGCCATGCTGTCCCACAAACTGCAAGAGCCAAACACCCTGGACCGAGTGGGTCCGGTCCAAGGAAAGTCCATGGCGTGGATCTCAGCAACGAAGGACAACCCCGAGTCTGGACTGTTTAGTCTAGACACATGCTAGGCTATCGCAAACAATGGAAAGGGGTCTGGACTGGGCGTCCAGACCAAGCATGGCTCAGCCACCGAAACCTGTCCAGGTCTGGACCGACTGGTCCAGACCATGGAGGGTGTGCTCAAGATGAAACACGGTCTGGACCGAGTGTCCAGACCCTAGCTGGGCTCAGCCAGCACTAAAAGGAGAGGGGTGCAGGCCCGCAGCCTGCACCGAGCTGCGGCCCAACAACACAAGGCTGCAGGAGGCCCAAATCAGAAAACTTGAAGGGTTGACGCCCATTCGAACAAATGTGGGATAGGCCTTTGATAGGTCTGGACCCTATGCGGTCCAGACCATGTCAGGCCAGGGGCAAACCGGCCCATCCCCACCCGGTTAGTGGGTGAGGTTTAGGTTCATGCTGAACCAAAGGGAAAAAGAGAAAAATCCCCCAGCTGGGGGCGTTCTGGTCACCTGCTGCTGGACACGTCCAGCAGCCTGGACAAGTTCCAACGAACAGAAAAAAAAAGAATAAGAACCGAGCAAAAATAGAAATAAAAAAGACCATAGCTTTGTGGCCAGCCAGATCTGTAACAAAGACCAAAACAAGGGAAAGTCGGTGCCTCCCAATCATGGCTCGGCCTGTTTAACCTAAGACAACAGCACCCAAAAAGGGCGAACCCGAATAGGTGGGTTTGCTGGGCTTATGCCAAAACAGTGCCTCCTTGCCAACTGAACAAGGCTTGGAAGAGACACCTTTGCGGACACGAAACAAAACAAATGAACAAGATGTGACACAACAAAAGAAAACGCACAAATATGTACTGGCTTCCAGCCTTTGTGCAACCGAAAACACCTTCGCTATGCATGCTAGCATACACGTTAAATCCATAATCTGAAATAAAAGCATGTAATGTAGCTTACGACAAATGCAAGAGCACGAATACATTTACTCAACCGAAACCCACAACCGAGTAGGTGAAATGGAAACTCATGAGAATGCAAGAGCACAACGAATGTGCTAAATCGAAGCCCACAAATCTGAAATAAAAGCATGCAATGGCAGTTCACGACAAATGCATGAACATGAAGAACTTGTTTACTAGAAACCCACAATATGTGAAATGAAAACTCATGATTTTATAACACATTGGAGGTGATGGAGAATCTCACCTACGAGGCTTTCAACAATGGAGGAGTTATGTGCTATGGTTGGAGCTGCAACTAAGTACCCACACACCCACAACCACACTCACGGTTTGGAAAAGAAGGGAAGGAGAGAAAGAGAGAGGAGAGAAGAGAGAAAATCGTCCAAGCCTTCTCTCTCTTCTTTTTGAAGGTTTAAATACATAGGTCAAGTTGAATGGACGGTTGGGATCTAAAGAGGCAAGATGCAGGGCTGGGGTGCTCCATGCCCCCCCATAGCGGCCCACGCCCAATGCATGTCTTTCTTTTGAAACTTTTGAAAAGGTTTACAAAAACACCATTGAGCTGGGTTTTAAAATGCTTTTATTGTTTGTAAAAAAATTACAAAGGCTGCCCAAGGCTAGCCGCCCAACCCAGCCTATCGAATTTTGTTGTTTGAAAACTTTCAAATTAATTTCAAAAAGACCATGGGGTGCCAGCCCCATTCTCCCCCTTATGAAAAGTCGCCCCTCATGATGAGCTTCAAGCCTCATCATGAGGCCTTGAGACTAGAGAATGGCCAATCATGGCCTTCTTTTCTCAAGCCATGCATCTTTTTACAAAGATGCCACCCTTCATCTGGTCAAGCATTGACCAGCTGATCCACAAGGTCAAACACGTCCTCATGGGAGGTCGCCCAATGGATTTGGGGCATCCCATGGGTCTGGGTTATCGAGATCCAAAATCGCCATATGCAATATATTAAAAACAATGCTTATTTAATGCTTTTAAATATTAAATTAACTTCAATAAATCATTTAGTTATTTTTAAACCCTCAATTAACATGGAATGTTCAATGCCTCTTTGAGAAATTCCCCCTTTGTTTGCAAGAAATAGGCTTATTACGACTCGCGTAATATCGTCGAGCAAATCCCGTAATTCACATGCACTGATGAGGTTTTTTCGTCGTATAGGTCTCAAATTCAAGGACAAGCTATACAATTATATTACAAACTTACCCTTAAAGTTTCAGAGGTTAATTCATCCGGATTTAGGCTCTTCCTACTTATACAGTGTACTTACGCGATTTTCGGGTTGCGCGCACAAAGCTGAAATATAAGGCATATTCGTGTTATATCAAAATACATGCTATATCCTCACAAACACACGAAAACATACATTTCAACTTAAAGCAAACAGTAAATTCCTGAGAAAATTTCGCGAGTCTTACACTAGTGGCCTTCCCTTGGACCAAACCCACTTGGTTCAGGTGGTTCGGCCCGAGCAACATGCTAGTTGTTGTCACATCGCGATGGTTGATGCCTCACGTTGGTTCAGCAGGGCCGCCCATTTTTGGGTCTGCTGTGTGCGCGCGTTTGCCCCATGGCACCGAGTGTCTAGATTTTTGTTGTAGGTCTATTTTGGACAAACTCCAGCCAGCAGTGGGATTTTTCCCGTTTCGCAATGCCTTATGGACTGATTAGCAAGCTTCGGATTGCAGCCCATGGGGCTGCATGTGTGTTTACGGTATGGGTCCAATTAACCCGATAACTCCATGGTTTGACATGTATCGACATGTGCGAAGTGTGCACATGCGTCCAAAACCAACTTATGTAATATGGTTATGGATGCAAGGTGCTCGGAAATGATGGTTTATCGAATGCCTTCAAAATAGGGTTTTTAAGTAATTAAGAAACCAATGTTGTATGTTTATCAAATGAATGCAACAGTGGCAATTCTCTTGTTGTACGTATTTGGCACTATGGCACGTCACAAATCATCTATTTAGTGTTTCATTATGTGCTATGCGATGTAGTATTATGAAAAAGTACGTACACTGGCACTCACCCTAGCACGGAAGCGATTGCATAAATGAATGTACTCACATGCTCTTGTTCGTGATACTTGAATGTACAAATCATGATTGGCAATTGATTGTTTTCCCTAAGTGCGAAGGGAGCTTGAGGCACACATATGCAAATTATGGTCTTTTGAGACTTATGTGGGTTTGGAACTCCGTGGCGAGTTTTGGTGCGGGTGATGGCCCCACCTTGCGAGATGAGCTCATTTATGTTAAAGATACAAGTTTTGTATGCTTTTGCACGTCTCGTGCTTTGTTTCTATAAATGCCTTACCGTGGCAAAATGTTTCCTACTGTCACATCGTAATGCACGATGTTTTGTATCACCTCATTGCTAGTTCACGCACTTGTGGCACGATGCACATGTATGTCTACTTGCATTTATGCACAATTCACGGTGACTTAGTTGTTCTGCATAACACATTCCTCTACGTTGATACATTGGTTATTTATGTTCCTTGATGCATACTATGTTTAAAATTCCTATGAATTGTTAAATGAAATGTCATGGTTAATTTCGCATGCTTTGCCTAGTTGCATTAACTCATGCTAGTTATATTCACTTATTGCTCCATGTGTAGCTTTGTATACCTGCTTATGTTGTTCAATTGTTGAATGTATGTATGAGAAATGATAAGCTTGCTTTCATTTTCCACACATTGGTATATTGTGTTTTGGTTTGTCTCACCAGCTCGAAAGAGTACTGACCCCGTTTTATAGGGATACAGGTGTTTTGCTTAGGTGTGCGATGGAGCTCGATGTGCGGCAGCGGACATGAATCCACACTTCTGAACCATCAAGGATCTTGGCAGTTGTTTTTGTAAAAAGGGAATGGTTGTACAATTTTGTAAAATGTATTAAATAAAGTTGTTTCAAATCAGTGTTGTTTCATTCCTGCGACCCGCCCAGAGTTCGCAACTTGTTTTTCCATTTTTAGTTCTTCCGCACTTGCGCAAATGTTTTAGAAAAAAATTATCCAAAAATCCAAAGGATTTTAATTTTACAGGTCGGGAATTCTGGGGGTGTCACACCAGCTGGTCCTCATGGCCATGGACGTCCTCCTAGAGGGGTGCATGATGGGGCTGGGACGTCCATGGATTTGGGCCAACTCCAGATCCAAAACCCAAAATGAAAAATTAAATAATATAAAAAGGAAATGCTCATTTAATGATTTTGAAATAAAGTTTGAATTCAATAAATTGAATACTCATATTTACAATCTTAATTGACATGGAATGTTCGAAGCTTCATAAAGAAATTTCTCTTTGTTTGCGAGAAATACGCTTGTTACGACTCGCGTACTATCGTTAAACAATTCTCGTAATTCACATGCACTGATAAGGTTTTTTCGTCATATAGGTCCCAAATTTGGGGACAAATTATACAGATATATAATAAACTTACCCTTAAAATTTTAGAGGTTAATTCATCCGGAATTAGGCTCTTCTTACTCATGTATTGTATTTATGCGATTTTGGGTCGTGCGCATAAAGCTGAAATACAAGGCATAATCAAATTTACACTTAATTTTGTGCTATAATCATAAACACATGAAAGTACACACTTTAATTCTTTGCAAACAGTGAATTTATTAGAAAATTTCATGGGTCTAACATCCTACCCTCCTTAAAAAGGATTTTGTCCGCGAAATCACAAAACATCAAACAATGACACGATATGGTCAGATCACATCTGACATTGCCTAATCGGCAACAACCAAGTCTCTAGTAGACTTCCTCGGACAGAACTTGGCAATATGCTCTGGTTTTCTACACTTGAAACACTTGCCATCATAGAGAGGACAAGTTCCAAAAGCATGATCTTCGTTGCATCATCGACACTTCCACTGGACATTCGGTCGCTGGGATTGCCTTCGCTGGCGATTGTGCTGCACTTTCTGACGTTTTCGCTCTCTAGTAGGTGGCGAGGACTCTGATCTTCTAGGATTCTTCTCACACGTAATCACAAAAACATGAGTCTGCTGCTCGGCTTGGTCTTCATCCAATAGAGTAGCTACCTCAATAGCCTCTTCGAGCGACTTTGGCCCGCTAGTGAACACTTTGGTTCTCAGAGTAGGCCTCAAACCACGAGCAAAATTCATTGCACGATCATTCTCCACGATGTAAACATTCGGACAATATCGTTCCAAACAACGAAACTTCGTAATATAGTCAGACAGGGTCGTTGTTCCCTATTGCAGATCCAGAAATTATTGCATCTTCTTACTTCATTCATGCTTAGGAAAATACGCAGAGTTAAAAACTTCAACAAACTCATCCCATGTAACATCCGTGTCTTTGAACTTAACCGAAGAGATCGTGTCCCACCACTTCTCAGCGTGGTTTTTCAAATGATAGGTACCAAAGTTCACTTTCTGTTCCTTTAGGACATCCAAAATGCGCAGATACGCTCTATCTCACATATCCACGACTCAGCAGCTTCAAGGTCTGTCTTACTCTCAAAAGTCGGAGGATCCAACTCCATGAATCGCTTATAAGTAATCGTACTTATGTTCTGCCCACCTTGGGCTACGGATTGAAGATTCACACCCATCTGTTGCATCGCAACCACTTGTTGTTGCACAACCTTCGCAAGGTTGTTCATAGTGCCTATAATATTGTTGCATCTGGTCTTCCAAGTTATCAATCATGACAAAAGACATAACAATCAATCGATAGTTCTGACAACCATGCTCGTGAAATGATAATTTGTGGCGCCCCAAACACCGACTTTGGAAAACTTGGAATTTCCTGGATTTTTTTTTTTTGAAAGGGTTTAAGTGGAAATTCAGCGGAAAGCAGGTGTGGGAAAAACGACAAAGCCGCATGTCTGGGCGGCCACCACAGATAAGTGCAACAAGTGAAAACTGTGTAACCAACGGTGTGTACAAAAGTGAAACTGTGAAGTAAAAAGGGGAAACACCCCAACAGTTTAAAGAGTTTACAAATGTAAGTACAAAGGGTACAAAACTGGGAATTTATCCCGACAACAACCAAAACCCAAAAGAAAACCACCAGGTACAGGAACTGCACTCAAGTGTGTGGGTCCTCCGAGCCTCCGTCGTGTATCACCGCATCAGCACTATACCTGTTCATTACCTATATCCCCATAAAACTCCTCTTGCGAGGTGGTGAAGAAACAACAATAAGCAGGTATATATATATATCATGTACACAAGAAAAGCAGGAAAAGCTATCTAGTGTAAGTGCTTGTGTCAGGTAAGTGCGAAGTGACAAGTACTAGTCCACAAACTACAGCAACAGGGAAAATAAGTAGCTAAAGCAACGAACTGAGCAGCAAGTAACTAAAGAAGCAACAATAACTGTAAAGCAAGTGCTCAAGGTAGTAACAACTGTGACAAGAGCTGAACAACAAAGTAACAAAGTAACAACTGAAGCAAGTAAAGCAACTGGAGTAAACTCCACAGCACAAGTGAAGTAGCAACTATAGTAAGTCAGCTGATTGGTTAGTCTTTAAGTTCTTCTGATTACTCCTTTGGGTACGTGAAGGAAACCTTGCATTCTGTGAGACATGCACCCGACGTCTATTATTTAAGTTCTAGTGTGGTAATCGGGGAAGCTACAAACCGAGTCAACCTCATGCAAGCAGCACACGACTAGGAGAAAACACTCGCATAGGCAAGGATTGCAATCCATACTACTGCAGTAGTGAGGTCCTAAGAAGGCAACCTCAACCTCCCTGACTCTGAGTGACTGGAGGCCAAAGGACGCTACAGCTCCTGTCAAACACGTGTCGTAGTAACGACAAGTCACTCAGGGTTGTACCATCCACCCTGTCTCAAGGTGAACCATTTTGTGAATGGGGCGAAGCAGGTTTATCTTTCTTAAGGCTCATGTTCAATCATACCTCACAACGAGGAATCTTCCTCATGGTCCCCGCGGGGTACGCAAAATGAGGACTTGGCCTGCCCATCCACGTGCTCAGCCTCACATGGCCAACGGAGCACACTACTCGTGAAAGCAGTCAAAAAACCATATTATTATTATTTTCTGTTTTAGGGTATATCACACAAGAGTCCACATAACACAAGGGCCACTGCTCAAAGACTCCAACTCAGCCTACAACAAAACATTTCAATATTCATACACTATGGTGTTCAGTTTTCTTTCTTATCATTATATAAGGTGAGTGCACCTAGTGCGCTCACCAATGCCTCAGCGATGTACCTCCCCAGGGTACACACTACTCAATAACAGTGTCAGGATGTGCTAAGTGCAAAGTGAGGGAATATCACATGTTTCTATCTTTTGCACAAGTATGAACAACAGAGGCATCACATGATATTAAACTGCACTATATTGCATACTTCAGTGTTATGATTGCATTCATTAACATTTTCATACTCAAGGGTTTGAAATTGAATTCATCTAAAATTTCATCTTATGGGAACAACATTAGCTATTTCCACGGTATGGGGTGCCGCGCCTGCGGACCCGAAGCAAGAATATTTCAACTACACATGTAATTCAATGAAGCTTCCAAATATGTGGATTTGCAATAGGGTTCTTCTGGGTTCTTTAACTAGGCATAGTACGTAACTCACGACATAAGGATCTTCCTTACGCAATATGACACACTTACGTGTTAAAGGTGTTATTGAAATAATCCATCTGATGGGTATTACATTAGCATTGCCACGGTTCGAGGTGCCGCGCCCGCGGACCTGCAACAAACCGTTGACAAAACGAACGCAGGGCCACAATATGTAACTCCTACCTAGATCAGCAAGTGGAAACAACTAAGGAAACACAAGGACGGGACACCAGAGTGTCGCGTGTCCATATGGTCATATCAAGTAATCATTTGAGTATTTGACAAGTAGGTGTATACTTAGCTATGCCTATGTGTATGTGTATTTACATACGTTTCCCATGTCATTGCACGAAATAAGATACAACCTTACATGTATACATATATATACATATATGTACATATACCCATACTCATTCGCACCCAAAATACATGTCTATATATGTATATACACAGGCACATATATATATATATATATATATATATATATACACATATACATATCGAATTCTTTAAAACCTAAGGCATGAGTACTTATGCCAAAACCCTAACCGAGTGCACGGAGGGTGCGGGAAAAGCAATCACTAGTTGAACCGACTGTGGTTCAACTTGAAGTAGCCACGGACTGGGTTTTTAATGGGGTAGAGTGTTAACAGCCATACTAATAGCATACGGGCTGCAAGTGTGTCAATACGAAGTTCCACACACTTGCCGCCAACCGGCTCTAACTAATAGGATGGTCTAGTCCTATGGACCAGGCTGTCGTGCCTACCATCAAGGTCTCGTGCAACGCATGGATTGGGCCATACTTGCTAAGGGGGTTTGGTTGGTGCTGACTCATGCCCCGACAAGGGCAACCCGTTATCATTTGCAAGGGGACTAAGGTCGACCGAGGTGTCTGGTCCATAGGGCCAGACTGCAGTCATGACATGCTAAAGTCTGAACCCTTCGGTTCAGGCCAAAGCCCAAAGGGGCTCTACGGAAAGAGAGGCCCGGGAATGTTCAACATTAAGCAGCTGGCACCCGACTCCAATATGCGTGAGCCGCGGCTAGCACTAAGCACTAGCTGGGCTGCCAGTGGGTTCAGGTCTGAAGCATGGTACCGACCTGCACCCACAAGGTACTCACAGGGTACCACGAGTGCTCAGCACCCAGGTGGTGCGCACCCGGCTCCAGCCAAGGAGGGTAATAGCTGGGCTATGCTCATGCCACAGCCGGTCCAGTCTAGGCTATGGTGCTAGTCTGAATCCAAGGTTCAGATCGGCACCTAGCCTAGTCAAAAATCCAACCAAAATAAAGAAGAACAAAGGTATAATCGGATTGTCTAGGCACAAAATGAAAAGTGCACATAAGTATTAAGTTACGTAAGCTGAGCGCTTAAGTGCTACGCGCGTACACAGGTCGTCCGAACGGGGCTCACCTCTAATGTCTGGTGAGCATGCTGGTTAGAGGGTCTGGTCCCCTAAACCAAACCTTGCGCCACTCCCAACTCACGATCAGAGGTCCAAAGGGGCTGAACAGCCAACCCAAAGAGGGTCTGGCCTCGAACAACTGGGCTTACCTGGTCGGTTAGACCATGCGGTGCCCCGGTGCGCCAAACGATTGGACTCAACCAAAAACCAACGAGGGTCGAAAAATAACAAAAAAAAAAGATAAGAAACTGGCATCACCCTGTTGCTGGAATTGCCTAGGGGTTCCACTCCCAAGCAAGGTTGGTCACGACGTGACCCAAACCCAAAGGTAGGGCTGCAACCCCAGTCCCAATGTGTGGGGACTGGGTCGAGTCCAACACCTCAAGAAGAGAGCAACAAGGGAAGGTAAAAAAAAAGAAATGTGCTAGTGGCTGGAATGCACCAGTCGGCGTTCCAGCACCCCAATAGACCATCAAAACAGACCGGGTGTAGGCTGGATGGGCTCGGCTCGGTCCAGCACACCCATAGATATCACAAGGTCTATGAACATTTCGGCAGAAAGGAGAATAGTAACAGCATTGTATTAGAAGGGTAAACAGTCAACTAAGCAAGGAAGATGAGTAAACTGAAACGAGATTGTAAAAAAAATAAAAAGGAGTAGAATGTAAATGCATTTAGCAAGGTATTGATGCAGAAACATGGTGATTCAAGATTTAAAGAAAAAGAAAACAACACCACTTAAACTAATCTGCCTTCTTGGGCTTGCATGCATTGATGCATAGCGCCATTGGCTTCATGTCAATCCAGAATCATAGGATTAAGGTGAGTCTTCACCTTTGCTATTGAAAAATATGAAAGAAGGTTGAGGTGCTGCAGCTTCTCACGCCCAAGAGAGAGAGCCCACGGCTGGAGTGAGGAAACTTGAGAGAAAAGAAGAAGTTGGGAGAGAGAGAGAGAGAAAGAGATAGGAAAAATCGCCCACTAGAGAGAGGGGCCCATTTTTTTTTTTAAGTTTTTATAGAGGTTGAACAAAGGTTTGGATGGCTGGGATGTAATCCCTCCAAGATGGAGGGTTGGGGAGCTCCACGCCCCCCAACAACCAATGCATGTTGGTCTTTCAAAAAGATTTTGCAGAATTTCAAAAACGCCATTCATTTAGAGCCTTAAAACTTCAACAAATAACAAGGGGGCGGCCTTGGCTGCCACCCAACGTACCCAATAGTTTTTAAGGATTCAAAAGCCTTTAAAAATTTTACAAACCTGCCATGGGGTGCCAGCCTTATGGCTCCCTTTTGAAAATGGCGCCCCTCATGATGGAGCCTAGGCTTCATCATGAGAGTGTTGGAAAGACCCATGGCCAATGAAGGCCTCTACAAAAATCCATACAAGAAATTTTTGAAATTTCCATCCATCTGGTCAGCCTTGGTTAGCTGGTCAACTCAGGACATGGACGTCCACTATAGGGGTCGCCCATGGGTCTTGGATCCACTAGGTGCTCCAGATCCAAAAACCAAAACTGCATATTGTGTAAGTCATAAGAAAATGCTTATTTAATGGGTTAAAATAATAATTTAATTCCAACAAATTATTTTATTCTCTTTAAAACCTTAATTAACGTAGAATGGTTGATACCTCTTGAGAAAATCACCTCTCGTTCGCTAAAATTAAGCGTTCTAAGATTCGGGTCCAAAATTAGGTCAAAACTCGTAATTCACATGCACTGAAAAGGTTCTCTCGTCGTTCGGATCTCCAATTCGGGGTGTATCACTACAGCCCTATTGCAAACTTACCTTTAAAGTTTCAGAGGTTGATTCAATCTGGATTTCCCGAAATCGCTCTTTTTACATAAAATTACGCGATTAACCCAGTTCTCAAAATAAGCAAAACTTTAGAAGTTGTCAAAACATAAGAATTCATTGATTCCCATATAATTACACCATATACATAAAAATTAGAATCATGGATCTTACATCCTCCCCTCCTTAAAAGGGATTTCGTCCGCGAAATCACTCTTAGGAGGTTACAAAAAGTTCTGGATACGTCTCTCTCATGCTTGCTTCTGGTTCCCATGTGCATTCTTCAATGTCATGGTGCTGCCATCGTACCTTAACTAGCAGAATAGTCTTGGTACGCAAAACTTGATCTCGTCGATCAATAATCTCAATAGGCCTTTCTGACAAGGTCAGATCTTCCTGCACGTCCACATCTTCGTAACGAATGATATGCAATAGGTTAGGAATATACTTCCTGAGCATCGACACGTGAAACACATTGTAAATGTGAGCATATTGTGGAGGCAACTCGACACGATATGCCACTTCACCAATCCTCGCCACGATCTCGAACGGTCCAACATACCTTGGACTCAACTTCCCTTTCTTTCCAAAATGAAACACGCTCTTCGTTGGTGAAACTCTGACAAAAACCATGTCTCCAACATCAAAAGACAATTCGCGATGTCTCTTATCGGCATAACTCTTCTGCCTATCTTGCGCTGCCTTCAAACGTTCATGAATCTTCTGCACTTGCTGCGTGTAGTGCTGAAGAACAATCGGCACTTCTCTCGATCTATCACCGATGTCGTCCCAATAAGATGGTGACCGACAAGGTCTACCATACAACGCTTCATACGGGGCCATCCCGATACTAGCGTGGTAACTATTGTTATATGCGAACTCTACCAAACATAGGTGTGAATCCCATTCACCCTTCTAATCAAGCATACAAGCTCGCAACTTATCTTCTAACGTTTGAATTGTCCGCTCAGACTGTCCATCCGTCTGAGGATGAAAGGCTGTACTAAACTTCAACTTCGTCCCCAAAGCAGATTGCAACTGACCCCACAGTCGCGAAGTGAATCGGGGATCACAATCAGAAATGATAGATCTCGGCACACCATGTAATCGAACGATCTCTCTAACATACAAGTTGGCTAAGCTCTCAAGCGATTGACTGATTCTGATCGGCAAGAAGTGGGCAGACTTGGTGAGCCTGTCCACAACTACCCAAATTGCATCGTGTTTACGCCTTGTTAGTCGTAAACCAACCACAAAATCCATCGTAACATCCTCCCATTTCCATTAAGGGATCTCAATCCTCTGCAAGGTGCCACTGGGACGCTGATGTTCCACTTTAACTTGCTGACAAGTCAAACACCTTGCAACGTAAGCTGCTATCTCTCGCTTCATGCCATGCCACCAATACTTCCGTTGTAAGCCCTTGAACATCTTCGTTCCTCCTAGATGGATCGTGTACTTCGACATGTGAGCCTCGTCAAGAATTTCTCTCTTCAGCTCACGGTCGCTCGAAACCCAAAGGCGATCTCTCATATGAACGCTGCCATCCTTAAACACTCTAAAAGAAGAATCTGCCTACTCAGCCAAGGCTAGAAACTTGCCATACTGGTCGTCAAGCTTCTGAGCCACTACGATCTTCGGCAAAAACTCGGATTGAATGGTCAGACCAGATAATCTGATTGAACCATCACCAACAGAAAAAGGTTTCCAGGCTACAAAATCTTCAATAAGCTTCTGCCTCCACACCAGACTAGCCAAAACACCACTTGCTTTGCGGCTAAGCGCATCCGCCACAACGTTCGCCTTACCAGAATGATAAGACAACGTGAAATCGTAGTCCTTGATGAACTCAAGCCATCGTCGCTGCCTCATATTCAGCTCCTTCTGAGAGAACAAATACTTGAGGCTCTTGTGGTCTGAAAAGACCTCAAACGATTCCCCATAAAGGTAATGTCGCCACGATTTCAAAGCAAACACGACTGCTGCCAACTCTAAATCGTGCGTCGGATAATTTCGCTTGTGAGTCTTCAACTGTCTGGAGGCATAGGCAATCACTTGGCCATGCTGCATAAGCACGCAACCTAAACCGATACTAGAGGCATGTGTGTACACCACAAAACCACCTCTACCAGAAGGTAAAGCTAACACCGGCGAGGTTATCAATTTCGTCTTCAAGATCTGGAAACTGTCCTCACAGGCACTGTTCCACACAAACTTAACACCTTTACGTAACAACTTCGTCAAAGGTAAAGCGATCCTCAAAAAGTCTTGGATAAAACGTTGGTAGTAACCGGCCAATCCAAGAAAACTACGAATCTCAGACACATTCTGAGGCTGCTTCTAGCCTAGAACGACCTCAACTTTTGCTGGATCGACGGATACTCCGTCCTTTGATATCACATGGCCAAGAAACATGACGCGTTCGAGCCAAAACTCGCACTTAGAGAATTTGGCGAACAACTGATGCTCACGAAGAGTACTCAAAACAATCCACAGATGCTCTCGATGCTGCTCCAGACTCTCCGACTAGAACAAGATGTCGTTGATAAATACTATCACAAACGAGTCCACAAATGGACTGAAGATCAGGTTCATCAAATCCTTGAACGTTGCTGGCGCATTCATGAGGCCAAAAGGTATCACCACGAACTCATATAACCCATATCTTGTCCGGAAAGCTGTCTTCGCAATATCATCCTCTCGGATACGAAGCTGATGGTAGCCCGATCTGAGATCAATCTTTAAGAAAACCTTTGCCTTCTGCAACTGATCGAAAAGGTCTTTGATCCTCGGTAACGAATACTTGTTCTTAATCGTTGCTTGGTTGAGCATTTGACAATCGATGCACAACCTCAGGGATCCATCTTTCTTCCAAAGGAACAACACTAGTGCTCCCCACGGTGAAGCACTAGGTCGAATAAAACCTTGATCGAGAAGTTCTTCCAACTGACACTCCAACTCTTCAAGTTCCGCTGGGGCCATACGGTATGGTGCCTTGGAAATCGGTGTTGTTCCAGGCATCAACTCGATACCCAATTCGATCTCTCATCTTGGAGGTAACCCAGGCAAATCCTCAGGAAACACATCGACAAAATCTCGTACCACGTCCAAGTCATCGATCAAAACCATTTCGTGTTCAACTGGGGCAATACTGACTAAGAAAGCAGTACCCCTGTTCCACAGATACTTCTGAGCCTTGAAAGAAGAAATCATGTGGCTATCGCGCAGAGGTCGAGGAAGCTTGATTTTCAAAACAGGATGATCAGGCCGAAAAAGAACGATCTTGCCTTCCCGACAAAAGACTTGAGCATGGTACTCGAAAAGCCAATCCATGCCCAAAATCACATCGTACTCAGTCATATCTAATAGGATAACGTCATCTGACAGGTTCTGCTCTGCCACTGACACCTCAATGTTTGGGATATATGAGTCACAAAAAGACTGCTCTCCAGTTGGAGTGCGAACCTCCAACGAAATATTCAAGGACTCGACTGCCAAAGGCAAGGTATGAGCAAATCTAGCTGCTATGAACGAATGAGTAGCACCATAATCAAACAAAGTAAATGCTTCATGTCCGGCTACTGAGATCGTACCTTGGACCAACTCTGCCTTGGTCACTTGCTCAACTGTTGCGGTGTATGCTCGACCGGCAATGACTTTCTGGTTTGCTAGCTTCGGTGGATACGATTGTTGTTGCTGTTGTTGCTGCTGTGTAGCGGGTTGTCGCTGCTGTGCTGGCTGGGAAGTACTCGGCGTATTCCTGTGCTGGTCATCCGCCTATTTCTTTCTGCAATCCCGGATATAATGAGCCATCTTTCCGCAATAAAGGCATCCACCTGTGTCCCGTGGGCAGGGTCGCCCTGGATGATCTGTGGTACATTTCGGACAATTGGTCGCAATAAGTTGCTTCTGCTGTGGCTGCTGGCGTTGCTAGTACTAAGGTCTACGGTTCTGATACTGAATCTGGCGGGTGTTGTTGTCGTTGTTGTTGTTGCGCTGCTTCTTTGACTGAGGATGAAACTTCCTTCCACCCTGGTTCTTCTGAAAATGCCTCTTCCTTGGCCAACTCTTTTGGCCAGGATTCTGCTGTTGTTGACGTGGTGCGGGAGTCTTCTGTGATTCAGTCCAGTCATACTCAAGCAAGGAGGCCATCTCTAACGCCTCATCGACCGTCATAGGTGCACGGGTGTACACCTTCGTCCGTAAGACTGGCTTCAGACCTCGCGCAAATTTAAGAGCTCGCTCCTTCTCTGTCGTGTATAAGTACGGACAAAACCTCTCCAGGCTGCGAAAACGCGTGACATATTCAGAAAGAGAAGAACTACCTTGCTGGAGGTCAAGAAACTCTTGCATCTTCCGGCTCCTCTCAGGAGTTGAAAAATAGGCTGCGTAGAATGCCTCTACGAACTGGTCCCACTCTACAGGCTGGTTATCGAATTTTATCTCCCAAGTGGTCGCCCACCACCTCTCTGCATCTTTCTTAAGATGGTATGTCCCAAAATCTACTTTCTGATCGTCACCAACTTGTAAGACACGGAAAATACGCTCTATTTCTCTGATCCAATCTTCGGCTGCTTCCGGCGATGACTTCCCATCAAACGAGGGAGGGTTCAAGCTCATAAACTGCTTGTACGGGACTGCTACAATAGGAACCTGGGCAGGTGCTCCCTGTCCCTGGGCGGCCTGCTGGAGGTGCTCGCCCATGTTCCTCATAGTCGCTGCTTGTTGACCCACAACCTCGGTAAGGTTATTCAGAGTCTCCATAAGATCGTCACACCTGGTTCGCCACGCCATCTAATTACGCAAAAATCTATACGTAAGCAACCAACAATTGCACAAAGATTGGAAAATTTCTATTTTATTAATAGGGAAACTAAAACATTACAGAAGTACCCTTCATCAAGATAGGGTTAAAAAAATACTGCCAACAACTTAAACACGACCAAAGCAAAATGAAACACTGACTCAGTGTTTCTAAACATCAAAACATCACAAATTCATGTCTTGTTGGTGTAGAAGTCCTTGTAGTCCTTCCGACTACCACAGCGCCTCGGTCTAACACTAGGAGGAGAAACAACATTCCTCAGCAGTGTGTTAGAGATCTCTTGTACTTCCCTCAGAATCGGCAGCACGTACCTTGAGGAAACATCATAGGGGTAGGATTCAGGAGAATATTGGGGAGAATCAATCGCTCCACGCCTTTCTCTGTCCTGGCTATCCACTTCTACCACCAATGGTCCAGAGACCAAAGATACATCCTCGATGTCTTCGGCATTGCTCTTCCAGAGCTCATCCCTCTGTTTCGTCTGGCATTCCTCTTCGACATGCCCATGAAGACTACAGTAGGGGCACTCAGCCAACTCACGGGGACAGATATGCCCCGCGTGATCTTCCAAACACCTGGCACATGGAGGTTCCAACATATGCACATTACGTGCCAAATGTCGCACAGCTCCACTCAGGGCCTCTTCGCCTCGAGTCAGGTTTTGAAGAACCTCCAGAATCTTGCTGTAAGTCGGGTTTGTCGACATCTATCACATACGCATAACCACAACACATCTATCTAAAAAGCAGGAAATAAGGAAGCTTATCTTATACTTACAGTGCGATGGATGATGCATGATGAAGCTCTGACCACACACTTAAACTCTGCTCTGATACCAAACACTGTGGCGCCCCAAACCCCGACTTTGGAAAACTTGGAATTTCCAGGATTTTTTTTTTGAAAGGCTTTAAGTGGAAATTCAGCGGAAAGCAAGTGTGGGAAAAACGACAAAGCCGCAAGTCTGGGCGGCCACCACAGATAAGTTCAACAAGTGGAAACAGTGTAACCAACGGTGTGTACAAAAGTGAAACGATGATGTAAAAAGGGGAAACATCCCAACAATTTAAAGAGTTTACAAATGTAAGTACAAAGGGTACAAAACTGAGAATTTATCTCGACAATAACCAAAACCCAAAAGAAAACCAGTCAAGAGTGTGGGTCCTTCGAGCCTCCGCCGTGTATCACCGCATCAGCACTATACCTGTTCGTCACCTATATCCCCATAAAACGGGGTCAGTCCTCTTGCAAGGTGGTGAAAAAACAACCACAAGTAGGTATATATACATATATATCATGTACACAGGAAAAGCATATATATATCATGTAGACAGGAAAAGCAGGAAAAGCTATCTAGTGGAAGTGCCTATGTCAGGCAAGTGCGAAGTGACAAGTACTAGTCCACAAACTACAGCAACAGGGAAAATAAGTAGCTAAAGCAACAAGTAACTAAAGAAGCAACAGTAACTGTAAAGCAAGTGCTCAAGGTAGTAACAATTGTGACAAGAGCTGAACAACAAAGTAACCAAGTAACAACTGAAGCAAGTAAAGCAACTGGAGTAAACTCCACAGCACAAGTGAAGTAGCAACTATAGTAAGTCAGCTGATTGGTTAGTCTTTAAGTTCTTCTGATTACTCTTTCGGGTACGCGAAGGAAACCTTGCATTCTGTGAGACATGCACCCGACGTCTATTATTTAAGTTCTAGTGTGGTAACCGGGGAAGCTACAGACCGAGTCAACCTCATGCGAGCAGCACACGGCTAGGAGAAAACATTCGCATAGGCAAGGATTGCAATCCATACTACTACAGTAGTGAGGTCCTAAGAAGGCAACCTCGACCTCCCTAACTCTGAGTGACTGGAGGCCAAAGGACGCTACAACTCCTGTCAAACACGTATTGTAGTAATGACAAGTCACTCAGGGTTGTACCATCCACCCTCTCCCAAGGTGAACCATTTTGTGAATGGGGCGAAGTAGGTTTATCTTTCTTAAGGCTCATGTTCAATCATACCGCACAACGAGGAATCTACCTCATGGTCCTCGCAGGGTACGCAAAACGAGGACATGGCCTGCCCATCCACGTGCTCAGCCTCACACGGCGAACGGAGCACACCGCTCGTGAAAGCAGTCAAAACACCATATTATTATTATTTTCTGTTTTAGGGTATATCACACAAGAG
Source organism: Nuphar pumila (assembly GCF_984573655.1). NCBI lineage: Eukaryota > Viridiplantae > Streptophyta > Magnoliopsida > Nymphaeales > Nymphaeaceae > Nuphar > Nuphar pumila. The sequence continues at coordinate 27,148,162 of NC_143258.1, read as the reverse complement.
TCCACATAACACAAGGGCCACTGTTCAAAGACTCCAACTGAGCCTACAACAAAACATTTCAATATTCATACACTATAGTGTTCAGTTATCTTTCTTATCATTACATAAGGTGAGTGCACCTAGTGCACTCACCAATGCCTCAGCGATGTACCTCCTCAGGGTACACACTACTCAATAACAGTGTCAGGATGTGCTAAGTGCAAAGTGAGGGAATATCACATGTTTCTATCTTTTGCACAAGTATGAACAACAGAGGCATCACATGATATTAAACTGCACTATATTGCATACTTCAGTGTTATGATTGCATTCATCAACATTTTCATACTCAAGGGTTCGAAATTGAATTCATCTAAAATTCCTTCTTATGGGAACAACATTAGCTATTTCCACGATATGGTGTGCCGCGCCTGCGGACCTGAAGCAAGAATATTTCAACTACACTTGTAATTCAATAAAGCTTCCAAATATGTGGATTTGCAATAGGGTTCGTCGGGGTTCTTTAACTAGGCATAGTACGTAACTCACGGCATAAGGATCTTCCTTATGCAATATGACACACTTACGTGTCGAAGGTGATATTGAAATAATCCATCTGATGGGTATTACATTAGCATTGCCACGGTTCGGGGTGCAGCGCCTGCGGACCCGCAACAAACCGTGGCCAAATGAACGCAGGGCCACAATATGTAACTCCAACCTAGATCATCAAGTGGAAACAACTAAGGAAACACGAGGATGGGACACCGGAGTGTCGCGTGTCCATATGGTCATATCAAGTAATCATTTGAGTATTTGACAAGTAGGTGTATACTTAGCTATGCCTATGTGTATGCGTATTTACATACGTTTCCCATGTCATTGCACGAAATAAGATACGACCTTACATGTATACATATATATATGTATATGTATATATACCCATACTCATTCGCACCCAAAATACATGTCTATATACATATCAAATTCTTTAAAACCTGAGGCATGAGTACTTATGCCAAAACCCTAACCGAGTGCACGGAGGGTGCGGGCAAAGCAATCACTAGTTGAACCGACTGTGGTTCAACTTGAAGTAGCCACGGACTGGGTTTTTAATGGGGTAGAGTGTTAACAGCCATACTAATAGCATACAGGCTGCAAGTGTGTCAATACAAAGTTCCACACACTTTCCGCCAACCGGCTCTAACTAATAGGATGGTCTGGTCCTATGGACCAGGCTGTCGTGCCTACCATCAAGGTCTGGTCCAACGCATGGATTGGGCCATACCTGCTAAAGGGGTTCGGTTGGTGCTCACTCAAGCCCCGACAAGGGCAACCCATTATCATGTGCAAGGGGACTAAGGTCGACCAAGGTGTCTGGTCCATAGGGCCAGACTGCAGTCACGACATGCTAAGGTCTGAACCCTTCGGTTCAGGCCAAAGCCCAAAGGGGCTCTGCTAAAAGAGAGGCCCGGGAATGTTCAACATTAAGCAGCTGGCACCCGACTCCAATATGTGTGAGCCGCGGCTAGCACTAAGCGCTACCTGGGCTGCCAGTGGGTTCAGGTCTTAACCATGGTACCGACCTGCACCCACAAGGTACTCATAGGGTACCACGAGTGCTCAGCACCCAGGTGGTGCGCACCCGGCTACAGCCAAGGAGGGTAATATCTGGGCAATGCTCATGCCACAACCGGTCCAGTCCAGGCTATGGTGTTGGTCTGAATCCAGGGTTCAGACCTGCACCTAGCCTAGTCGTAAATCCAACCAAAATAAAGAAGAACAAAGGTACAATCGGATGGTCTAGAAATAAAAGGAAAAGAGCACATAAGTATTAAGTTACGTAAGCTGGGCGCCTAAGTGCTACGCGCGTACACAGATCGTCCGAACGGGGCTCAACTCTAATGTCTGGTGAGCATGCTGGTTGGAGGGTCTCGTCCACTGGACCAAACCTTGCGCCACTCCCAACTCATGATCAGAGGTCCAAAGGGGCCGAACAGCCAACCCAAAGGGGGTCTGGCCTCGAACAACTGGGCTTACCTGGTCGGTTAGACCATGCGGTGCCCCGGTGCGCCAAACGATTGGACTCAACCAAAAACCAACGAGGGTCGAAAAATAACAAAAAAAAAAGATAAGAAACTGGCATCACCCTGTTGCTGGAATTGCCTAGGGGTTCCACTCCCAAGCAAGGTTGGTCACGACGTGACCCAAACCCAAAGGTAGGGCTGCAACCCCAGTCCCAATGTGTGGGGACTGGGTCGAGTCCAACACCTCAAGAAGAGAGCAACAAGGGAAGGTAAAAAAAAAGAAATGTGCTAGTGGCTGGAATGCACCAGTCGGCGTTCCAGCACCCCAATAGACCATCAAAACAGACCGGGTGTAGGCTAGATGGGCTCGGCTCGGTCCAGCACACCCATAGATATCACAAGGTCTATGAACATTTCGGCAGAAAGGAGAATAGTAACAGCATTGTATTAGAAGGGTAAACAGTCAACTAAGCAAGGAAGATGAGTAAACTGAAACGAGATTGTAAAAAAAATAAAAAGGAATAGAATGTAAATGCATGCAGCAAGGTATTGATGCAGAAACCATGGTGATTCGAGATTTAAAGAAAAAGAAAACAACACCACTTAAACTAATCTGCCTTCTTGTGCTTGCATGCATTGATGCATAGCGCCATTGGCTTCATGTCAATCCAGAATCATAGGATTAAGGTGAGTCTTCACCTTTGCTATTGAAAAAGATGAAAGAAGGTTGAGGTGCTGCAGCTTCTCACGCCCAAGAGAGAGAGCCCACGGCTGGAGTGAGGAAACTTGAGAGAAAAGAAGAAGTTGGGAGAGAGAGAGAGAAAGAGATAGGAAAAATCGCCCACTAGAGAAAGGGGCCCATTTTTTTAAAGTTTTTATAGAGGTTGAACAAAGATTTGGACGGCTGGGATGTAATCCCTACAAGATGGAGGGTTGGGGAGCTCCACGCCCCCCAACAACCAATGCATGTTGGTCTTTCAAAAAGATTTTGCAGAATTTCAAAAATGCAATTCATTTCGAGCCTTAAAACTTCAACAAATAACAAGGGGGCGCCCTTGGCTGCCACCTAACGTGCTTAATAGTTTTTAAGGATTCAAAAGCCTTTAAATTTTTTATAAATCTGCCATGGGGTGCCAGCCTTATAGCTACCTTTTGAAAATGGCGCCCCTCATGATGGAGCCTAGGCTTCATCATGAGGGTTTTGGAAAGACCCATGGCCAATGATGGCCTCTACAAAAATCCATACAAGAAATTTTTGAAATTGCCATCCAGCTGGTCAGCCTTGGCTATCTGGTCAACCAAGGACATGGACGTCCACTATAGGGGTCGCCCATGGGTCTTGGATCCACTAGGTGCTCTGGATCCAAGAACCAAAACCGCATATTGTGTAAGTCATAAGAAAATGCTTATTAAATGGGTTAAAATAATAATTTAATTCCAAAAAAAATATTTTATTCCCTTTAAAACCTTAATTAACGTAGAATGGTTGATACCTCTTGAGAAAATCACCTCTCGTTCGCTAAAATTAAGCGTTCTAAGATTCGGGTCCAAAATTAGGTCAAAACTCGTAATTCACATGCACTGACGAGGTTCTCTCGTCGTTCGGATCACCAATTTGGGGTGTATCACTACAGCCCTATTCCAAACATACCTTAAAAGTTTCAGAGGTTGATTCAATTTGGATTTCCCGAAATCGCTCTTTTTACATAAAATTACGTCATTAACCCAGTTCTCAAAATAAGCAAAACTTTAGAAGTTGTCAAAACATAAGAATTCATCGATTCCCATATAATTACACCATATACATAAAAATTAGAATCGTGGATCTTACATAATGGCAGCAATCTTACAAAAATCATCTATGCACGACACACAATTCATGCAAAAATACACCACAACTCAAGCAAAAGTCACATTGCAACTCAATCGTGCAACAACACGACATATAAACACGTTTCACGAACAATCTCAAGCGACACCACACAAGGCCGCTATTGCTAGAAAATCACCATTCTAGACAACAAACGTTAGAGAATCACCACTCTAACAAAACAAGGAAAATCATTATTTGTATGACATCGTTAATCATAACATCGTTAATCATATCATCGTTAGGAAATCACCACCCTAGCGGCATCGTTAGAGAATCACCACTCTAACGGCATCATCAGAGAATCACCACCCTGATGGCATTACTGAAGAATCACCACTTCAGCAACATCATTAGGAAATCAACATCTTAATGGCATCATCAGAGAATCACCACCCAGATGGCATTACTGAAAAATCACCACTTCAGCATCATCATTAGGAAATCACATCCTAATGGCAACGCTAGAGAATCATCACTCTAACGGCACCACCAGAGAATCACCACCCTGATGGCATCGTTAGAGAATCACTACCCTGATGGCATTGCTGGAGAATCACCACCCCAACAGCATCATTAGGAAATCATCATCTTAATGGCATCGTTAGAGAATCACCACTCTAACGGCATTACTGGAGAATCACCACCCCAGCAGCATCATTAGGAAATCACCATCCTAATTGCATCATCAGAGAATCACCACCCTGATGGCATCGTCAGAGAATCACCACCCTGACGACATCGCTGAAGCGTCACCACTCCAAGGGTGTCACTGGAGAATCACCACTCTAATGGCATTGCTAGAGAATCACCACCCTAGCGGCATTACTGAAGAATCATCACTCCAGTAGCGTCATTAGGGAATCATCACCCCAATGGAATCATCAGAGAATCACCACCCTAGCGGCATTACTGAAGAATCATCACTCCAGTAGCGTCATTAGGGAATCATCACCCCAATGGAATCATCAGAGACTCACCACCTTGATGGCATCGTTAGAGAATCACCACTCTAACGACATTGCTGGAGAATCACCACCCCAGCAGCGTCATTAGAAAATCACCATCCTAATGGAATCATCAGAGAATCACCACCTTGACGGCATTACTGGAGAATCACCACCCTAGTAGCATCATTAGAGCATCACCACCGTAATGGCATCATCAGATAATCGCCATCCTGACAGCATCGTTAGAGAATCACCACTCTAATGGCATCGCTGAAGTGTTACCCCTCCAGCAGCATCATTGGCACTACCAGGAATCACCACCTGAGCCAACTCACCACAATCCTCCGACAGTGGTTGGGAAAACAAAATCCCCACAATGCTCTCTCAAGTGCAACAACACCCTGAAGATCGGTGTTAAGCTATCCCCAAATACGACCCTCTCAGGAGTCAAATGCCCTCACAGACAACAGAAGCAACTTGCTAAGCGCATAACATCAGGTGCATTCTCATCACCAAGAACAACTGGGGATCAACAGTATCTACCAACGGGATACACCGAGGCTCAACTGACACAGACAAGGCTTCAGCCTTTTGTCCAAGAGGTCACATCCGAAAAGATACCCTTCGTCAAAGATAGGGTCACGAACAATTCTAACAAGTTGAAAAAGAGGGAAAACACTCGCTTAGAGCCTCACACGACGATTCTCATCGAACTACATAGCCTTCGACACGATTAGGATAAAAGTTTTGATCGTTACTACGATTCTTCAGTCAAGAACTACGCAGGTGTAGAATGAGAAGGGCGAACCACGCAGGTAGTTCCCTAGGTCTCAGTCAAGAACTCCAACTCTCGCAGGAGTCGACTCGAATTAGCTTGGGAAACTATATCCACAAGCATGAACGAACCCTTTGGTTCCGACATTCGATATCTTAAGCCAAATATACAAGGCCTAAACACGCAATTGTGTCTCGCATCGGACGACACCCGAAATATCATAGAAAATAATCTAAACATGGAGGAGAAGCAATTAAACAACAGAAATGCAATTCTACTTGTTTTCGTGGCGAAATTTTTCCTGTCTTCCCTTCCTTGCGGAAGAGAGAGGGAAACGCTTTCGCGATTCAAACTTGACCGTATTTTAGAAATTGTTTTGAAATACTCGCCTCCGTTTTTGAAAATTACAGAAAAATCCATGGGATGGGGCTCGACCTGTCGGTACGAGGTTCGACCGTTCCTGCCGCCTTTAACAGGGGTAATCGAACCAAGGACTAAAATTGTGCTTGACTTAGTTAAATCATCAAAATCGTGTTCTTTCCTATATGCACAGAGAATTCAGGCATGTGCTATGAGATTTTGGAAAATATAAGTTGGAAAACATGATGTATGCTCAGAAAACCTTTGGAGTTGAAAGATATTTCTCAAGGGAAAGTCAATTTCTCATGAAATTCAGAAAAAAGGGGTTTTGAAATCACGAGAAAGTTCATAAAGATGTGGGAAAATTATGAATAGTTTGAAAATTATGAGAAAATGGAAAGAATTCTTGAGAAAAGGGTAAACATTTGAAGGGAAAATGCTTGTCAAGAAAAACTTCAAGTTTTGAAAGCTTTCTTTGGAAAATGATTGAAATTCATTGGAAAACCCATTTGGGGAAGGAGAATGGAAACTCGGGAAATTGAAATCCTGAGAATCTTAGCCTTGAAACACTTGGAAATCGATTTTGATCTTTGAGAAAGGTGAGAGACTTCTTTTGAAAATCTTGAGAAAATAACCTTTTCCATGGAAAACTGTGGAAAAACTTGACTTGGGAAAACCAATTTTGAAAAATTCTCAGAGTTTCTTGAGAAATCGATTTCTTGAGAATGAAATTTTCTTAAGAAAATCATGAGAAAACCAATGATTTCATGATGCAAATGATATGAGTGAATGAATGCACTTTGAAAAGATTTTTGTGAGAAATTTGTTGGAAAAATGTGTATTAATCCAAAATAAATTCTTCACATATTCTGACTGTGGCCATGAACATGTTCAGAGTTTAATTGATTTAATGCACAATATTTTGCAAAATTGGAAATATGATGTGCATTTTAAGATAGCCTAAGAGTGTAGGCTCAATGTGACTGGTAGAAAGATGATGGATCTGGATCTCATCCATATTCTGACTAGGGCCGTAAATATGGACTCCACCGAGTTCATCAACTCCCTAAGTGTTGGTGCATGTGCCATTCATGTACATCCATAGTGCTTTTGAAATAAAATGCATGAATCACATGAACAGGATATTGCAGGAATTTAAACTATATGATATGCATCCTAATCTAAGCAGAAAATTAAATCTCTTATTCCAAAATTTACATTATTACATCACTAAATAAATGAAATAAATGGAAATTGCAGACTTCAGTTCCTTCTTTTGAATGTCTCTGCCAAACTTGAAATAAGGTTAGCTCAAATATGTGAGTTTTTCCAAGATATTCCAATAATATTATGAAATTATTGGACTTAATTGGATATAAACTCTATTCTCATACTTCCTTGATATTTGAAATGATAAAAATGCAAGAAATTCAGTAGAAAATAGTTTGAAATTCGAAATTGGGGTCAAAATGACCAAAATACCCCTAATATTAAAGTTATACCTTTAAAATCAAGGTTTTTTGAAGGAAAACTTGGTAAAATTGAGATTTCGAAATTCAAATTGAATCAAATGATAATGAAATGCAGTATGAGGCATGATGACATGCTGCTAAACACATTAGGACTGTAAAATCAGAATTTGACATTTTGCAATTTATCCAAAATAATGAATTTCACTTGTTTTTCGCTTGGATCTGGGTCCCGCGGGGCCCTGTTTTGATATTATGGCTAAATCAAGCCTCAAATGAATTCCACATTATACCAAATTCTGTATGAAGCATCTACCTACTCTGATAAACAGCCTAAAATGCTAAAAATCACGAAATGATATGGTTTGAATGCTAAAATTTAAAGAAAGGCCTAAGAAAGGTGGATTTCGCCTACGGACGTGAACCAAATGCAATGCTTAATATGATAATGCATAATTTACACCATAAAAACTTCTGATATTTTGCAGACTGCTAAAGGACCTAAAATGGAACACTTTTGGTTTTTACATCCTCGGAATTTGAACTATGGTGAGTTCGGTGACGGGGATTTGGTTCTGCCGGAGGTAAAATCGACCTAATCTAATATAAAATGCTAAACAAATAAAAACCAGGCATGGAAATTTCTGATATTTAACAGAGCTACTCACTACACCTACAGGGACAACTTTCATGTTTATGACTTTGACATTTGATCAACATAAATACAGATAAAAATATAACGTTTCATGCCTAAATTAACAAGACAGGCAAATGTGACAAAACAGAGGACTGACAAGAAAAATCTGAAACAGGTTTTAACACTGTTCTAAAAATCAGAAACTTTCAGATGCAAACAGAGGACATTCTTATCATGACATTCACTTTTTACAGATTTGGATTTAGAACAATACCCAAAGAGAACCCATCTTCTTAAATCGATCCAAGATCTCAGAGGCTCAAATTAAGCTCTGACACGTGTCCCGAACTCTCGGATTTTTGTCAGACATTAAAAAAAATCAAAAAACTCTGAGAAAATCAAGTTAAAAACTAGACATCCTCCCGAGTTCTGAACATCTTCCGGATCGAAAATCGGATCTCACATGAGGGAGATCTCGATTTTACAAATCAGAAATGAGTTTTTAAAACGCATCCCAGGTAACAAAATCCGACTTACCATTTTGAATGTTTACCATAATAAACAAATTCAAATCTCTCTGAATTTTTTGCACATTTCTAGAGACATCTAAAGGCGCATTTCATGATTTTTTTGAAATTTGTAACAAAAATTAAATGCATGAAACAACGTGTGGACTGACTGACAAAAACAGAGAACTATTGAAACTGAGCAGAATTGAAATAAATGCCAAATTAAACCCAATTAACTTATGAAACATGCTAAATTAACGAAGTAAAATACAAATTAAATTTAGCTAAATGCATGAATGCTAAAAGTCATCAAGGAAGTATAATTGTATTTTTTTATATATGTCATTTTATGAGAATAGCTCAATTCATCCCTCGGATGAGCTCTTTCTTCAAACGACACGTGAATCAAATCAGGATATTATGAAATCAAGAGGAAAGGAGTTGCACCTTGCGTCGTTATGCAGCTTTGAACCTCTTGAGATGGACAGCTACCAATGGATTTTTTCGTTCTTCGATCCGGGCTTCAAATGATTCACAAAGATCGACCCACGCTTGAATCGAATTGGCCACTGCACGAGCAATGTAGGTACTTCACTGCACCTTCTCCACTGAGCCCAAGGGGGGCGTGAATTCAAAGTTCAAAAATCGTGTTCTGAAGAAAATCTAGGTTGAATTTCAAAGTCCAAAAGGAGCCCCTTAGGCTGGGCGTGGGGCCTTGTATTTGTAGAATTTTTTGAAAACTTTGAATTTCAAACAGGCTCAATCTGAGCCCTCCATGTGGCGCCATATCAAGGGGTGCTATTTTGATTTTTTGAGAAAATAAAATGGGAATTTTGTGGGTGGGACACCTCAGTAGAATTTGAAAATTTTCAAAATTGGGGTTTGCTTGATTTTCTCTGCAGGAGGCTCCCAAATTGCGCCACCTCAGGGGGTGTTCTCTTGGAGTTTGAAATTCAAACTTGGTATTTCTGAAGGTCCTCCTATGGCGCCACCTCAGGGGCTACTTTTATTTAAAAAAATAAAGTAAATAAAAAGAAATGAAGCCAAGTGTGGTTTTGGAATGGCGCCACCTCAAAAGAGATTCTGAGGTGTAAAGTTGGAATCAGTAGGAGTATGCCATGTGGCACCACCTCTGAGGAGCTTTTGACACGTGTCAGAAGGACAGGAATGAAAGAAGCAGAATGCGCCACCTCAAAGGAATTCAAATTTCTACTTTTTCTGCAGGAAAGGAGAGGCTGACACGTGGCGCCACCTCAGAGGGAGATTTGAAATTCAAATGGGGGTTGGCCCTGGAGGAATGGAGGGTGGACATGTGGCACCACCTCAGGGTGGCTCCTACAATGCCATGTGGCAAGAGGGAGGAAAAGGGACACGTGGCGCCTTCATAGACCAGATGGAAAAGGCAGAATTCAGGATTTGCGCCACCTAAACCTTGTTTGAATTGTAGCTTTTTCTGAAGAAGGCCAAGAGTGACATGTGTCTTCTACTTTTTCTGAAGGAAGCTAGAAATGACATGTATCATCTACTTTTCTGATAAAAAGTAGGGGAAGACATGTGTCATCCTGCTTTTTCTGAAAGAAGCACAGATTGACACGTGGCAGAGGGAAGAGAAGGAGGTCCAAGCCATGTGGCACCATCTCAGACAGACTAGAAATCATGAGAAAGTTCATAAAGTTGTGGGAAAATCATGAATGGTTGAAAATCCTGGGAAAATAGAAGTGATTCTTAAGAAAAAGGTGAACATTTGAAAATGGAAACACTTCTCAGGAAAATTCGGACTTTGAGAATTTTCTTAGGAAAATGATGGAAAATTTATAGGAAAACTCATTGGAGAAGAAAACTGAAACTTGGGAAATTGAAATCCTGGGAATCTTACCTTTGAAATACTTGGAAATCAATTTTTGATTCTTGAGGAAGATTGGAAAACTCTTTTTTGAAGATCTTAAGAAAATAACATTTTCCAAGGAAAATTGAGGGAAACTTTGATCTTGACTGGTTTCCTTGGAAAACTGTGAAAACTTGACTTGGGAAAACCGATTTAGGAAAATACTCAGAGTTTCTTGATAAATCGATTTCTTTGAGAATGAAGTTTTCTTAAGAAAATCATGGGAAAACCAATGATTTCATGATGCAAATGAGATGAGTGAATGAATGCATTTTGAAAGATTTTCTAAGAAATTTGTTGGAAAAATGTGTATTAAGTCAAAATAAATCCTTCACATATTGTGACTGTGGCCATGAATATGTTCAGAGTTTAGTTGATTTAGTGCACAATGCTTTGAAAATATTGGAAATATGATGTGCATTTTTAAGATAGCCTAAGAGTGTAGGGTCAATGTGACTGGTGGAAAGATGATGGATCTGGGTCTCGTCCATATTCCGACTAGGGCCGTAAATATGGATTCCACCGAGTTCATCAACTCCCTAAGAGTTGGTGCAAGTGCCATTCGTGTACATCCATAGTGCTTTTTGGAATAGAATGCATGAATCATATAAACAGGATATTGCATGAATTCAAACTATATGATATGCATCCTAGTCTAAGCAGGAAATTAAATTTCTTATTCCAAAATTTACATTACTACATCACTAAATAAATGAAATAACAGGAATTGCAGACTCTAGCTCCTTCTTCTGAATGTCCCTGCCAAACTTGAAATGGGGTTAGCTCAAATATGTGGGTTTTCCAACATTTTCCAATAATATTAGGAAATTATTGGACTTAATTGGATATAAACCCAATTTTCATGCTTTCTTGATATTTGAAATGATGTAAATGCAAGAAATTCAGTAGAAAATAGTTTGAAATTCGAAATTATGGTCAAAATGACCAAAATACCCCTAATATTAAGGTTACACCTTTAAAATCATGGTTTTTTGAAGGAAATTTTGGTAAAAATGAGATTTTGAAATTCGAATCAAACCAAATGATGATGAAATGCAGTATGAGGCATGATGACATGCTGCTAAACATATTAGGACTGTAAAATCAAAATTTTGACATGCTACCATTCGTCAAAAATAACGAATTTCGCTTGATTTTCGCTTGGATCAGGGTCCCGCAGGGCCCTGTTTTGATGATATGGCTAAACCGAGCCTCAAATGAATTCCAAATGCTGTCAAATTCGGTATGGAGCATCTACCTATTCTGATAAACATCCTAGAATGTTAAAACTCACGAAATGACATGGTTTAGATACTAAAATTTAAAGAAAATCCTAAAAAGGGTGGATTCATATACGGACCCGAACCAAATGTAACACTTAATGCAGTAATACAAGAATTCCACCATAAAAACATCTGAGATTTGGAAGACTGCTAAATGACATGAAAATAAGAAATTTTGTCTATTACAGCCCCAGTATTTGAACTACGGTGAGTGCGGTAATGAGAATTTGGTTCTGATAGAGGCAAAATAAAAAAGATCCGATGTAAAATTGCATAAAAAATAATATACTACCATTAAAATTTCTGATATTTAACTAAGGAACTAAAGACACACACAGGAACAACTTTTATTTTTATGATTTTGGCATTTGATGAACAGGAACAGAGATAACAATACGACTTTTCATGCCTAAATCAACAGAACAGATAAATATCATAAAACAGAAGACTGACAAGAAAATCCAAAACAGATACTAAAACTGTTCTAAAAATCATAAGCTTTCAGATGCAAATATAGGACATTTGGAACATGACATTCACTTTTTACAGATTTGTATTTGGAGCAATACCCAAAGAGAACGCATCGCCTTAAGTTGATCCAAAATATCACAGACCCAAATCAGGCTCTAACACATGTCCTGAACTCTCAGATTTTTTTCAGACATAAAAAAATTTCAGAAAACCTTGAGAAAATCAGATTAAATACTAGACATTATCTTGAGTTCAGAAAATTTTTCGGATCGAAAATCGGATCTCATATGAAATAGATCTCTATTTTATAAATCGGAAGTAAATTTTCTAAACCTATCCCGGGTAACAAAACCCGACCTACCATTTTGAACATTTACTGCAGTAAATAAATTCAAATCATTCCGAATTTTTGGAAGATTGCTAGGGACACCTAGGGACGCGTACTGTGATTTTTTTAGCATTTGTAAAGAAAATTAAATGCATGAAATGATGAGTGGACTGACTGACAAAAACAGGCAATTACAGAAATGAAGCAGAATTGAAACAAAGGCTAAAAAAAAATCTAATTAATTCCTAAAATATACTAAATCAATGAAATAAAATATGAACTAAATCTAATTAATGCATGAATGTCGAAATCATCAAGAAAGCATAATTCTACTTTTAATATATGTCGTTTTATGAGAATAGCTCGATCCATCATTTGGAAGAGCTCTTTCTTCAAAACGAAAGTGCAAATCAGGACAAAGGCATTATTTCAATAAAACCAATTAGAATAGAGATGCACCTTGTGTTCTTTTGCAGCTTTGGAACTCCTAAAATGAACGGCTACCAACGGTTTCTTTTGTCCTTCGACCCGAACTTCCAAAGGTTCACAAAAATCGATCCACGCGCCTAGATCGAGTTGGAATTGATGCAAGAAAGCTTGGTACTTCGATGCACCCTCTCAATTGAGCCCAAGGGAGGCATGAATTCAGAACATCAAAATCATGTAGTTGGGCACTCAGAGTGAAAATAATAAATCCAAAGGGAGCTCTCCTAGGCTGGGCGTGGGGCCTTGTATTTATAGAAATTTTTGGAAAATTTTGAAATTCAAAGAGCCTTCATCTGAGCCCTCCATGTGGCGCCATATCAGACGGTGTTGTCATGGAGTTTGAAATTCAAATTCTGCTTTATTTTGGAAGGAGGAGAGACTGCCATGTGGCACCATCTCAGAGCATCCACATTGACATGTGTCAGAAGGAAAGGTAGAGGATTCTGATGGTGCCACCTCAGAGAGGGTTTGAAATTTAAATTTCTGCTTTTTCTAGAGAAAAGGAGAGACTGACATGTGGCGCCACCTCAGGGTGGCTCCACATTGACATGTGTCAGGAGGCAGGAGCTGAAGAAGCAGAAGACGCCACCTCAGAGGGGAGATGTTCCTACTTTTTTTGATGCAGGGAGGTCTGGCCATGTGGCAGTTCAGGATGGCTCTGCTTCTAACAAGTGTCAGCTGGCTGGAGTAGTCTTCTCAAATGGCGCCACCTCAGGGTAGATTTGAAATTCAAATGAGGCTGGCTCTGGAAGGATAGAGGGTGGCCATGTGGCGCCACCTCAGGGTGGCTCCTACAATGACATGTGGCAAGAGGGAGGAAAAGGAGGGAAAGGGACACGTGGCACCATCTCAAAAAATGAATTTAGGGAGGAGACTTCAGGATTTGCGCAACCTCAGCCTGGAGTTTGAATATTTGAATTGTTGCTTTTTCTGAAGGAGGCAGAAAGTGACATGTGTCACTTGCTTTTTCTGAAGAAAGCAGAGAGAGACACGTGTCTCTTGCTTTTTCTGAGAAGAGCAGAGGGTGACATGTGTCACTTGCTTTTTCTGAGAAAAGCAGGGAGTGACATGTGTCACTTGCTTTTTCTGAGAAGAGCAGAGAATGACACGTGTCTGCTGCCGGAGAGAACACCTCAGATGGCGCCACCTCAGAAGGAGACAATTCTACTTTTTCTGGACAAGGCAGCACATGACACATGGCATCTCCTGGTGACCTTGGACTGACACATGGCATAGGGTGGAGATGGTGGACATTGACACATGGCATAAAATAAAGAGGATGTCTAATGACATGTGGCGGCATCTTAAAGAGGCCCCACACTGACACGTGTCGGAGGATGGAAGGAGAGAGAAAATGACATGTGGCGCCACCTCTAGGTGAACCCCACGCTGACACTTGGCAGGTAAATGGGAGGAGAGAGAAAAAGACAAGTGGCGCCAATTCAGGGACAAGGCTCTTATATTTTTGGGTTTTTCAAAATTCAGGTTTTTCAAAAGAAAAGTCTATGTGACACCACCTCAATGTGGGCCCACATTGCTTCTTTATTGAAATAAGGGACAAGACACTAAGACCTTTTTTTGGAATTTTCATAAAATCTAGACTAATTGTCAAAACAGAAATTTTGAAAAGAGTTGGCCCCTATAGGGAGATTTTGTAAAAGGAAGATATTTGAAATTGTTTCACAAAAGGGCAAAATCTGAGAAGAAAATTATCCAGATTGTTTTCCTGATAAAATATTTTGGAATTCAGAGTCCTGGGGGTAAAATGGGAAGAATTGATAATTTTGAAGACCTAGGGTTTTGAAATTGATTTTAGAAAGAGTTGAAATTCAAATCTGGATTGAAAATTTTGAAATTGAGAGTTCTGGACCTCGAAGTGACATGTTGTGCAGTGCAGTGATATGAAATGCTCATGCGATGCTTTGCGATGCTATGCAATGCCATGTCTTATGAAATACAATCCTGAACCAGGATTTGGAGATTTTCGTCTCCTGTCAGTAATAGAATTTTGAACATCTGAGCTAAAATAGAGAAATTTTGAGAGTTGCAGATGAAACTTGAACTTTTGCGGGTTCCAGGCTCAGAAAATAAGCATTTTTCCCTCCGGCGATTTTAGAGGATAGATGATGATGCTTGGGGGAAATGTTGGGGAGGTGAGTGAAAATTTGGGGTGTTTACAGATACCCGTCTTTGCTACTATGCCGGCTTGTGGCCGAGCTTAGTGGCAAAGAAAAACACTCCAAATTTGGGCTATATATAAAAAAAATGCCTCAGCTAGAAGGATCTGACTGGGTATAGAGATATTAGCCCGAGGAAGATGATAGATATGAAATGGAGAATGAAGAGGAAAGATTCACTCTATGAGAGTGAAGCTCAGGTTTTTGCCCTTATCCTGGATGGGACAGAAATACCTTGTATGGAACGAAGCTCAGGTTTGACCCTTAACCTGATTGGGGAATGGAATATCTCATCGAAATGAGACTCAGGTTTGTACCCTTAACCTGATCGGGCGGAAGATGAAATACCTCTTTGATTGAGGCTCAGGTTTGTACCCTTATCCTGATTGGGCAGAAAATGAAATACCTCTTTGAATGAGGCTCAGGTTTGTACCCTTATCCTGATTGGGCGAGAAATGGAATACCTCTTCAAAGGAGGCTCAAGTTTGTACCCTTATCCTGATTGGGCGGAAAATGGAATACCTCTTTGAATGAGGCTCAGGTTTGTACCCTTATCCTGATTGGGCAGAAGATGAAATATTTGGAAGGTGAATAAGACAACTTTTCTTGAAGAGAAATGAGGCGATGGAAATGGAATTGTAAGAGGCAATTTTGGAAGATGATCAAGACGATCTAGTAAAATTTTCATCAGTGTAAAATATGAATAAGGTAAGGAGTAAGGCGACTCTTTCGACAATGCGAAAGATAGATATGAAAATCTTTTAACGAGAATAAGGTAACTCTTTTGGCAACGCGAAAGACAGACAAGGCAAAATCTTTTAGAGAAGAGTAAGGCAACTCTTTTGACAACGCAAAAGATGAATAAGGCAAATTTTCCAACGAAGAATAAGGCAATTCTTTCGGCAATGCGAAAGACAGACAAGGCAAACTCTTTCAAAGAAGAGTAAGGCAACTCTTTTGACAACGCAAAAGATGAATAAGGCAATCCAAAGGAACAAGGTGATTCTTTCGACAATGCGAAAGATGGATTCTTTCGACAGCGCGAAAGATGGCAAAGGCGATCCAAAGGAACAAGGCGATTCTTTCGACAACACGAAAGATGATAAAGGCAATCCAAAGGAATAAGGCGATTCTTTCGTCAACACGAAAGATGACAAAGGCGATCCAAAGGAATAAGGCGATTCTTTCGACAACGCGAAAGATGACAAAGGCAATCCAAAGGAATAAGGTGATTCTTTCGACAACGCGAAAGATGATAAAGGCAATCCAAAGGAATAAGGCGATTCTTTCGACAACGCGGAAGATGATAAAGGCAATCCAAAGGAATAAGGTGATTCTTTCGACAACGCGAAAGATGATAAAGGTAATCCAAAGGAAATAAGGTGAATCTCTCGATCAAAGCAAAAGACAAATAAGGCGGTCCTTTTAGAAAGGTGAAGGCGAGTCTCTCGACAAAGCGAAAGATGAATAAGGTGATCCTTTTAGAAAGGCGAAGGCGAGTCTCTTGACAAAGCGAAAGACGAGTAAGGCGATCCTTTTAGAAAGGCGAAGGCGAGTCTCTCGACAAAGCGAAATATGAATAAGGTGATCCTTTTAGAAAAGAGAAGGCAAGTCTCTTGACAAAGCGAAAGACGAGTAAGGCGATCCTTTTAGAAAGGCGAAAGCATGTCTCTCGACAAAGCGAAAGACGAATAAGGCAGTCCTTTTAGAAAGGAGAAGGCGAGTCTCTCGACAAAACGAAAGACGAATAAGGCAATCCTTTTAGAAAGGAGAAGGTGAATCTCTCGACAAAGAGAAAGACGAGTAAGGCGATCCTTTTAGAAAGGAGAAGGCAAGTCTCTCGACAAAGCGAAAGACGAGTAAGGCGATCCTTTTAGAAAGGCGAAGGCGAGTCTCTCGACAAAGCGAAAGATGAATAAGGTGATTCTTTTAGAAAGGCGAAGGCGAGTCTCTCAACAAAGCGAAAGACGAGTAAGGTGATCCTTTTAGAAAGGAGAAGGCGAATCTCTCGACAAAGCGAAAGATGAATAAGGCAATCCTTTTAGAAAGGAGAAGGCAAGTCTCTCGACAAAACGAAAGACGAATAAGGCGATCCTTTTAGAAAGGAGAAGGTGAATCTCTCGACAAAGCGACAGACGAGTAAGGCAATCCTTTTAGAAAGGAGAAGGCAAGTCTCTCGACAAAGCGAAAGACGAGTAAGGCGATCTTTTTAGAAAGGAGAAGGCAAGTCTCTCGACAAAGCGAAAGACGCTAAAGGCTATCCTTTCGGAGAGAAGGCTAATCTTTCAACAACATGAAAGATGATAAAGGCTATCCTTTCGGAGAGAAGGCTAATCTTTCAACAACGTGAAAGATGATAAAGGCTATCCTTTCGGAGATAAGGCTAATCTTTCGACAATGTGAAAGATGACAAAGGAAAATCTCTCGAAGGGGTCAAGATGCATCAATATGGACATCAAGCTCTCACTTAACGTCAGGATAGCTAGAAAATATTGTCAAAATGTTGAAAATTTTGTTGATTCAAAATAATTGAAAATGATGCTTATTGTTGTAAAAATATTCCTTCTTTTCTACCAGAAGCATTACCTCCAAATGGGATTGACTTCGTAGAATCAAGATTCAGAATTCAAATCGCTTGCGATTGAACTTCTTCAAGGAAGTTATCATTTTCCTTGATATGAATAGGAAAGAGAATTTGATATTATAAAAGCAATTGATGAAAGAATATTGATAATAGAATTTCACAAATTTAAAGAAGATTCTTGATAGATTTGGCAGTTTGATATCCTGGGAGCTTCTCTCATGATAATCTTTCTGCACTCTTTTGGCTCTCTTGGGTTTTGGCTATATTCTCCTTCATTTTGGAGATGTTCTGACTTTTTCTCTCTTTCTTTTTCCTCTGTTTCTCTCTTTTTTTTCGGGAAGGGTACGTCACAAACTCCTTTAACTTGGAGATGTTTCGATCCTTCTTTGTCTCAAGGGTCATGTTGATGATATTGGCTCATTGGCTGGGAGATCTTTGAATGATAGCTGAAATTAAATACCTTTTAGGGATTGTCGAGAGGTTCATCGCATCTGCCTTCATCTCGACAGTGCTTTGGACTTTCCCTGGAAAGATCCGTCACAAACTCCGTCATCTTGGAGATGTTTCAAATCTTCTTTGGCCCCGGGGGTCTACTCGCTTAATTCGCCTTCATCTTGACAACAATTGAGAGATCCCTTTTGCGGATATTTAATTTCAGCCTAGGTGATTTTGAGGAGACAAGGCTTGGATAAATGCTCTCTTTTCTAGCACTCAGGATATTTTCACTGCCTCATTTTACAAGAATAATCTTTAAAGATGTGCCATTGACTGCGATCAATATCAATCATCTATGGCTTTTCAATAACATTGAATCTTCTTTTCTGGCCATATCGAGGATTTATCCTTCATCCTTTTGGTTGGCCAATAGAAAGAATTTGAATTTTGAATCTCTTCTCGCAAAAGCTCCACTCTTTTGGAAGTAATGCTGAAGGTAGACTGAGGTAAAGATTTGTATAATAAAGTTTTTAAAATCAACAAATAATTGATTGACAGATTGACAAAATTTTCTTGAAATCCTTGGTGAAAGAGAGCGTTGGAGGTCCGGCTTAACGCATCCGTGACGAAAATCATTCTCTCCTTTCCCCAAAGGAGGCGACTATCAGTTCACTGGGAACAATATCAATTTAATTAAGAACGACCATCGGTTCGTTGGAAACAATATCAGTTCAATTAAGAACGCCCATCGGTTTGCTGGGAACAATATCAGTTCAATTAAAAACGACCATTGGTGAGCATAATATTAGTTTAATTAAGAACGACCATCGGTGGGAATAATATCAGTTCAATTAAGAACGACTATCAGTTCTTTGGAACACTATCAGTTCAATGAAGAACGACTATCAGTTCACTTGGAACACTATCAGTTCAATGAAAAACGACTATCATTTCACTTGGAACACTATCAGTTCAATGAAGAACAACTATCAGTTCACTTGGAACACTATCAGTTCGATGAAGAACGACTATCAGTTCGCTTGGAACACTTATCAGTTCACTTGAAACACTATTAGTTCAATAAAGAACGACTATCAGTTCACTTGAAACACTTATCAGTTCACTTGGAACACTATCAGTTCAATGAAGAACGACTATCAGTTCACTTGGAACACTATCAGTTCGATGAAGAACGACTATCAGTTCACTTGGAACACTATCAGTTTACTTGGAACATTATCAGTTCAATGAAGAACGACTATCAGTTCACTTGGAACACTATCAGTTCGATGAAGAACGACTATCAGTTCACTTGGGGGAAAAATATCAGTTCGATTAAGAATGACTATCAGTTCACTTGAGAACACTATCAGTTCAATGAAGAACGACTATCAGTTCACTTGGAACATTATCAGTTCGATGGAGAACAACTATCAGTTCACTTGGAACACTATCAGTTTAATGAAGAACAACTATCAATTCACTTGGAACACTATCAGTTCAATGAAGAACGACTATCAGTTCACTTGGGAACAATATCAGTTCAATAAAGAACGACTATCAGTTCACTTGGAACACTATCAGTTCGATGAAGAACGAGGACCATTATAGAGTGTTAGATCGCTTCTATGAATGGTTTCAGGATTATCCCCTTATCCTGAACGGGGAATGGAAATTGGATGACCTGGCGGTCGAAATTGATAATTTTGGTAATTTGAAAATTGGAAATTGGGTGACCCGGAGGTCGAAATCGAAGAATTGGATGACTCGAGGGTCAAAATTGAAGAATTATGGAAAATGATTTAGATTTATCCCTTAACCTGAAGGGGAAATCTCAGGTTTATCCCTTAACCTGAAGGGGAAATCTCAGGTTTATCCCTTAACCTGAAGGGGAATTTTGACGCAAATTTAATGCAAATGCATATGAAAATGTGAATGCAAAATTAATGCAAGTGGGTGCATATACATGTAAAATAAGAGATTGGTTTATCCTGCGTGCATACAGGATGTTTTGAGGTAAAGATAAATTTTCAAAAAAATGCCCCAGTGTAACTAGGGAGGAAAATTTTGAATAAAAGAAGGATAATTGATGAGTAGCTGATATGCTGCGATGATGTTTTCCTTTCGGACCTTGTCTGATCCATCAGATGCTGTGAAGGCTCTCTTTTATTCTCTTTCTTTCTCTTTCTCTACAGGACTCTGCAGGGCAAAGACAGGATCAAATTTTGAGGAAAATTTTTGGATTTTTGGAGGAAAATATTAAGGAAAATATGGTAGACCATTGGAAGAGTATCCCATTACTAGGGATTGAGTCGTCATAAGGATTACGACAATTGTGTTGTCATCCTTTTGCAAGGGAAATAAACAACAAAAAATGTGCTTTGTGACCTAGGCGAGGTCGTCAACCATGAGGAAAATACCTTTTTTTTTTTAAAGAAAGAGATATCTCTTGGAAAAACAATTTGCAAATGGATTTAGAATAAGGAGAAGGCAAGTGGGTAAACAATTTCCTCCGCAATAATCAAAGTATGCACGAGGAAAAGAAGATGAAGAATTTTGCAAATAGATAAAAGGATTGAAAATCCAATGAGAGAAAACATATGATTTTGGAAAATCACAAGCAGGATAAAAATGCAGCTGGAAATTCGAGATCCAGTAGAACGGGAGAATAGAAAATCACCTGGAGTTTTGAAAGAAATTGGATATTTGGAAAAATCATCCAGGGTTTGAGAAAATAAAGGAAAAGGATGAGAATATGGAAATTTGAAAATATTTTTGGGAAAATATGAGAAAAATAAAAGTAGCATACAATCACATCCTGCACAAACATTTATGCACATTCAGCACTCCCTAAAAGGTTGACTCTAGATGCATCACCTTGAAAACAGTTGTAAGACCCTAATCATAACTCTAGGTTCAGATCATCTTTGTCCAATCTAGTTATACCGATATACCCGAACCAAAATCCGAGGTACGTGGCATATAATTTCAACTCCGGTTCTAAGGTAAGGTTTTCTAATATCCGATATACTTCGGACTGTGGCCCGCGGTACATGGTAGGGGGGTGTTAACCCAAATAATTGGCCCAGTTGTGAGGCTCTGTCCCGAACTAGGGTTCTGGAAGAGAGCCCAACAACGTGAAGACCGGGTAATGATAGGTAAGGGAGGTTTGAAAAAAAAATGATCACATGCAAGAAATAGAAGGCTCTAAGTCCTAAAAAGATAGATTTTGAGAAAACTTTTAAGAAACATACATTCTTTGCATTCAGATCCTAAATTGAGGAGAGCTATGTTTAGACCTAAGTCTATGTGAGCATGAAAATATCTCTTCAATCTTGTCCTACCAAACCATGCCTAAGCTATATGCAGTCAATGTAAGCTAGGTCAGAATCTAGGCTTCGAGGTTTGCATGACATCAAAAACAAAAAGAGCTGACATTTTGTGAACACAGTTTTGATAATTGAGCTAAGTCAAGCACTACTTTGACCAGACGAAGACAGGTCCCATCACGGTTGCCAAACCTGTTTTCGTCGCGAAATTTTTCCCGTCTTCCCTTCCTTGCGGAAGAGAGAGGGGAAATGCTTTCGCGATTCAAACTTGACCGGATTCTGGAAATTTGTTTTGAAATACTCGCCTCCGTTTTGAAAATTGCGGGAAAATCCATGGGATGGGGCTCGACCTGTCGGTACGAGGTTCAACCGTTCCTGCCGCCTTTAACAGAGGTAATCGAACCAAGGACCAAAATTGTGCTTGACTTAGTTAAATCATCAAAATCGTGTTCTATCCTAAATGCACAGAGAATTCAGGCATGTGCTATGAGATTTTGGAAAATGGAAGTAGGAAAAACATGATGTATGCTTGGAAAATATTTGGAGTTGAAAGCTATTTCTCAGGGAAAGTCAATTTCTCAGGAAACTCAGAAGAAAGGGGGTTTTGAAATCACGAGAAAGTTCATAAAGTTGTGGGAAAATCATGAATGGTTGAAAATCCTGGGAAAATAGAAGTGATTCTTGAGAAAAAGGTGAACATTTGAAAAAGGAAACACTTCTCGGGAAAATTCGGACTTTGAGAATTTTCTTAAGAAAATGATGGAAAATTTATAGGAAAACTCATTGGAGAAGAAAACTGAAACTTGGGAAATTGAAATTCTGGGAATCTTACCTTTGAAATACTTGAAAATAAATTTTTGATTCTTGAGGAAGTTTGGAAAACTCTTTTTTAAAGATCTTAAGAAAATAACATTTTCCAAGGAAAATTGAGGGAAACTTTGATCTTGGAAATCCAACTTAGAAGTTTCTTGAGAGACTGATTTCCATGGAAAACTGTGAAAACTTGACTTGGGAAAACCGATTTTGGAAAATACTCAGAGTTTTCTGAGAAATCGATTTCTTTGAGAATGAAGTTTTCTTAAGAAAATCATGGGAAAACCAATGATTTCATGATGCAAATGATATGAGTGAATGAATGCATTTTGAAAGATTTTCTAAGAAATTTGTTGGAAAAATGTGTATTAAGTCAAAATAAATCCTTCACATATTGTGACTGTGGCCATGAATATGTTCAGAGTTTAGTTGATTTAATGCACAATGCTTTGAAAATATTGGAAATATGATGTGCATTTTTAAGATAGCCTAAGAGTGTAGGCTCAATGTGACTGGTAGAAAGATGATGGATCTGGGTCTCGTCCATATTCCGACTAGGGCCGTAAATATAGATTTCACTGAGTTCATCAACTCCCTAAGAGTTGGTGCACGTGCCATTCGTGTACATCCATAGTGCTTTTTGGAATAGAATGCATGAATCATATAAACAGGATATTGCATGAATTCAAACTATATGATATGCATCCTAGTCTAAGCAGGAAATTAAATTTCTTATTCCAAAATTTACATTATTACATCACTAAATAAATGAAATAACAGGAATTGTAGACTCTAGCTCCTTCTTCTGAATGTCCCTGTCAAACTTGAAATGGGGTTAGCTCAAATATGTGGGTTTTTCCAACATTTTCCAATAATATTCTGAAATTATTGGACTTAATTGGATATAAACCCTATTTTCATGCTTTCTTGATATTTGAAATGATGTAAATGCAAGAAATTCAGTAGAAAATAGTTTGAAATTCGAAATTATGGTCAAAATGACCAAAATACCCCTAATATTAAGGTTACACCTTTAAAATCATGGTTTTTTGAAGGAAATTTTGGTAAAAATGAGATTTTGAAATTCGAATCAAACCAAATGATGATGAAATGCAGTATGAGGCATGATGACATGCTGCTAAACATATTAGGACTGTAAAATCAAAATTTTGACATGCTACCATTCGTCAAAAATAACGAATTTCGCTTGATTTTCGCTTGGATCAGGGTCCCGCAGGGCCCTGTTTTGATGATATGGCTAAACCGAGCCTCAAATGAATTCCAAATGCTGTCAAATTCGGTATGGAGCATCTACCTATTCTGATAAACATCCTAGAATGTTAAAACTCACGAAATGACATGGTTTAGATACTAAAATTTAAAGAAAATCCTAAAAAGGGTGGATTCATATACGGACCCGAACCAAATGTAACACTTAATGCAGTAATACAAGAATTCCACCATAAAAACATCTGAGATTTGGAAGACTGCTAAATGACATGAAAATAAGAAATTTTGTCTATTACAGCCCCAGTATTTGAACTACGGTGAGTGCGGTAATGAGAATTTGGTTCTGATAGAGGCAAAATAAAAAAGATCCGATGTAAAATTGCATAAAAAATAATATACTACCATTAAAATTTCTGATATTTAACTAAGGAACTAAAGACACACACAGGAACAACTTTTATTTTTATGATTTTGGCATTTGATGAACAGGAACAGAGATAACAATACGACTTTTCATGCCTAAATCAACAGAACAGATAAATATCATAAAACAGAAGACTGACAAGAAAATCCAAAACAGATACTAAAACTGTTCTAAAAATCATAAGCTTTCAGATGCAAATATAGGACATTTGGAACATGACATTCACTTTTTACAGATTTGTATTTGGAGCAATACCCAAAGAGAACGCATCGCCTTAAGTTGATCCAAAATATCACAGACCCAAATCAGGCTCTAACACATGTCCTGAACTCTCAGATTTCATCTACGGACCCGAACCAAATGTAACACTTAATGCAGTAATACAAGAATTCCACCATAGAAACATCTAAGATTTTTCAAACTGCTAAATGACATGAAAATAAGAAATTTTGTATTTTACAGCGTCGGGATTTGAACTACGGTGAGTGCGGTAACGAGAATTTGGTTCTGACAGAGGAAAAATCAAACAGATCCGATATAAAATTGCCTAAAAAATAACATACTACCATAGAAATTTCTGATATTTAACTGAGGAACTAAAGACACACACAGGAACAACTTTTATTTTTATGATTTCGGCATTTGATGAACAGGAACAGACATAACAATACGACTTTTCATGCCTAAATCAATAGAACAGATAAATATCATAAAACAGAAGACTGACAAGAAAAATCCGAAACAGACACTAAAACTGTTCTAAAAATCATACGCTTTCAGATGAAAATATAGGACATTCGGAACATGACATTCACTTTTTACAGATTTGGATTTAGAGCAATACCAAAAGGGAACCCATCGCCTTAAGTTGATCCAAAATCTCAGAGACCCAAATCAGGCTCTGACACATGTCCAAAACTCTTGGATTTTTATCATACATCAAAAAATTTCAGAAAACTTTGAGAAAATCAGATTAAATGCTAGACATCATCTCGCGTTCAGGACATTTTTTGGATAAAAAATCGGATCTCATATGAAAGAGATCTCGATTTTATAAATCGGAAGTCAATTTTCAAAACGTATCCCGGGTAACAAAACCCGACCTACCATTTTGAACATTTACTGCAGTAAATAAATTCAAATCATTCCAAATTTTTGGCAGATTTCTAGGGACACCTAAGGACGCGTACTGTGATTTTTTAGCATTTGTAAAGAAAAATAAATGCATGAAATGATGAGGACTGACTAACAAAAACAGGAAATTACAGAAATGAAGCAGAACTGAAACAAAGGCTAAAAAAAATCTAATTAATTCCTAAAATATACTAAATCAACGAAATGAAATATGAACTAAATTTAATTAATGCATGAATGTTAAAATCATCAAGAAAGCATAATTCTATTTTTAATATATGTCGTTTTATAAGAATAGCTCAATCCATCATTCATATTAGCTCAGAGTGAAAATGCATTATTTCGATAAAACCAATTAGAATAGAGGTGCACCTTGTGTTCTTTTGCAGCTTTGGAACTCCTAAAATGAACGGCTACCAACGGCTTCTTTTGTCCTTCGACTCGAACTTCCAAAGGTTCACAAAAATCGATCCACGCGCCTAGATCGAGTTGGAATTGATGCAAGCAAGCTTGGTACTTCGATGCACCCTCTCAATTGAGCCCAAGGGGGGCGTGAATTCAGAACATCAAAATCATGTAGTAGGGCACTCAGAGTGAAAATGCTAAATCCAAAGGGAGCTGTCCTAGGCTGGGCGTGGGGACTTGTATTTATAGAAATTTTTGGAAAATTTTGAAATTCAAAGAGGCTTAATTTGAGCCCTCCATGTGGCGCCATCTCAGACGGTGTTGTCATGGAGTTTGAAATTCAAATTCTGCTTTATTTTGGAAGGAGGAGAGACTGCCATGTGGCGCCATCTCAGAGCATCCACATTGACATGTGTCAGAAGGAAAGGCAAAGGATTCTGATGGTGCCACCTCAGAGAGAGTTTGAAATTTAAATTTCTGCTTTTTCTAGAGAAAAGGAGAGACTGACATGTGGTGCCACCTCAGGGTGGCTCCAAATTGACATGTGTCAGGAGGCAGGAGCTGAAGAAGCAGAAGACGCCACCTGAGAGGGGAGATGTTCCTACTTTTTTTGATGCAGGGAGGTCTGGCCATGTGGCAGTTCAGGATGGTCTGCTTCTGACAAGTGTCAGCTGGCTGGAGTAGTCTTCTCAAATGGCGCCACCTCAGGGTAGATTTGAAATTGAAAAGAGGCTGGCTCTGGAAGGATAGAGGGTGGCCATGTGGCGCCACCTCAGAGTGGCTCCTACAATGACATGTGGCAAGAGGGAGGAAAAGGAGGGAAAGGGACACGTGGCACCATCTCAAAAAATGAATTTAGGGAGGAGACTTTAGGATTTGCGCCACCTCACCCTGGAGTTTGAATATTTGAATTATTGCTTTTTCTGAAGGAGGCAGAAAGTGACATGTGTCACTTGCTTTTTCTGAAGAAAGCAGAGAGAGACACGTGTCTCTTGCTTTTTCTGAGAAGAGCAGAGGGTGACATGTGTCACTTGCTTTTTCTGAGAAAAGCAGGGAGTGACATGTGTCACTTGCTTTTTCTGAGAAGACCAGAGAATGACACGTGTCTGCTGCAGGAGAGAACACCTCAGATGGCGCCACCTCAGAAGGAGACAACTCTACTTTTTCTAGACAAGGCAGCACATGACACGTGGCATCTCCTGGTGACCTTGGACTAACACATGGCATAGGGTGGAGATGGTGGACATTGACACGTGGCATAAAATGAAGAGGATGTCTAATGACATGTGGCGGCATCTTAAAGAGGCCCCACACTAACACATGTTGGAGGATGGAAGGAGAGAGAAAATGACATGTGGTGCCACCTCTAGGTGAACCCCACGCTGACACTTGGCAGGTAAATGGGAGGAGAGAGAAAAAGACAAGTGGCGCCAATCCAGGGACAAGGCTCCTATATTTTTTGGTTTTTCAAAATTGAGGTTTTTCAAAAGAAAAGCCTATGTGACACCACCTCAATGTGGGCCCACATTGCTTCTTTATTGAAATAAGGGACAAGACAGTAAGACCTTTTTTTGGAATTTTCATAAAATCTAATCTAATTGGCAAAACAGAAATTTTGAAAAGAGTTGGCCCCTGTAGGGCGATTTTGTAAGAGGAAGATATTTGAAATTGTTTGACAAAAGGGCAAAATCTGAAAAGAAAATTATCCAGATTGTTTCCTGATAAAATATTTTGGAATTCAGAGTCCTGGGGGTAAAATGGGAAGAATTGATAATTTTGAAGACCCAGGGTTTTAAAATTGATTTTAGAAAGAGTTGAAATTCAAATCTGGATTGAAAATTTTGAAATTGAGAGTTCTGGACCTCGAAATGACATGTTGTGCAGTGCAGTGATATGAAATGCTCATGCGATGCTATGCAATGCATGTCTTATGAAATACAATCCTGAACCAGGATTTGGAGATTCCCGTCTCCTGTCAGGAATAGAATTTTGAACATCTGAGCTAAAATAGAGAAATTTTGAGAGTTGCAGATGAAACTTGAACTTTTGCGGGTTCCAGGCTCAGAAAATGACCATTTTTGCCTCCGGCGATTTTAGAGGATAGATGATGATGCTTGGGGAAAATGTTGGGGAGCTGAGTGAAAATTTAAGGTGTTTACACTACTGAATTAGGCATACTTACAGTACGATGGTCGATGCGTGCAGAGACTTGAACTACACTTCTGTAATACTTTTTAAAACACTACTCTGATACCAATTGTGACGCCCCAGAATTCTCGACTTTTAAAATCCTTAAAAATCCTTTGGATTTAGGGTAAAACTTTTTTTTTTGAAAACATTGCGCAAATGCGGAAGTACCAAAAGGGAAAACAAGTGGAAAGCTCTGGGCGGGTCATAGGGCGAAACAACAATGATGAGAAACAACTTTTATTTATCACATTTTACAGTTAGTACAACCATTCCCTTTTTACAAAAACTCTACCAATTTTCTTGATGTTTTAGAAGAGGGGGTTCAGTCCTCTGCCGCACATCGAACTCCATCGCACATCTAGAAGCAACACCTGTATCCCCATAAAACGGGGCCAGTACTCTTTTGAGCTGGTGAGACAAACCAATCACAATATACCAATATGTGGAAAACGAAAGCATAGCTTATCATGAAAACACATAACATTCTTATTCATTCATTCACAATAATTGAACAGGTATAGCATGAAAAAGTATAAAAAGAGAGTGACAAAACTATACATGGAGCAATAAGTGATAAATAACATGCTTTTAGAACGTAAGTCAATGCAATTACGCAAAACATGAGAAAATGGCTACAACTATCCATTACACAATTCATAGCATTTGTAACATGGTATGCATCACAGAACATAATCAACTAATGTAACCCCACAAGAGAATGTGTCATGCAGAACAGTTAAGTTACCGTGAATTGTGTGTAAATGCAAATGTACATATATGTGCATCGTGCCACAAGTACGAGAACTAGCAATGTGACGATACAGAACATCGAGCATTACGATGAGACAGTTAGAAACATTTTTTCACGGTAAGGCATCTCTAGAAACGAATCACGAGATGTGCAAAAGCGTATAAACCATGTATCTCTAACATAAGCGAGCTCGTCTCGCGAGGTAGGGCCTTTTCCCATACCAAAACTCGCTAAAGAGTTCCAATTCTCACATAAGTCTCAAAAGACTATAATTCCCATACATGTATCTCGAGATCCCTTCATACTTAGGGAAATACATCTAATTGCCAAAGCGATTCGTGCCCAATAATATCATTATACGAACGTATGTTAGCATACATTTATGCGCTTACTAGAGTGTGCGACAAGCAAACACCACAATTATACCGTTTCAAGCTAGGTGTTACGATTCAGCGTACACTGTGAGCATCTTAATCATTTTATTGCACACTTTGATACGATATCATAACACGTGATGATACGCTTAATTAAATACATAATTTGTGTCGTGCGTGTATGACAAGAGAAGTGCCATATTCATATATTTTGTTTGACATACGCCATAGGTTTCTCAATTTCGCAAAAACCTTATTTTTACTTGAAGGCATTCGATAAGGTGTCATTGCAAGCATTTCACGTTCTATTTTCAAAGGCGGACATACGCACGTAAGTGTGAGTCCATATTACTCATATTGATGGGTTTATCATTTCTTTGCGCATATATAACTATGTATATATATATACATTCGCTTTGGGTAAACACGCGCTCTTTGCCTACGTCATAACAAGTCAAATTCTATGAAGTCAACGAGGTAATAAGAACATGTGCTACATACGCACTTGCAGCCCCAAAGGCTGCAGCCCGGAGGCTCGCCAACACTACTGACAATGCTGCTAATAATGTGGCTAAAGAACTCGAAATGGGAGTTCAACAAGAGAGGGAAGTACCTAATGGGCTAAACACGTGTCTGGCCCGATTGGCCTGTCAACTCACTAGTCACCCGGCGCCATGGAGTGCCACAACCAACACACAGCAGGCCCCGGTTGGGCGGCACTGCTGAACCGAAATGCAGCAGCCACCTAAACTGCAAGGCGACAACAACTTGCTGCAGGGGCCGGGACACCTAGACTAAAAGCCTGGTTCGGGGAAAAGTCCGCACACACACACACACACACACACAGGTCGCGACTACCAAGGAAACCCAGTTCTGGACCGACTGGTACAGACCCCACATGTGGCTCGGCCACCACTCCACAACGTAAAGGGTGCAGGCCTCCAGCTTGCACCCGGATGCTAAACCACCTACTGCAACTCGGTTGCACCAGGCCCACCAAGATCGACCCAGGTCTAGACCGACTGGTCCAGACCCAAGAACGGGTGTGCTCAAACCTGAGCATGGTCTGGACCGAGTGTCCAGACCCAAGTTGGGCTTCAGCCAACAGCCAAGGGAGGGGTGCAGGCCCATCCGGCTGCAGCCTAACAGCCGCACAAAGTTGCAGCAAGGCCGACAACTCAAGATGGAAGGCGTGAAGGGCCTAATGCCCAAACAGAACTCAGCTCGGGACAGAGGCCTTTGACAGATCTGGACCATATTCGGTCCAGACCATGTCAGGCCAGAAGTAAACCGGCCCACACCCACCCGAGTTGGTGGGTTCGGCCAAGGTTCACGCTGAACCAAAAAAGGGAAATGAAAGAGGTGCCTAGGCTGACCCGTTTGTGGTCGACCTGGGACGCACCTGCTGGACGCGTCCAGCTGGCTAGACTTGTCCAATCCGAACAAAAAAAAAAAAGAAATAGAGTCCATGGCGTACATGGCCGACCAGAACTGAAACAAAGACCAAACAAGGGGACCCGTGCCTCCCACCATGTCTCGGCCTATTTAGCATAAGCCAGCAGCACCCAAAGGGGCTAACACGAATGAGTAGGGTTGTTGGGCTTGTGCCAAAACGTGGACTCATTGCCAACCGAACAATGCCTTGGAAAAACCTTGGCTATCACGAATCAAGCCAACAATGATAAATGGTGCATGAAATGCCATGGAAAACAAGGGAAAATCTGAAACTAAAATGATCTCGTGGCATGACTACTACATTGCACAATGAAAATGCATGCAAGCATGCTCTATAAAATCCACAAACATAATGCATGCAAGCATACTCAATGAAATCGACAAATGTGAAATAAAAACTGAAATGCTCTTAAGCCAACAATGACTATTTTGCATAAAGAAAACGCCTAAAAGCATGCTTAATGCAGCCCACAAACATGGATATGGGTGGAGGTGTCTCAC
This sequence comes from Nuphar pumila, assembly GCF_984573655.1. Taxonomy (NCBI): domain Eukaryota; kingdom Viridiplantae; phylum Streptophyta; class Magnoliopsida; order Nymphaeales; family Nymphaeaceae; genus Nuphar; species Nuphar pumila. The sequence continues at coordinate 27,117,331 of NC_143258.1, read as the reverse complement.
CTTCAAGGCTTTTCAAAAATGGTGGAGAAGGTGCTAGGGCTGAGGAGCTCCAACTAGGCACCCACACAACTCTCATGGTTGGGAGAATGGGAGAAGAGAGGAGAGCAAGAGGGGAGAGCAAGAGAGGAGAAACCACCCACTTTTTCTCTCTCTTTCCTTCCCAAAGCCTTTAGTAGCTAGGTTTTCTCGATTGAACGACTGAGATTGAAGTAGAAGAGATGGAGGGCTGGGGTGCTCCACGCCCCCCATAGCCTCCCATACTTCCAATAAAAATCCATGTTTTGAAATGATTAAAACCTTCTTTCAAAAACACCATTCAAGGGGTTTTGAAAAAGCCATTTATTGTTTGAGAAATTTACAAAGGATGTCCAAGGGCTGCCGCCTCCTACACCCAGTGCATAGGCTGCACTAAAAGGTTTTCAAAATTGCCATGGGCTGCTGCCCACTTGGCCAACCCATGGCTGGGATTCAAATCACAAGTTAGGTTTTTACAGTCTTGCCACCGCCCAGCTGGTCAACCATGGACCAGCTGGTCCTCATGGCCATGGACGTCCTCCTAGAGGGGCACATGATGGGGCTGGGACGTCCATGGATCTGGGCCAACTCCAGATCCAAAACCCAAAATGAAAAATTAAACAATATAAAAAGGAAATGCTCATTTAACAATTTTGAAATAAAGTTTGACTTCAATAAATTGAATACTCATATTTACAATCTTAATTGACATGGAATGTTCGAAGCTTCATAAAGAAATTTCTCTTTGTTTGCGAGAAATACGCTCGTTATGACTCGCGTACTATCGTTAAGCAATTCTTGTAATTCACATGCACTGACGAGGTTTTTTCGTCGTATAGGTCTCAAATTTGGGGACAAACTATACAGATATATAATAAACTTACCCTTGAAATTTCAGAGGTTAATTCATCCGGAATCAGGCTCTTCTTACTCATGTACTGTATTTACGCGATTTCGTGTCGCACGCATAAAACTAAAATACAAGGCATAATCAAATTTATACTTAATTTTATGCTATAATCATAAACACATGAAAGTACACACTTTAATTCTATGCAAACAGTGAATTCTTCAGAAAATTTCACGGGACTTACATTTTTGGCAAACATAACCCCAATTTTTTTTCTTGATTTGGGGCTCACGCAAGCCCACTACATGCCCGAAATTTTGGGCATCCACTAGAATCACCGTGAAAACCCACATTACATGCTTGAAACGTAGTACACTTGCAAAAATGCAGTAAAATCCTACCTTTGAAAACTTTTTTCCCTTCTTTTCCTTGCATAGATGGGATGCAGTCGTGCACCCTTCTCCAACTCGTGTGATAGCGAGAGGAAAGGAGATAACGAGATGAAAAGAAAGAGGAAAAGGGGAAATAACGAAAGAGAGAGTAAGGGAGAAGAGTGGGGATGGGTTTTGAGGAGGAGCGTGAGAGAGGGAGGGAAGATGGAAGGAGATCGTGGGGGAGTGGGGGTTGGTTACCCCAACTCTCCAATGGCTGCGTGAAACCGTAGCCGCCCCCTTTCTTTTTTTTTTTTTTAAACCCTTAGGGTTTACTTAAGGAAACTCCTCACACATTCACTGAGTTTTTTTTTTCCACGCACCAGCAGGTGCGGGTTTGGTTCGACTGAACCCAAACCCATGACCCGCGACCCACCACAGTTGGGTCCATGTCCTGGGCATATCCGGATGCATCCGAGGATCCAGACTCACATTTAAATATCTAACTTATTATATATTATTTTTTTTTTAATATAACACAAATTAAAAATTTTGTGGATCTAATTACATTATTATGGATCTCTACTAGCTTACTATGGATCCAGGGTCCATTGTGCTTCGTAAATTCCTTTAATAAATCCGGATCCAAGGATCCAAAGTTTTAATCGCACTCTAATTTGGAACCATGGATCCTATTTAATATTCATAGATCCAAGCCAAATATTTTAGATTTCCAAGCAAAGTATCTCAGATCCAATTTAAATTTTAATTTGATCCTTACCATACTTAAATCTCCGATGTTCTGGATCCATGTGAAGTAATGTGGATTCCAAACATCTCATAGGTTGTTACGAATTCCAAATAAAGTGTTATAGATCTGATACAAAAATTTTCTCTTTATTACCATTATGTGAAACTATGGATCTAAATGAATTATTATGGATCCAACTAAATGCACATTGATCCATACATTTTTTATACAAGGATCCAGATTAATATTGAAGTTTTGATGTCCAAGATCCAAATAAGATAATTTGGATCCATACCTCTCTAGCATAAGGTTTTGAGATCCGAAGCTCTTGTAAAATACTACAGACCCTAATAAACTATTATGGACTCTATATATGATTTTTCTCAATAAGAATCCAATTTAAACTCGCGGATCCACCAAATACGATTTGGAACAAATCCAGACATGACATCGAGGATCCGATATCAAAGATCCAAACAGATTTCAACCTCTATTATTAGATGGTCGTCGGGAGCCAATATCGAAGATCCAAATAATATTTTAGGGATCCGACATTGAAGATCCGAACATAATATCTGAGATCCAAATACAATTTACCAATTAAAATGATAGAATTATCCTTGTATTAGCCTAAAGACATAAATTTCAAGTTTATTTATCTGATAAAATTCATGGGTATTACAATATTAGCCAATTTTAAATTCCTTAATGATCCTATTTTGTGAATGATACCCAAAAACAACCCTACCTTTTTTTATTTTCCATAATCTTCTTGACATTTAGGATAAATGCACTCTTCCGTCATGTGACGTCTAACTACCTTAAGGATAGTTTTGACAAGGTTGGCAAAAAGTTATATAAAAAGGATGCTTGTGGGTGTGCCTTATATAGAGTCTGGGTATGGTGATAAATAATAAGACCTGATTAAGACCAAGGTCCAGACCCGAAGGCCTGATTAATATATGGACCCGGGTATAGTTTGTGAAATTTTAAAAGAGACCCAGACTTGACCAGAGTTTTGATTAAGACCCGCAATGTTTCAATATAAAAATGATAAAAAGTATGGTTTTACCGGGTATGATCCGGGTCTGGTTCATGTAGTTCTTATCAAGTCCAGGTATGGTTTTTCTTATAGTGGACTGATTAGACCCAGATCTAGACCTGATACCATACCCAAAAACTGGGTCCAAGTCTGGTTCCACCTGAGTCCCAACCCAACCCAACCAGTTGACACCCCTACTTATAACTACTTATAAGGGAATGACGATATAGATATATAAAAAAAGAAAAACTAAAAAAAAATATTGATGCCTTCCAATTCTATTTAGTGCCCAAATCCATGAACAACCTTAGAATAAATCATTTAAGGTTCAATTGCCAAGTTCCTTTTTTGTCATATCTAACATTTCCACTACCTTCATTTTACAACATATTTTATAGTTTCAAATGTTCTTGTAATCTTATTGGGGAAATGCAAGTATCCAAAAAAGGATTAAAATATCTAACCTCTGTTGTATGTGGCATACATGAAAATATCATGCTAAAATCTTAAACAACTAAGTTTAAACTTAATGAAATGAATATCCGTAAAGAGTATTGATACTCTAGCTGATTCTAAAAGTGGGCAAATGTGAAAGTCCAAACATTCAAGGTCTTCTTTGTGTACAATGTCAAAGACGTCGACAGAAATCAATAGAGGTAATTAAGAATGATGGAAAAAGGTAGACAAGTTGTTGCTATTTTTTTAAAGCATGGCTGCATAGCTACTCTATGGGCCAGTTTGAGACCCTTTGACCTGAGTCCCAAGGATTTCAAATCCACGGTTCTCTGGACCAACCCGCCCCTCCCCCGATCAGATAAAAAAATCTGTGGATTTCACGTTATTTTTTTAGGATCTCACATCCATAGATTCGAGAGCATCAGTTTGAGATGATGGTGGAAATGTTATGGTGCACATGCCGCATTGATGTAAACATAGAGGGGATTGGGGATCGGTTTATGATAAAATTATGTTATCCTACTCTATGCACGAAAATCAAGAAAAATAAAAAATATTTAAAAAAAATGCAGGGAATAACTGAAAATTAAAATAACTAAAATTTTTAAAATAAGGAAAACCATTGAGAATTCTCATATTAATTTTATAGGAACTTGTATAGTGGTGTGCACAGTGAAAACAAAAGGAGAAGAAAAATGAGGAATAGATTAACGGCATGCTTAATGAGGGATCCTCGATATGAATATCGAGTTCTCTATCTTTCTTGCAATGGCAAGGACTAAGATATTTATCCTTCACTGGGTAGCCATTACCCAGCCATAACCGTCTTATTGGATTCTCAATCATGTTGAGAATCTAATGTAAATAGGGCCCACCACTATCTAGGTGGTGCATATTTCAATAACCCACTACTCAAGTGGGTCATTGGATTCCATGTAAGACCCATTGTTTACACTGAATCCATACTATGATCCAATATATTCCACGTGGTCATATGGGGTGAACACCCACATTGTATCATAATCAGTGTATTATGTATTGTACTCATGACATTATAAGGTTTTGCATATGCTAATTGGATTTCTCTTTCATGATATATCTTTATCATAAGGCTATTCACAAACTAGGTTATTTTTTCATCATGTCATGAATTTTATCATAACCTTTAATTTGTGTATCAGTTTATTTCAAGTATTCATCATTTACTGCATATCAAGTCATGCAATTCATAGATAAAAAATGAATACATCATAATGTAGGTCTCACATAGTCATGGGGTTCTTGTGACTCTTCCATGACTATACCATAATCGTGCACTTTATTGGAGTACTATGAAATTTATTAACTCATAAATCCATGATTTTCCAAACATAGCAATACTCTCACTTTTCAAATTTTCATCGTAGTTTATACTCCTACTTTCCATATGCATTATCACATGTTATCACTACCTGATCATTTTAGATTAATATATCCGGATCCAAATAGTCATAAATGTGCCTAACCAACACCATTTAGTATTTCATGCATGAAATCAAAATATCCCTTCATGCATTTATACAAGCATACCATAGGATGCATTATTTATAATAATTATTTATCATCATATACAAATAAATATCCTCAAATTCATGTGTAAAATTATAATTCAGCTCCTACTTTTTCAATGCATTGTATCTAAGCAATTAAGTCATGATATCTTGAGGTTTTTACATACACTATCTAGACTTTTCCTTCATGATATAGCACCATCATGAGGATATTCGCAGACTAGGTTGATTTTCAATCATGAAGTAAAGCATAATCTCTATATCCAAAACTAATTTTTGATATACACCATATCCATATCCAATGAGAGTTATCTCATTATTATTTGGATTGCCAAATATGATAAGCCAATTCCAAGGCTTTAATCAAATAAAAAGCTTGAACATTTAAGTTTAAATCCATTATCGAATCTACACACACACATATATATATATCCAAATTTATTGAATTTGTAGGATTCTATATCAAAATCCGACTTGAGATGTTATCTATCAAGTCCAACATGATTCATATTAAAATGAATATCCATACAAGCTTAAATGAAATCATGCATCACTTAGGATTTGACAATAATCCAAATCCATATCCAAAATCATATATTTCAAATGCAAATGGATCTCTATTACATTCAGAATTCTACTCATCTAGATCTAATCGTGTCAATCTCGGACCTATACAAAATATATGTTATTATTTGGTCCAAATATATGGTTTGATACTATCCAGATTCAACATAAAACTTAGATCAAATTTAGATCCATAAATATATCTGACAATATATATATATATATATATATATATATATATATATATATATATATATATATATATATATATATATATATATATTTGTCTCTGGATCAATTTTGGATCCATATCCCATATCTGAGCCTAACACTCATCTGAATCCAATCACAAAACTAGATCCATATCCCATATCAAGGTATCTAAACCCATAACTAGATATGTTCAATAAGAGAATCCAAGAGCATAGCCTGGATCTAAAACCCATTCAATTTGATCTATACTCAATCAACTTGATCTTATTCTCGTTTTGATATATCTAGATTCATACAAATTTAACTATATCCATAATATTTTACTGGATCAAATCAAGGACTGTGTCACCTTACTAGATCCAAACCTGTCTGAGATATTCTTGCAAACCAAAACCACTTTTTTGCAAAATCAGAAAAGTCAGAAACATTTTTGGGTAAAATCAATAACCTAAAACATAATATCCAAAAGTATTTGAGTTAAACAAAAAACTCTAGGTGGTTTTTTATAATTTTAGAAAACATGTCCTTGTCTCGAGTATTAACCAGAGGACATGCCTGTTTCTAAAATTTTTAGAATTAAAGCCTCTATTCTGAAAAATAATAAAGGTCTCATTACACAATATTTTAGAAAACAAGGACTAAGTGTGAAACAACCCAAAAAGTAATAAAAAAGGATAAAGGCATTCTCGAGCTTTTTCAAAACCCTAACCTATTTTTTGGCTACTCTTTTCGTAAAAAGACTCTTAGGGTTTCCCCCTTTTAAGAAAGGAGGAAACCAGAGAGGAACGACAAGTGGGGGGATGGGGGCAACGATTGTCGCCCTCGCCACCGCCTTTGTAGGAAGATTAGGCAACCACCGTCCTCTGACACTAGGGGATCTTCTCCACCCTTCGGCAGTGTCGCTGCCCTCCGGGTTGTCGTTGACCAACATCAAAACTCCACCATCTTTTGAAGGTCAGCCGACCAGAGCCCTGCTGCTAATCAACAACATTGGCACACTCTTTCTCCATTTTCGTTGGCTTATTACCAAAAGAGGACTTCTTTCTAGAGAAAATCTCCATATTGGAGCTCTCCAACCATTCTTTCAAGTCGATGATCATCTTCTACGAGGATCAGACGTCATAACAGAAGAGGAAGTATGAATTCTCTGCGACAAGTTTCTCTAGATCGGCGATGGCGACAACGATGACCTCGAGCACAGGCTTCAACCACTCAGCTTTTTCACCTATGTCTTCTTCGCCTCTCGGCTCCGCTCCTGCCTCTCCAAGTTCTTCCTAGAACCTAACTCCTTTGTCGGCACTGCCTCCCATCTCTCTATGTCATCATCGAAGGAGCACCAGGATGGCTCGATCCTCCGCTGGGTTTTCCAACCCTTACGGCTTGACCAAGACCCAAATGATCTCATGGAAGTTGAGGGTACTGGTGAGGTGCCAAAGCATCCTCTTTAGTTGTTGAATCTCGTGGACAACCCCTTGCATCATCAGCTTACACCAGAATAGGGGAATCCTCTCTGCCCTATTCCGCCAGTGTACCCGACGGGCAACAGTCGCACCTTCATCACCATCGATCGACAAGTTGCAGGTCACCCGATGGGGCCCCTTCCAGCCGACGACACACAAGACCGGCGGTCCCTTTCCATCTGATGATGAAGAGGCACTGATTGTACCCCTTTTTAGTTTTTTTTTAGTTTTTTGATTTCTCAGTTGGTGAGAGAAGAATCCGAGCAGTTGGTGACATAAATTGATTAGGCGGTGATGAAGAACTTGATCAATTGATTCAATCGCCTTGTCAGGGTTGTCACCGAAAAAAAAAAATTGCAGTGATGAGCCCGAGGACCGTATTTCACTTGGACAGTGATGGTTGGAGCAGCGACCTGGTCCAACCTGGCACTCCACTTTTGGACCAGCATACCACACAACCTCATCTCCCACTCCACTGAGTCAGTGGCATTGCCACCGACAGTTCTGCTCCCGTTCATCAATGTCGTCGGAGCCGTGCTCTTTGTCCTCATCTGCATTATCTTTTTTTTTCGTTTTGCAGGATAGGGAAAAACTAGATGGACTCTTCTCGCCCTTTCGATTCGAATACAAAAATGCAGAGTCGCTCAGGAACTCCGGACCATGGAGAGATTCCACCAGAGGCACGGGAGAACTTTGAGCTACAACTGGAGAACCGGATATCGACATTTTTTTTCATTGCTTCACTGGCAACAATGTTTGCAGGATACTACCGTATGGTATACGAGCCTTTTGACGTTGGTTTCCCTTTCACTGTAGCCTCTTTCTGGTTACTGGGGTTGCTAGGCACCATTGCATCAGTGTGCACATCAGAACCTTGCTTTGATACCACTGCAAAAACTTGATGTGCACAGTGAAAACATGAGGAGGAGAAATGATGAATAGATTAACGACCTGCTTCACAGGGGATCCTCGATATGAATATCGAGTTCTCTATCTTTCCTATAGAGGGAGGGGGTGGGATATTTATCCCCCACTAGGTAGTCGTTATCCAGCCATAACTGTCTCATTGGATTCCCAATCATGCTGGGAATCCAATGTAAAGAGGGCCAACCACTACCCTGGTGGTGCATATCTTAATGACCCACTACTCAAGTGGGTCATTGGATTTCATGTGAGACCCATTGGTCACACTGGATCCATACCGGGATCCAACAAATTTCATATCCTAGATCTTCCCTATATTTGTAGGGAAAGAATTTCAATCCTAATAAAGTCCTTAAATGATAACCCTCTAAAAGATAAAATTTATCTTAAATAAGATATGGATGAGACATAAAGATCCAATATCCATTACAAAAATGATCTAAATGTGTCCCAGGTCTTCTATTCCGCTCTTGCATCACATATCCAACCTTGATCGGTGTGTTCATGGATGTCAACCTAAGATTCATGGTATTCAAAAATCTCCTAACTAAATTACGAGTGAGCTTGCAAAGATATTCCTAAAATACCATGGGAAACTTCACCAAAAAAGTATTATCCGTTGCTTTAATTTCTACCTCAAAAAGGAAACCAAAGAAGAAAAACTTCAATTCCATAAATTACGTCATAAAATGGGATTGAAATTGTGAAAAAAAACAATAGAAAGCCCTAAAAAATCATTTAGCATATATATAGACAAGTATATTGTCAAACTTTTAAACTATCTAACACAAATCAGACAGTTTTTGAGTCGCTGATTATGCGCAATCAACAACTCATTTGTTTTCCTATTTTTAATGGCGGTAAAAAATAGCCGCTAAAGAGTTGCTTTTCCATTTTTTAGATGTGTGCCACTCGGCCACACATCTGACCTCATCCAATGCTAGAGGCATCCGATGATACAGTGTTTCATATATATATATATATATATATATATATATATATATATATATATATATATATATATATATATATATATATATATATATATATATATATATATATATATATATATATATAGAGAGAGAGAGAGAGAGAGAGAGAGAGAGAGTAATGGGTCTGTGCTAAACCACATTGGTGCTAAATCAGAGCTAATACATGCTGACCGTCCACTATGCACGTTGATGGATGGTCAATGCGCAAAAAACAAAAAAATTACCTTTATTGGCGCTTTTAGTGCACTACTAAAAGCCAAACACATTTTTGAAAAAGGTCTTTACAGGATCATTAAAAGCACCAGTAAAGGTCACATACCCTTTACGATAGTAAAAGATCAAAAAATGTAATTTTTGTATTTTTTGTGCACTGACCATTCATCAACGCATGCGATGGACGGTCATCATGCTTTAGCTCCGATTTAGGACCAAATGAGTTTAGCATGGACTTAGCTAGAAATATGTGAACTTTTATGTGAAGTAGGTATTTTTGGCACTTTTGTTGCAAATCCAACCTTACAGATGTGTTCGACATAGTCTAATTTCTAGGACTTGACTATTGGATCACATTTTTTTCAAAAAAAAATACAATTATTGGATATTTAAATAATATACACAAATTCAAATTCTGAGCCATGTCATTTTGAAGCCTTAAAAGATTATGCTTATGCCAAATCCTATAAAACTAAGCATGTAAATCACATGTTCTTCAAGAGAAAAAACAAATAACCCCATAAAAATCTTGATGCATACTTCATTTAACATATTTTGAGTTAACATATTCTAGTGGCCCTATATACACACATGCAAGAATAAAATATAATAACTCAAGAAAACACATTAAAAAACATACAAGAATTTACTTGGTTAACCCTCTGAATGATAATTTTATTCAACAAATAGAAAGAGGTTACAAGGCTCATAAGCTCTAGCTCACGTTATATGAGAGGAGGGACTTTTTTTGAGGTCATCTCCTAAAACAATCTAACCTCTTCTCATAGGCCTAATAGGACTCTTCAATTCATAACCCTCTTATGAGCTTTTCTTTATTAACTTGAACTTTTGTTGATGTTCTTCATTAGAGTCCTTCATCTCTTCATTAGATGATTAGGTGTTCCAAAAGCCTCCCTCAAGCTCAAGGGTACTGGAAAGACATTGAGCTTGTTACACAATAAGCCATGTCTTCGAACACAACAGTTTTGTGCAAATACCTCGAAAATATATATTCAATCTTTAGCTCCTTTCTGGCTAATTTTTCCTTGACAAAATGAAGATCAATTTCAATATACTTACTTTTTTTGTGATACCTAGGATAAACTTTTAGATAAGTGACTCCAATATTGTTACATAACATTGTTGAAACTTTAGACAGCCTAGTTCTTTCAACAAGTAATTTACCCACACAATCTTTGCAACAGAATTAGCAATCACCTTGTATTCAACCTATGCGATTGAACGGAATATAGTTGGATCTTTTTGTGCACTCCATGAGACCAAATTAGACCCTAAAAATACAACATAGCCTCTTGTTTAATGTCTAGCATCTAAAGAGCCTACACAAACTACATTTGTGTAAACACGTAAATCCATGAAAGATGATGGTTTGATAATAGTTTGATAAGAAACTTGTAGTGCATTGTACTTTTCAAATATTTGAGAATTCTCTTGACAACTATCCAATGGTTTTCTGTGGTATACTGCATAAACTGGTGTTGATGACTAATTTTTTCTGGGTTTCTAATTAACATAAGTGTTGGTCCCGACACATTTGAGTTACGACGATGACTCATTAGAAATAGAATGGTTTGTTCACATTCCAAAGCTTTTAGATGTGAAATTTAAGTATTCTTGCATGCAAGGAGTGAGATGATTCTTAAAAGACCTTTATTCTTAGGAAGGAAGAATGAAAAAAGATGACTCAATTTAATTTATGATTTCATAAATCTTTCCACGAATCATGAAAGACAAAACCCTTCATAAAATTCCATAATGAATTCAAGCATATTTCGAAGTATTTTTGGCCAAAATTTGATTTTTATCATATTTGTTTTTCAAAACTATATCCTTCGAATATTTTCATTAAAAGCTAGTGGTTTCAAGCATTCCAACCAAACAAAAATCACTTCGAGAAGACATCAAGTTAAAAAGTTATGAGTAAAACAAGTTTTAGTTTCAGAAAAATGGTTTCGAAAACTAGAGCATACTTCAAGTCAATTTTTTGGTTAATAAAATAGATATTTTTATTTTGAACACAAAATAATTTTTAAAGAAGAGGATATTATTTTTCTAACACACCGCACCTCTCATTGATACAATGCATGGTTTGACAGATATGGTCAAAATACCGCACCCGTGTGGAGGAGCCCACTACCAACCAAGGTTGGTGGCAATACCTATATTGCTGCAACAACTAGCATAAATGTTTGTATTTTCGCTAGCACTCGACTACAATACACAATATTGTTTCCCAAAGGCTGATCAGTAAGGCTGATGATAATACCATGTATTGTCGCCATCAGCTCTTTGGGTTTCGGGGTGGGGTGGGCAAAACCTATAAATACCCCCCTCTTTCTTTCCTTTCTATCTTCAACTAAAGCAAAGCTTCAATAGCGCTCTTGAGCAATCAAGTCCCTTAAAAAAATGGCCTATTTTGAAAAAATATCCCTTTTTCAGAAATTGCCTCGTCAAAATTATGGGTTTTCAAGATTTTGGATGGAAAAAATCCCCTGTTCTCAAATCCCCCCCCCCCCCCTCCCTCATCAAAGTGCCACCCGACTGAAGATCAACCTTCGTCATTCGAGAAGAGGGCCCCAAGGTTACTTTAAATCTCTATAAAATTTCTATTAAAAAATTAATTTCCTACATGCTTTCTTGGGGTTCTTTTTTCAAAGATTTTATTTTTCTAAAAAATCGCTTTTCTTGGAATTTTCCTTCCAAAAATTGTTTTCCTACATGGGAAAGTCCCTTTTACCACTAGGTCATCTACATTAAAAGCTCAAGACGTCATCACCATGTTGGATCATTGCAAGGAAGGAGTTAGGGTTTTTAAGAAACCAAAGTAAGTTTCTCTTTTCTTCTCTTATACTTTTTGTCCTTATTTTCTTGCATTTTTTTTCAAAAATTTAATTGTTTGTGCACATATTCCAATTGAAGACACATTTCTTGGATTGGGTTTTGCTTGGGTGGGACTACCATCTAAACTTACCTCACAGGTGCACTTTTCAAGGTTTAAGAAAGCTTGAGAAAGGATTTTCTCATGTAAAGATCTCAGAGATCTTGGTTGAATTATCTCTTGCCACTTGGGAAGGAACATTTCAACCTTGTATCGAGAGAGTGGATCCCATCACCATTTAAAAAATGGAGGCGAGTTAAAAAAATATTTTCAAAACCTCGTTGATAAAATTTCTTATTAACAATTTTTGGTGGTCGTGATGGGACTCACTCTCCTTTCTTTGATGAGATCTTTCATGACAAAATTCTTTCTCAAGAATTCTTGAAACTAGAGCACTTTTTTCACACACTCACATTTTTAGTGATCTACTTGACACGTAGATCTTAGAACTAGAATTGCTCACCCCTAGCATTCTCACAAACTTGTGTGTGAAACAATGTATACTTTGTGTGCTCTCTCGCTTTAGGATTTAGAAGGCCTTTTATTTTTGTGTGAAAGTTTTCAAACTACCTTGTCCCATTTTTTGGATTGAAAGATTCTCCTACCATGTATGAGGAGCCCTCAACTTAGATTTATCGGTAGGTGTTCATGGATTACCAATGTCCCTTATTGCAAGTAATAGAAGCCTTTAGCTTGGGTATATCACGAAAGACATAGAAGGGAACCATAACCCTATAACATCAAATAGACTTACTTGAATAATCCTTAATTAAAACACCTACATTTTTTTAATTGTGTGCAAGTTGCTGTTATGTGATACCTTGGTTGTTGTCTCAAGCTATGAGTAGGTATAGAAAGGGTATAAGCGATATAGACGAGGAGTTTGATTTGAAAGAGGGAATATAAGCCTTGAGTACATCTAGGGTACCTATGAGGGCTCAGAAAGCCAAGATGGTTTAAGAGGTACATCCAAAAGATAAGAAAGGTCTATCCAACTTAATGGAAAAAGAGAGTGAGGATGAAGCATCAAGGAAAACACCCAAGAAAGAAAAAACCCTAAAAAATAAGAAGAAACATGAACCAAAAAAATTTGAGGTCATATAATATGAGGAAGAGGAATGTGAGAAACTTAAAGGAAGTCCTAGGAAAGGAGGATCCAACCTTGTTAACCAAGAAGACCACGTGAGTGAAATGATAAAGAAATTCATGGAAGCTATGGGTAGGGATTGAATGAAGAAAGAAATTTTCTTCCTAAAAAAGATAAATCCTCAAAAAAGAAACCCAAGTCCAAGGTAGGGGATATCACTGATTGTCTAATAATGAAGACTACCCTAGGAAAATGAAATCAAAAGAAGTCAAGGGGAGGGAAAACTATGAAAGCTCAAATGAGGATAAAGATTATCTTAGGAAAGTGAGACCTAGGGAAGTTAAAAGTAAGAAAAGCTCAGATGAGGACGAAGAGTATTATCTCAAGAAAGTGAGAACCCAAAGATACAAAAAAGAACGACCCAAGATTAAGGGATCCAAGAAAATACTATGAGGAGTCTCAGGAAAGAGAGAAATATTATCCCAAAATAGAAGTTCGCTGAAGATACTACCAAGAAGAGCATAACCCAAAAGAAAAGAAGGTATCCAGGAAGTATAAAAACTCATCTGATGAGGAATATAACCCTAAGAAAATAAGACCTTTAGAAAAATATGAAATATATGAGAAGGGATATTAAAAAAGAATGCCAAGAAAATACTGAGAATATTTCTCAAAAAAAAAAAAAAATCCAAGAAAGTAAGATACCTCAAGAAGGTGGAAGAACCAAGAAGGGATGCGAAAAAGTTGTGAAAAGAAAACACAAATATGAAGATATCTCTTCAAAATTTAGAGGAAGAATATAGCTTCAAGATAAGGAAAGTCCTTCGGAAGGAAAGTGAAGAAAATAGAAAGGGAACAAGAAAAAATCCCCTCGAAACTAAAAAGGAAGTAACTAACAAAAGAAGAAGAAATTTATAAGGTAGTCTAAGAAGGGGGTCGGTTAGCTTGACTGAGTCTCATCTTAACCAGATCTTAATTACATAAATTAAATATCTAAAAATAATAAGCATAAAATTGAAACATGCCTTAGGTTGGATCCATGTGTTAAGTATTCCCACCCATAAGAAAAGTTTCTCCACATAAGGAGCTTTCTTTGGACACCATATATAATTTTTGTTGGACCCATATCTTTTTTTCTTGCTTGAATAGCAAGAGAACATGTGTTTTTTGACTTTTTGACCCTACACTCAACCACATAGGCTTTTATATCATCAAACTGGATCCCACATAAGCTGGAATAACCCTCCATGAGGCATGAAGTAGCGTCTTGGATTTGGAGCATGGATCTTGGGGTGTCTTCTATAATATGAGTCAAATAACAAGCGTTAAGAACGACTTTTTGATCTTGATTCGTATAGACCTGACTCATTACTCTATAAATAAATGGATCACAAACTAATATCAAAACCAAATGTCCCGCTTGGAACAAAAAAATGAGACATCAAATCCTACTAAACCAAAATAAATTGTGGCTGATTTGAGACCGTAACAAAAGCTAACAAGGATATGTGTGGTTCTATCCATGCCTATTGCGCATGGTTGGAGAATTGGTCAACTCCGTATCGAGAAAGCCTTTCTTCACATAAGACTGTTGATGAACCCGTTTTCATGGCTTCCAAGATCCATCAAAACCCCATCAGGTAGCATGCTCTCTATGGATTTAAATAGTCTGTGCACATGGTTCGATCATTGTTCCATTGACTGCCGCTTTGGTATGAGATTCTTTTATAGCATGGTTGACTCCTCACTCTTCATATGCAACAATCCTAGAGGAACTATACTGCTGCTCCTATATATATCAATGACATTGTCATCACTTGCAACAATCCTATATTCCTAACTAATGTCATTTCCCTTATGATGTCACAAAGGATTTTGGAACCCTACAATTTCTTGGAGTCTAGGTACAACTTAATGGTTGGATTTTCCTTGCTCAATCACGATATGCATATCAAATCCTTGAGCGAGCTCACAAGATTGACTGCAAACCAATTTCCACAGCCATGGTTGCTCATCCTCATGCTCCCATTCATGGCAATGCTTACCCTGATCCACATTTCTAGCAAAGCTTGGTTGGGAACTTACAATATTTGACATCACATTGGATACCCAGTCATCCTCTATGGATTCTCAGATGATGATTGGACTGGGTGTCCCAATATCGGTCACTCTACCTCAGGTTATTGCATTTATTTGGGAGGCAACTACATTTCTTGGACCTCAAAGAAGCAGCCTATTGTCACTCGTTCCAATGTAGAGGCTGAATTTCGCGCACTTGCGGCTACCACTGAGAAGTTACATGGATCTCATTCTTCTTAAGGGATATTAGGCTATATTTGTTAGGAACTCTGAGCTTGTTTTGTGATAATATATATGTCTTGCATCTTACTATCAATTCAGTTCTACATCACTGATCCAAATATATCAAGTTGGATTTTCACTTTTTTCGTGTACACTACTGGAAATTTGTGTTTTACTGGCGCACTTGTGAGATAGCGCCAGCGTAAAATGTGTTTTTACTGAGATTTCCTTTTTGTCATAGGCTTAGTTTTCACTGGCGCAGGAATCCCAACCCCAGTGAAAAATATTCTTTTGTAGCGCAACTCTACACTGTGCCAGAAAAAAAAAAGTTTACTGGCGCAACTTCAGACTGCGCCAAGCTTCCGACTACGCCAGAAAAAGTATTGTTTTACTGGGGCAGATTTTCCTTTTTCTTTTCGTTCCCTCAATTAAAACCCTTCCTCCCACTCCGGCCACCACCGAGCCCTCAACCCTGTCCCTCTTTGGCCGCCACCACTAAGCACTCGGCCCTCTTCCTCTTCGGCCACCACCGATGTCGGCCCTCTCCCTCTCCACCCTCGGCCCATTTCTTTCTTCTTCTGCAAGGCAAAAAAAGGGTATTTAGATTGGACACAGAGGGTAGAGAGAGAGATTAGGAGAGATGGAGCGTGTGTTCAGGCAGGTGGGTGATGGATTCGCTCTGATCACGACCGATACGTCGACGGTGCACAACATCCTCGTTCACAAATCTAATGAGGACAAGATCATGATCTTGGACTCCCACAAGCTCATGGGCGCCAACGGCTTGAGGGCAAAAGGTCTCCCCTCATTTCTCTCCTTATTTCTTCCTCCTCTTTTTTTCTTTTTTTGGGTTTTGAGATCTTTCTCCTAATAATCATTGGTTTTGTATGAAGTTGGGTGAAATTTATATTTTTCATGGTTTTGGGCATTTTTGCTTATTCTGGATTTTTTTGGGGGGTTTTGGTGCTTTTTGGATAGCTGGATTCGTATGATTTTAGTTTAACTTTTCACTATAGGAAAAGGGTAAAATTTGTGCAACTTTTTTTTTTTTTTTTCTTCTGTTTGTTTATTGAATATGTGTGGAATCTAGGGTTCAATTTACAAAATACATCCATAAGAATGTCCATCTCTATCAGTTCCGCAGTGGGATCCCTCTCACCACCGCCACGACAATGAATTTCACCTGAGGGGAGCTCCCCATTCCACTGAGGAAGGTACTGTTTTGATCTTCTTGGAAATATTTGGGGTTTTCCTGTTTTGGTGTTTTCGTGAAGGAACAGAACTGGTTTCCTTTTAGGGCTTTGAGAGAAAAGGGGTAACTTTCCCATTTTATTTTCTAATGCTGAATCTATGATCTATGTATATAAACGAGAAAGAATTGCTTTGAAGAAATAAGAAACAAAAGAAACTAATCTGTTGACAGGGGTAACTCTAATTAAAAAATATGAAACCAATACATCCTTTCCAAATCTTGGTGTACTTAAATGCATGATAGAGTGAAATTTCAAATATTGTCTTTCAGCATCCGTTTAACTTACATTTTTCTAGACAGCATGTTGGAGCAGAATGCGAATTCATGAGATGACAAATAATTTCCTATGATCTGTTCAACAAAATTGATGCAAAATCTTCTTTGACATAGTATCTAATAATATCTTCTCACTATAGTAAAAAAGGTGGTGGCATTAAGTTTTCATCTTTCTTTCTTTTTATCAAGGTAAAACTGATAAAGCAAAGCTTGGAGTTTCCAGAATTCTTTCTTTCTTTTTTATCAATTTTAGAGTTACTATATTTGAGTTGCTCTTTTTTTCCTTTTTGAGTTAGGTATGCAAGATTGTATTAGGTTTTTGATGCAAATATGTTCATAGTTTTAACTTTAGATTTTGTGTAGAACTTTAGATATTTGATTCTTCAGAATTGATCTGCTGATAGAAAATCAAGAATCCCAACCACAAGAGGAAGTGGAAGGCACCCATGATTAATAGGTTCTGCCTGCTTAATATAATAAGACACCTATTTTTTGTTTATTGATAAGAGTTCACACAGCCACACCTGACTACACACACATATTGTGGCGCCCCAAACCCCGACTTTGGAAAAACTTAGAATTTTCTGTGAATTTTTTTTTGAAAGGTTTTACTAGAAAACAAGGTGTAAGAAAAACAACAAAGCCGCGAGTCTGGACGGCCACAGGTGAGTGCAACGAGTAAACAAAAGTGTAACCATAAGTGCAATCACACAACCACAAATGTAAAGAGGGTATACAACCCCACAATTTAAAGTTTTCAAACAGTAAAAGTACCAGTCTCAAAAACAAGGAATATATCCCAACCAAAAGCCCAAAACCACAAGGGGCAGGATCTGCAACTCAAGTGTGGGTCCCCCAAGCCTCCACTGCGACGCCCCAGGATTTCCCGACTTGTAAAATCCTTTGGATTTTTTGAAAAAAAATATTTTTTTGAAAGCTAATGCGCAAGTGCGGAAGTACCAAAAAGAAAAACAAGCGGCGAACTCCTGGGCGGGTCACATGGGTGAAACAACAGTTAAATAAAACAACTTTTATTAATATTTACAAAATATACAACCAAATCCAAACACGATTTTAGCAAGAATGGGCATTACCGAATTAAAAAATGCATAAACAACATCTAATCCACCGGAATCTCCATGCATTTCATAAAATGCACAAATTGGAGTTCGGTTTCATTGCTTTATGATGAAAGGAAAGGATGTATGCTTCATTTAGTCAAAACTAGAAATTATGCAACTAGGAAGAGGTTAGAAATCTCACATCGAGGCTTTAGGGAAGATGGAGATGGTAGCTACGGTTGAGAAGCTCCACCCAACGCAACTGCAACACTCTCCAACTCTCTCACACTCACTCACGTTTGGAGAAGAAGAAGAGGGGGAAGAGAGAGAGGCTCCACCAAAATCGCCCAAATGAAGACCTCTTTCTCTCTCTTTAAGACTTTAAATATATAGGGTTAAAATAATGGACGGATGAGATTTAATGGGGCAAGATAGAGGGCTGGGGTGCTCCATGGCCCCCCCCTAGATGTCCACACCCAATGCATGTCATGCTCTTGAATCATTTTTAAAAAGGTTTAAAAATGCCCTTGTAAATCTTTGAAGTTTTAAAGGCTTTTTCAAAACCTTTTCAATGGCATTTTTGAAACCTTTTTAAAAATGATTCAAAAGCATGACATGCATTGGGCGTGAACATCTAGGGGGGGGCGTGGAGCACCCCAGCCCTCCATCTTGCCCCATTAAATCTCATCCGTCCATTATTTTAAACCTACATATTTAAAGTCTTGAAGAGAGAGAAAGAGGTCTTCATTTGGGCGATTTTGGTGGAGCCTCTCTATTTTCCTCCTCTTCTTCTTCTCCAAATGTGAGTGTGGGTGAGAGAGTTGGAGAGTGTTGCAGCTTCGTTGGGTGAAGTTTCTCAACCGTAGCTACCATCTCTATCTTCCCTAAAGCCTTGATATGAGATTTCTAACCTCTTCCTAGTTGCACAATTTCTAGTTTTGACTAAATGAAGCATACATCCTTTCCTTCCATCATAAAGCAATGAAACCAAACTCCAATTTATGCATTTTATGAAATGCATGGAGATTCCGGTGGATTAGATGTTGTTTATGCATTTTTGAATTCGGTAATGCCCATTCTTGCTAAAATCGTGTTTTGATTTGGTTGTATATTTTGTAAATATTAATAAAAGCTATTTTATTTAACTGTTGTTTCACCCCTGCGACCCGCCCGGGAGTTCGCCGCTTGTTTTCCTTTTTGGTACTTTCGCACTTGCGCATTTGCTTTCAAAAAAAAAATCCAAAGGCTTTTAAAGGATTTTACAAGTCGCCCTGGGGTGTCACATCCACCGTATGTCGTCGCATCAGCACTGCACCTGTTCGTCACCTACATCCCCATAAAACGGGGTCAGGCCTCTTGCGAGGTGGTGAAGAAACAACCACACACACACATACACACACACATATATATATATATATATATATATATATATATATATATATATATATATATATATATATCAATTCTGACAAGGAACATAAACAAGAACTAACAAGTGTCTGTGCCTATGTCAGGTAAGTGTGAAAGTGACAAGTACTAGTCAAGTAAAAAGAAACAGAGCTGAAATAATTGTAGAGCAAGTAACTCAAAACAGTAACTGAACTGTAACAAATGCTAAAACAAGCAAGTAACTAAAGTAACAACTGAACAAGTAAAGTAACTAAAGAGGAAACTACTGAACAAGTAAAGTAGCAACTACAGTAAGTCAGCTGATTGGTTAGTCTTTAAGTTCTTCTGATTACTCCTTCGGGTATGCGAAGGAACCTCGCATTCTGTGAGACATGCATCCGACGTCTGTTATTCAATTTCTAGTGTGGTAACCAGGGAAGCTACAGACCGAGTAAACCTCATGCGAGCAGTACACAGCTGGGAGAAAATACTCGCATAGGCAAGGATTGCAATCCATACTACTACAGTAGTGAGGTCCTAAAAAGGTAACCTCGACCTCCCTAACTCTGAGTGACTGGAGGCCAAAGGGCGCTACGGCTCCTATCATAACACGTGTCGTAGTAACGAGAAGTCACTCAGAGCTGTACCATCCACCCTCTCCAAGGTGAACCATTTTGTGAATGGGGCAAAGCAGGTTTATCTTTCTTAGGCTCATTATTCAGTCATACCTCTCAACGAAGAGTTTGCCTCGTGGTCCCCGTGGGGTACGCAAAACGAGGACTTGGCCTGCCCATCCACGTGCTCAGCCTCACGCGGCCAACAGAGCACACTGCTCGTGAAAGCAGTCACAACACCATATTATCTCTTTTCTAATTCAGGGTATAATCACATAAGAGTCCATTCACAACACAAGGGTCATTGCCCAAGGACTCCAACTGAGCCCAAAAAAAGTCATATTCATTCATACCCTATGGTGTTCAAGTTTCAGTCTTTTCATTTCATGAAGTAAGTGCACCTTGTGCGCTTACCAATGCCTCAACAATGTACCAATTCTGAGGTACACACTACTTAGTACCAGTGTCAAGATGTGCCACGTGCAAAGTGTAATAGTACCACATGCTTTCTAACTTTTGCACAACATAAATAACAGAGGCATTGCATAATTTTCATTTCTGAGAGACAAGTATATGTGCAAGCAAGTTTGCAGTTTCATGCATATGACATTCATCAATTTTCATTACTCACGAAGCTGTCTCTAACTTGTTATCATTGCACTTTGCATAACATGCAATTATTCTCACAGTAAAAATACACTATTTTGCATACTTCAGTGTCGAGATTGAATTTAACAATATTCTCATACGTATGGGAATTACATTCGCATTTCCACGGTGGATCGTCGCTCTTGCAGGGAAGATACAATTGCGATACGAAAGGCCATCATATGTGGTTCGTGGTTCGACACACTTACGTGTTACGATGAAAATTTATGATATCCCCATCTTATGGGAATAACATTAGCTTTTTCCACGTTATGGGATGCCACGCCTGCGGACCCAAAACAAAGATACTGCATAATACTTGTGATCCTAAATCATGTAGTCTCTAAGTACATGGATTTGCAATAGTGTTTGACTGCTTACTTTACTAGTTCGTTGAACGTAAACCAAGGCGTGAGGGTTTTCCTTACGCATTACGACACACATACGTGTCGAAGGTGAATTCTGGTAATATCCCATTCTAATGGGGATTACATTGGCATTCCACGGTTTGGGGTGCCGCGCCTGCAGATCTGAAACAAACCATCTGACAAGTCGAATGTGGAATAACACTAAGGAATCTCACATCTAATTCAGAGTGTAAAATTATCTAAAGAATCACTTGGATGGAACACCAGAGTGTCACATGTCCATTCGGTCGCACTGAAACGCTCAATTATGTGTTTTAATATATATATATATATATATATATATATATATATATATATATATATATATATATATATATATATATATATATATATATATATATATATATATATATAAAACTACCCAAACCCGGTGCATCCCAAGGAATGTGCACGCATGCCAACACCCTAACCAAATCACGAAAGGGTGCGGGGCAAGACTACCCACGAGGTTTGGACCTACAACGATTCAGCTAGAAGTAGGTTTGTGTGCTGGTCTTAAAAAGAGTAATTTAGCGTTGTGACAGCCAATTGGATGGAGTCATGGGGCTGCAAATGTGCCGAAAATGAACCCCGTATCCGCTGCCAAGGCGGGCCTACAGAGAAAACATAAGTCTGGTCCTCTGGACAAGACTGCTAGGTTTACCAAGTAAATCTCGTCTGACTCACAGTCCAGACCAGACTGCCATAATGGCTCGATTGGGGCTGAAACAGGCCGCCAAATGGGGCAGCCGCAGTAACCCTGCCAAATGGGTACCAAAGCGGCTGGTCAAGGGGTGTCTGGTCCATAGGACCATACCGCTGCTACTCACATACACAGGTCTAAACCTTTCAGTTCAGACCTGGACCAAAAGTCTGGCGCCCCACATGGCCTGGGTGCCCAGCACCATGCGGCTGGCACCCGGCCCCAACACGGGGTAAGACAAGGCTGGCACCTTGTGCCACACCCAAGCTGTCAACAAAAACCAGGTCTGAACTTTGGTTCAGACCTGATCCAAAGGTGAGCTAGCTGGGAAGAAAAGGGTCTGGGTGCTCAGCACCTAGTGGTGCGCACCCGATCTCGAACAAAGTGAAAAACCGGGCTCGGTCTAGGCTCACAAACAGCTGGTCAAACCGAACTGTAGTGCTGGTCTGAACCCATGGTTCAGACCGACACTTCAGTCCAAGACAAAATCTACAAAATAAATGAAACCTTTAAATTTTAACACAGAAAATATTATATATATATATATATATATTGCTTATGTTGGGTGCGCAGGCCAGCCGCATGGTGCCCAGCTCCAAAGTGGTGCAAATGGGTTGGCTGAAGGGTCTGGTCCACTGGACCAGACCGTGCAACCCCTAAAGCCATGAACAAGAGCCTATGGCTCGTACCCCAGATGAAAGAAAAGGGTTGGGCGCCTGCCATGGGCCGGCCCCAACCTGCTAACTCGCTTAGGTGACTTGTGCGCCAACGGTCCGAAGGGGACCAACGAACCTCTACTGGGAAAAAAAGAAACCGAAGGGCCTGGGCCCTTCCTCCTAGTGGGGCCTGGTCACACCGTGACCCAGACCACACCTGGCTGCAGCACTAGTCCCAACGCGCAGGGACTGGGTTGAGCCCAAAGCAAAAAAATTTGGGCAGGGTGGTTGCAACTGCTCATGCCTACAAGTAGGTGCTAAAGGGTGTTGGGTGTAGGCTGGACGTGCCTAGCTCGGTCCAGCACACCCCAGCAAGCTTCCAAGTCCACACCCATGCCATGAACCCAGCAACACAAGCAAAGAAATATAGCATGTTGGAACTAACAACATAAAAAAAAGAATATATAGGAGATGAAAAACTGAAGGTAAAATAGAAAAACAAAGTAAAACGATTTTCAATGGATGCAACAATCTAACAATGTAAATCATGATGAACTAATGAAAAGAAATATGTTTTTGCAAGCTAATCTTGCATTGGAGCACACGTGCATGGATGTGTTGCTCCATCGGTTTCATGTGTAACGAAACCTTGAACAAAATACATTGAGTCTTCACCTTGAAACTTGGAAATGGAGGAAGGTGTTGCAGCTCTTCACGTCAAGGAAGGGCTCCCACGGCTGGAGGAAGAAGGTGAGAGAGGGAGTTTGGGAGAGAGAAAGAGAGAGAGTGTTAGAGAGATTTTAGAAAAATCACCCAACTAAAGGGGCTCGACTTTTTCTAAGGGGTATTTAATATGGCTGGGCTGAGATGAAGGGTTAGAAATCACTCATCCTAGATGGAGGGCTGGGGTGGAACACGGTTTTTTACTGCCGCCCAGCCCTTCCATTCAGCTCCAAGAGTTTGAATAGGCTACTTAGTATTTACAAAGATGCCATGGGGCTGCCGCCCCATGCATCCAATGAAAAGTAGTCTTACCTAATGATGGCTTCTCTTGGAAAGGGCCCCTTGGGATCTCTCTTGAGTCCCAAGGCAAGCACTCCAATGCTTCCATGCCAAACCCAAGAGGGGATGGCGCCCTCCAAGGAAAATGTCTACTCCTCCTTCTAATGACATGACATATTACTATTTTAAGGTTTTTTTAAAAAAAATTCTTCTTTTTAATGATTTGGGTAGGGCCAATCGTGGCCCTCCCTTTATGAACTATCAAAGTCTCTAACATCAATGCCACTAACTCAGCTGGTCAACGTGACCAGCTGGTTCCATGGTCTTGGTCGTCCCAAGGTTCTCCAAAGTGGACGAATAAGGTCCTCGTCGACCTTGACCAAAGAAAGAATAAATAGTTTATTTTATTGATTTTCATCTTTAATTAAATTCTAATTATTTTTTCATGATGTGCTATAATTTTATTTTATAATATCTTTGTAAATGACATTACACAGCTACTCAAGCAAAGAAATCTTTGTTTCGAGCGAAATTGGTCTCGTTTAGGCCCTTGCTAAATTTCTAAGTGATCTCCCGTAATTCACATGCACTGATGGGGTTTTTTCGTGGTTCGGACCTCAAATTCGGAGTAAATCACCATAACTCTATTCCAAACTTACCCTAAAAATTTCGGAGATTAATTCGCCCTAGATTTTTCTCAATTGCCTTCTTACTTAAAATTACGTGATTTGACCCATATCTCAATGTAGGCTAAATTTCAAAAATTGCCAAATTAATAAAATTTCATCGATCTCCACACAATTACGTAATATTACATCAAAATAAATCATGGATCTTACATCCTCCCCTCCTTAAAAGGATTTCATTCGCGAAATCACCCTTAGGAGGTTACAAAAAGTTCTGGATATTT
This sequence comes from Nuphar pumila, assembly GCF_984573655.1. Classification (NCBI taxonomy): domain Eukaryota; kingdom Viridiplantae; phylum Streptophyta; class Magnoliopsida; order Nymphaeales; family Nymphaeaceae; genus Nuphar; species Nuphar pumila. The sequence continues at coordinate 27,092,725 of NC_143258.1, read as the reverse complement.
CTCTCATGCTCGCTTCTGGTTCCCATGTGCATTCTTCAATGCCATGGTGCTGCCAACGTACCTTAACTAGTGGAATAGTCTTGGTACGCAAAACCTGATCTCGTCGATCAACTATCTCGATAGGTCATTTTGTCAAAGTCAGATCTTCTTGCACTTCCACATCTTCATAACGACTGATGTGCGATGGGTCAGGAATGTACTTCCTTAGCATCAACATATGAAAAATATTGTGAATGTGGGCATATTGTGGAGGTAACTCGACACGATATGCCACTTCACCAATCTTGGCCAAAATCTCAAACGGTCTAACGTATCTCGGACTCAACTTTCATTTCTTTCCGAAACGAAACACACTCTTCGTTGGCGAAACTCTGACGAAAACCATGTCACCAACTTCAAAAGACAACTCGCGACGTCTCTTATCGGCATAACTCTTCTGTCTATCTTGCGCTGCCATCAAACGTTCTCGAATCTTCTGCACCTGCTGAGTGTAGTGCTGAAGAACAATCGGCGATTCTCTCGATCTATCGCTGATATCGTCCCAATAAGACGGTGATCGACAAGGTCTCCCATACAACGCTTCGTATGGGGCCATCCCGATACTAGCGTGGTAACTGTTGTTGTAGGCGAACTCAACCAAACATAGGTGTGAATCCCATTCACCCTTCCAGTCAAGCATACATGTTTGCAACATATCTTCTAACGTCTGAATCGTTCGCTCGGATTGTCCATCCGTCTGGGGATGAAAGGTTGTACTGAACTTCAACTTCGTTCCCAAAGCAGACTGCAACTGACCCCACAGTCGCGATGTAAACCAGGGATCACAATAAAAAATGATCGATCTCGACACCCCATGCAGTCGCACAATCTCTCTGACGTACAAGTCAGCTAGGCTCTCGAGAGATTGACTGATCCTGATCGGCAAGAAATGGGCAGACTTGGTGAGTCTGTCCACGACTACCCAAATCGTATCATGCTTACGTCTCGTTTGTGGTAAACCTACCACAAAATCCATCGCAACATCTTCCCACTTCCATTGAGGAATCTTGATCCTTTGCATGGAACCACCAGGATGTTGGTGCTCCACCTTGACCTGCTGACAAGTCAAACACCTCGCAACGTAAGCCGCTATCTCGCGCTTCATGCCATTCCACCAATACTTCTGTTGCAAGTCCTTAAACATCTTCGTTCCGCCTGGATGAATCGTATATCTCGACATATGCGCTTTATTAAGAATCTCTTTCTTCAGCTCAGGGTCGCTCGGAACCCAAAGACGATCTCTCATACGAATGCTGCCACCATTTGACATACTAAAGAAAGAATCTGCTTGCTCTGCCAAGGCTAGAAACTTACCATACTGGTCGTCAAGCTTCTGAGCCTCCACGATCCTCGACAAAAACTCTGATCGGATGTCCAGACCAGACAATCTGATGGAACCGCCTCCATCTGAAAAAGGTTTCCAGGCTAAGAAATCCTCAATAAGCTTTTGGCTCCACACGATACTAGCCAGAACACCACTCAATTTGCGGCTAAGCGCATCCGCCACAATGTTCGCCTTACCAGGTATGAACACCCCAAATTTTTCAAAATTTTGTAAATATCCCCGTTTTGCCCTTTGCCCCCATTTTCTGGGTAATTGAGTCAGTTTTAAATCTAAATTCCATTCTGTTTCTCAAATTTTGTTGAAATTAAATTCATTTTCCATATCTGACTCAATTTCGGATCCGGATCCATTATCAAAATCCAAATCTGAGCTTCATTATCCAATTTTAAATTAAATTCTCCAAATTACCAAAATAATCTTTTGAAAAGCTCAGACACTTCGTCCGGCATCCGTTTGGATCCATTGAGTTGTATTTCTCGATTCGAGGTTTAAAACTCGAGTATTTCCTCAAAACTTGGGTCCAAACCCATTTTCTGAAGAAATTTCCTCAAAAATAGCCTTGAAAACCTTCTCTTGTAAATATTTCTCAAAAATACAAAAAAAAAATTAGTTTAAATCCTTGTTTTGCCGTACATTTTAGGATTTTGTATTTCCCAAAATACAAAAAAATAAAAATACTCAGAAAAAAATCAAAAAAATTCAAAAAAATTCAAAAATAAAGGAAATCGTAAAATGGTTTTTTAGAAACCTGTTTTTGAAAAAACTTTTTAAAGAGGCCCTTCTATGGAAAAATGGTATTTTCATTTAAAAGTCGAGTTAGGGTTTTGAAAACCCTAACTCTCGCCTTCTCCCCTTTCTTCTCCTCTCAGCCGCCGCCCTCCTTCCCTCTCCATGGTCGAACCCTCCTCAGCAAGCCACCCATCCACAACCTCCACCTTCCATCGCCTTCCATCTTCAACCGATTCCTTCTCGAATCCTCCTTCTTCCTCCTTAAAAGGGGACTCAAGAAACCCTTCCTCGGGATCGCTTCTTCACCTCCCCATTTCTGCACATAGCTCCCTCTTTTTCACGCACCATCCCTTTTTCCACCCCAGCACCTTCATCATCACACCTCTCTTCATTTCCTCAATCTCCTTCTTCCCCATTCACTCTGACTGCCTCTTCATTCCGGCATCAGCGAGAAGAAAGAGAATCCTCTTTCGGGTTTCAGAGTTGCAGACGACCCTCTTCCTTCCCTTTAAAAGAAACACGAAAAAAAAAACTCAGGAGATCGGTCGTTCACCCAGCCACGTTCTTCCTCTCCTTCACATTCTTGTTTCGACTCTCCCCCCAACCGACTGAAAGGAGTCGATCAATCTCGAAAGTTAGAGGTAAGTAACCTTTCCATCTCTGATTCTCGTGAAATTCCTTTTTTTCCTCTCATAGCATCGCCCTGCGTTTCTTTTGATTTTTCATTTTTTTTTCTTTCTTTTACTCTTTCACAAGGCAAAAGGATGGGTCGACCTGCCTATAGCAGGATCGACCCATCCTGTGCGACATCAATGGAGTCTTAGAACTCCAACACATTTTTTTTCATGTTATTTTGACTCTTGATCTCCTGTTTAAAGGTTTATTGATAATCGATTGCTCATTTTGATAATGTTCAATGTTCATCTTCTTCCTTTTCTACGGATTCGTTGTTACGATCTTGGAGACTCTGTGGTCATCGTAACTGTTCTGGATTAACGTGTAATTTCGATATGATTCCCTCGTTATCTTTTGATTTATGCCTTTATCTCATTAGCACTTCTTATTTCTGTTCAGGACATTAATTTGGCATCATGTTTCATTTTCTTTTCTTTTTTTTTTAGTAATAAGTTCGCTTTTGTGTTAGATTCAAAATGTCTTCAACTTCCCACATTTCTTCTTTTTTTTTTTTGCTTGGTGTTCACTTTGTCCAGCCTATCTGATTATTATAACCAATCTTCCATCAACCCCACATAGCTGCTGCGATCGGGTTTGGTTTATTTTGTTGCTTGGACATCATTGGGATTTTGGGCGTTTCATGCCTTTTTGCACTTCTCTGTGTTTCACATAGTACACTATCAAATCCCAAATCTCATCCTGCCTCCCGATCCCTATATTCTCTATTTTTGAATGAAGCTATATTCATCGTGGGTTTTGTGCTTCCTCCATTGTTAAAAATACAACGATTGTCTGAAGGCCATGGCACAAAACATGAGTAGATAAAATTCATTTTCATTTGATTATGTCCGAGATGATCTCGTTTAGCCTCGTTAAGATTTAGCAGAGTGCTGCTGAAATCAGAACAGATGGGTATAAGATTCGGTGTCTACGTTGGATCTGGAGAGGAGCCACCATTTGATCTTCTCAATCAGCATTTTCCCTTGTGTTTAATTTGTCTGATTACATTCTCTAATCTTATGATTATATCATTGTCTCTGCATATCCATTTACAGTTAAAGCACGGTTTGAAATCCAGCTTCATCATATTGGGCCTGTTCATAACGACTTGATTTCAGATTGTCTCAGAAGCTAGTTGCAAAGTTCAGTCTGGCGATAGTCAGTTTGGTGATTATTGGATACCCAGACTCATTTCCTCTTTAAAAGCTCTGATTCAAATTTTAGATATGCTAATTTGATTGCATGTTCTTAGGATCGTTTGCTTAACTGAGTAGCTGTGGGACTAATTAAAGATTAAAATGCAGAAAGTGCAAAATTCAACTCTCTGTTCCTGTGCAGAGGAGATCCCATACCCTCTCAATTGATTGACTAAAACAGATATTTGCGGTGCTAGTTCCGGTGGAAGGTGTTCAGCTGCAGGATAATCATGGCACACCCTATAGCTCCCAGTTGACCCTTCTGCAAAGCCTCCACGTTCTCTAGGCTTTACAACCCATGAGAAAATGCTCCAGTAAGCTAGAGAGCTCTATGGCTGTGGAAGACCCCTTATAAAATTTGGAAACATGGGGGCTCTGGGTTCCTAAAATCAGTGCCAAGACAAGAGTTGTGTGCTGGGAATAAAGGACGGTGGCAGATTGATAATCAGATCGCAGGGGCGCAAGCTGTTGGACAGATAATCGCAGAAAGGTATGTGTCATTTCCATATGTCCTCCTGAGTTCAAAGTTCATGTGTATGTTGTATTCATCTCCACCCATTAGTTTGAATCTTTAACATGCATGCAAAGGCATTAGAATGTTAACCTGCATAATAGATCCACCTATTGTCCTCTGCATTTTACAATTAATATTCCTCATCAATCACTCTCTGTACACTGTATACAAATTGCCACAACTCCATCCGAGCTTTCATTTTACATGTCATTGCACAAAGCATCTGGATGTGCTGATTGAAGTCAATTTGCTAACACTGTTAAGATAAGCTCACTGATGATATTGAGATCCATTCACAAATATCACTAATTGCAGATATTCAGCAGTCGACTCATGATTAAGACTTATTGATTTACCTTATTATGCTAAGTTGATTGCAATTTATTGTTTCATCTGTTGAGGTTTATTTTACCAATAATCAGCTTTGGACATGACTTTGGACATGACTTTGAAAAGTGGTTTTGTAGTCCATTCAAAATATCGATAAGCTAAAACAGTTCAATTCTTCATCATAGTATGAGTGTGCACCCCAATTCTCATTTTTTTTATAAGGCAAGGCATATGTCATATATATATATATACAAATATGTACAATGCATATGCATATATGCATATATATATATATATATATATATATATATATATATATATATATATATATATATATACATATATATATACATGGGCATATATACAAGTGTATATCATTTTCTACTTTCTCCATCATAAACATCTTGGCATATGATCATTTTTTTTATGTGCAATTCTCTTCTATCTTCGTATTAACCCAGTTGTTTTGCAGGAAATATGTGGAAAAGGTCATTATTTGGAATTGTAAATTTGATTTCATGTATTGTAATAGTTAGATTTTTAATGAGAATCTACATTTCTTGTTTTAGATAGAATGAATGAGCATCATAAACATCATGAGTTATTTGTTTTTCATACATTTTTTTATTTTTTCTCAAATTCTCACAAATGGTGAAACACGAATGGCACGTGCACCATTTCATAAGAGGTAATTAATCCTAAGTTGATGATTTACATCAATGGCCATAGTCAGGATGTAAACAAAACTTAGGATTTTCATCTTTTACGAAATAACACTGGATCCACACTGGACCCATTTTCAAAATTCATCATATTTTCCTTAAATATCTTCTTCTTTTATTAGAATTTAACTTACAATTAATTCAAAAACATATACCAATGGCCATAGTCAGGGTATATTGAGAGTTAATTTCATTTTGAATTCTATAAAAGCACCAAATGTGTTTTATTCTTCACCTGAATTTAAATATAGATTATTATATAATACATTCAATGACCATAGTCAAGGATGTATTATATCTTCAATCTTATTTTAATTCATCAAAAGAATGAAATAGCTTTTCAAAATCCAATTTCAAAATTCTTTTAATTCATTCATCATTTAGGATAGAACTGCATCATATTTTCAAAATTACTTTTTCAAAACTCCAAGTGATGTAAATATCTTCTTCAATCAATCTTCAATCCTATTCATCTTTTTTTCAATTCTATTTCATTTTCCTTCTCAGAGTCCAATTTAACTTTGAGATTTCAAATTCATTTTCAAAAGCTCCAATCAAACTCAGAGTTCAATTTAACTTTGAGATTCTTGATTCATTTCAAGCTTCAAATCCCAGGTCTAAATTGACTTTGGGATTCATCTGTATATTCAAAATTCAATTGTCTAAAATTCCTTTTTCCAAATTCAAATCAGACTTAGAAATTCTTGATTCCTCTTCTGAATTTAACTCCAAACCCATTCTAGGATCCAGGATTCAACATCTCACCTTGGATCTCAGACTTCAGATCCAAATCCATCTTAGGATCCAGAGTCCAACTCTACCTTGGATCTCAGACTTCAGATCCAAATCCATCTTAGGATCCAGAGTCCAACTCTACATCGGATCTCAGACTTCAGATCCACAATCTATCTTAGGATCCAGAACCCAACTCCACATTGGATCTCAGATTTCAGATCCATTCCATTTCAGAATCCAGAACCCAAAAATCCATCTTAGATTCTAAAAACCTTGGATCCCATTCTTTTTAGGATTCAGAATCCAATTCCAATTCTAGATTTCAATTCCATTTTCGGATCTAAATCCGGATTTCTTAAATCCATTTCCATTATTAAATACCATTTAGATTTCTCAGATCCATTCTAAATTTAAGATTTTCAATTTCAAAATCTAGATTCAATTCCATCTCAAGTATTCATTTCCTTTCCTAAATTCAGAGTTCAAATTCAAAATCCATTTCTGACTTTGAAACTTCATTTCCTCTCATTTTAAAATTTCAAGTCATTCCTTCTCATTTATTCTTCCAAAACTCTGATTTACTTCAAAGACTTAGAACTTCTCTGATCTATCTCAAGTTCTAAGTTAGATTCAATCATTTCTTCACTCCCTTACCAAATTCATCTCAGAATACTTGGAAAATTTTAAAATATCTTTCAAAAGAGTATACATCCTTGCATTGCACAAGCATGACTCTTTGTGCATTTAGATCTTTAGGATAAATTCTTAGATTATATTTAGGCAAAAGCAAAAGGCATAGATTCGATCCTTGGTTCGATTACCCCTGGTAAAGGCGCCAGGAACGGTCGAACCTCGTACCGACGAGCGAACCCCGTCTCTCCATTTTCCCGCAAATTTTCAAAACGGAGGCGAGTTAGATTTCTAAATATTTTCAAATTAAGGTCAAGTGAAAACCCGCAAAAGAGTTCCTCTTCTCTCTTCCTTCTTTCTTTTCTTTTCTCTTTCTCTTTTCTCTCTTTTATTCTTCTCCCTTCAAAAAGGAGGAAAATAGAGGTTAGAAAAAGGGAAAGAGAAGGAAGAGAGAGAAACCACCAAAAAGGAAAAATTTTGTGATGATCACAGTTTTGGCGACCGTGATGGGACCCGTCTTCGTCCGGTTGAATCTATGCCTTTGCTTTGCTTTTATATAATCTAAGTCTTTATTCTAACATATGTCAGCCACATTTTCATGCAAACCTTAGGATGCCTAGATTTTGTCCTAAGCTGACATCATTGCATATAGGATCTAAGTATGGTTTGGTAGGACCATATTGAGGAGATTATATCCATGTTCACATTAGACTTAGGTCTTAAATACAACTCTCCTCAATTTTAGGGATTGAATGCAAAACAATGTATGCAAGTGTATGCTTCTCTTTATTTAAATCTATCTCTTTAGGACTTGCATTAGAGCCTTCTGGTTTTATCTGCATGTTGATCATATTTTGAAAACATCCCTACCTATATTGTCTCGGTCTTCACGTTGCTAGGCTGTCTCACTGAACCATAGTTTGGGAGAGAGCCTCACAACTGGACCACTTATTTGGGCTCGCGCCCCCCTACCACATACCTAAGGGCCATAGTCCGAGGTATATCGGTAGGTGCTCAAGGATGTTGGGAAGCCCTTACCTTAGAACCGGAGAAATATCATATATGCCACGTACTTCGAGCTTCGGCTTGAGTATATCGGCATACCGTGATTGGAATCAGATGATCTAAATCTTAGAGTTAGGATTAAGGTCCTATCAGCCATTTCAAATATTACATATAGAGTCAGCTTTAGGGAGTGCTGTTTGTACATCCTTGTTTGTATATCTGTGATTGTGTGATACTTTATATCTTTCTTATATTTTCCAAAACCCTGGGTATATATTATTTAAAATTTCCTCTTTTAAAACCCCAGGTGTATCCTTTTTCTTCTTCTTTTCTTGATTTCTTTAAATTCTTTTCTGATCCTGCCTGCAATTTTTCCAACTTTTCAAAATTTACCATCCATTATTATAAAAATTTTCTTCTACGTATCTTCTAAATCTATTTTGTAACAAAAATCTCTTTCATCAAGAGATGTCCTTTTAATCATATTCTAAATTGTTTATTTTTTCTCACGGGAAAATAATACGACTGTCATGCCTCTCGTGCGGGCTCAATCCCTAGTAGTGGGATATCTCTTTGTCAAATTCGATTTCTTCCTTTATCAAAGTTTCCTCCAAAATCTTTCTAAAAGGGTCCCATTTTGTCCTAGCAGAGAGAGCATTCGGTATTAACGGGTGGTTCAGACTAAGACTAGAGGCCGCACCAGTCAGAAGCAAGAATTGAGAAATGGACTCTCAGAGGTTTGCTAGAGAAGGAGATCAGGACAGCCAGAATGAGATTGATCCTGCCATATATCGGTTGTTCAAAAGGATGATGGTTGAGATATTATCCGAGCAGGCTGAAGCCAGTTTTGGAAAAGCTCCCACCAAGGAAGAGACACCTGTCACTTTCCGAACGAGCAAACACAATGATGGCAGTGCAGGAAGTTCTAAAATCAGCATGAGTTGCAACAAAGGCAACCCGGGCAATCAAAACAGCAATTTGGAGTCATCTAGGAACCAGAAGGGAAAGTTCAGCAGAAACCAAGATGAACCACTTAAATCCAATCCTCCGCAGAAGGATAAGAATCAGGAAAAGCTAAAGCGTAAAGATTGGAGTAACAACCGAGATTTCACTCCCTTGGATGAGCCGCTGGATAAAGTTCTTGAATACATGTTAACCAAGAGACTAGTCAGGCTCCCAAAAGCCACGAGTCCTTCCACTATCTTGGGAAAATACAAGAACCAATTCTGCAAATTCCATCGGACAACAGGACATGACACTGATCATTGCTTTGTTTTCAAAAATATTATTCAAGACTGCATTGATAGAAATTTTTTTGTTGAAGACAAAGAAGAAAAGTGCCTGATTCCCCTAACCAAGCAGGTTCAGTCTAGCTCTCAGAAAAGGGACGACTTTCGACAATCAGGCAAGCCAAAGGGGACAAAGCATGTTGGCTGGAGTTATGATCGCCAATTTTCCCCTTTAGGTCAGCCAGTCGAGGAGATTCTCGAATACCTGCTCACGGAAGATATGATCAAGCTTCCCAGGGGAGTTGATCCTTCAGTCGCCATGGGAAAATGGAAAGAGTGTTTTTGCAAATTTCATCAAGTAAGGGGGCACGATACAGAGCATTGCTTCGTCCTCAAAAACATCATACAGGATTTCATCGACAAAGAAATTTTGGTACCAGATGAAGGAGGGGAACAACCTGCAGTTCCAACCTAGACTCTTCCGGATCACCCGAAGAATTGATAAAACCAAAGTTTCCTGCTTTCGTCTCTTTTTGTTAGTTATCTTGTAGGGGCCAGTCAGCTCAACCTTCTATGGATCTTTTCCTTTTTAAAGTTCTTGTAAATATTCAGTTTTTGTCATAAAACCTTTGCTTATCAATGAAATGTCAAATTTTCTTTATATCTTTGATATTCAAATACTTCCTTCTTTTGCCATACTGGGGCATTTAAATTCTTGTTTTTTTTCGGAACGTGAGACAATCCTGACATCATTCATAAGAGAAATGATATTACCTATGAGGGCTTTTTCAAAAATCATGAAATTTTGAAAAAAAATCTTCGTTATGACCAAGGAGTTCAAATATTCCTTGGTCTAACCTTTGACAAAAATCAACCCTCGTGTTGATCATGTCTTCAAAAATAAGTTTTTCAAACCATTATATTGAAAGATCAACCCTTGTATTGGTCTTATCTTCCAAAATGAATTTTAAATTTTTCAAAGATCAATCCTTGTGTTGATCTTATCTTTCAAAAATGGATTTTAAATCTTTATATTCAAAGATCAACCTTTGTGTTGGTCTTATCTTTCAAAATGGATTTCAAATCTTTATAGATCAACCCTTATCTTCCAAAATGGATTTCAAACCTTTTTTTAAAAGATCAACCCTTGCGTTGGTCTTATCCTCCAAAATTGATCTCAAAACTTTTCAAAGATCAACCCTGTTGTTCTTATCTTTTAAAATGGGTTATAAATCATCATATTCAAAGATCAATCATGGCATTGGTCTTATCTTCCAAAAATGGGTCTTAAATCATTATATTCAAAGATCGACCCTGTGTTGGTCTTATCTTCCAAGATTGGTTTTAAGCATTACCTTCAACGATCAACCCTTGTGTTGATCTTATTATCAATTTTGAACTGTCATTTTTAGAAATCAGATCTGTTGTTGATCTTCTTTTTCAAAAATTAGATTTCAAAATCATTGCCTTCAAAAAATTGCCCCTCATGATGATCTCTCATGTTGATTCGAAGGATCAGTCCTCGCACCAATCATTCTTCTTGCGGTGGATTTTCTTCCCAAAAATGATTTTTCACTTAAATAAACATTTTTCTTTAAAGATCCCATGTGCAGGCAAGATCAGACAAACTCTTTTTCGAAAAATCTTCTCAACTTTTCAGTTAATCTTATTATCTTTATTAGTTGCATTCATTTCATCTTCAATTTAATCAAATTTTCGTCAGTTTATTATCTTTATCAATTTTTTTTGTCAAGTTTTTGTCAATTTCATTAAATTCTATCAATTTTTATTCTTAAAAACCCCTTTCAGGTTAAGGGATAAACCTGACCCTCGTTGTCCGAGGTGCTGCCCCTTTCAGGTTAAGGGAAAAACCTAACCCTCGTTGTCCGAGGTGCTCCCATTCAGGATAAGGGATAATCCTGAAACCCCTCGTAGGAGCCACGATGCTACCTATGAGGATTCTTTTGTAAATACAAGTTTTATTAATCTTTGTTGATTTTCTAGATTTATATCAGTTTCTCTTCATTAAAACTCTTTAAATTCTATTCTTCTTTTCATTCAGGATAAGGGATAATCCTGAAACCCCTTGCAGGAGCGATAGTGCTACCTATGAGGATTCTTTTGTAAATAACAAGTTTTATCAACCTTCATTTGATTTTCTAAATTTATATCAATTTCTCTTCATTTAAATTTTTCTTAAATTCTATTCTTTTCCCCTTTCAGGTTAAGGGATAAACCTGATGCCTCTTTCCCATGAGGTATTTTCTAAATCTTTCTTTTTTTACCCCTTTCAGGTTAAGGGATAAACCTGACCCTCGTTGTCCGAGGTGTTCCCATTCAGGATAAGGGATAATCCTGAAAACCCCTCGTAGGAGCAACAACGCTACCTATGAGGATTCTTTTGTAAATAACAAGTTTTAACAACCTTCATTTGATTTTCTAAATTTATATCAATTTCTCTTCATTTAAATTTTTCTTAAATTCTATTCTTTTCCCATTCAGGATAAGGGATAATCCTGATACCCCTCATAGGAGCATCGTTGCTACCCGTGAGAATTTTTTTCCAAAAACAAATTTCCAAATAAATCTATTTAAATTCCTCTCCATATTTATAAATTTTATTCTTCTTCAAATTAAGGGATAAATCTGGATTATTCCACCAAAAAATTCTTCAATTCTCATCAAATTTTATTCCATACTCCTTTAGGATAGGAGGAGATCCTGAAGCCGTTCGAACCTTAGGCCATCTTGGGTCTAGGATCTCGAATAAATCCCTCATCTTCATCATCAAAATCTACTCATGCTTCTGTCAATCCTTCAAGTTCCGACTCTTGGGTAGAAATTATTTCCTTCCCGTCTGAGTTCCGACTCAGGTTTTTGTTTTTGTTTTTTGTTTTCATTTTTATTTTTAAAGATCCGGGTTCCGACTCGGGTTTTCCCTTTTTATATATCGTTTGAAGTCTCGAGTTCCGACTCGGACTTCCTATCGGATTCAACGCTCGTGTTGAAACCGATCGTACCCTTGAAGATTCAAGTTGTTCAAAACTCGGGTTCTTCCATTTTTATCATTATTTTGAAGATCCGGGTTCCGACTCGGGTTTTCCCTTTTTATATATCGTTTGAAGTCTCGAGTTCCGACTCGGACTTCCTATCGGATTCAACGCTCGTGTTGGAACCGATCGTACCCTTGAAGATTCGAGTTTTTCAAAACTCGGGTTCTTCCATTTTTATCATTATTTTAAAGATCCGGGTTCCGACTCGGGTTTTCCCTTTTTATATATTGTTTGAAGTCTCGAGTTCCGACTCGGACTTCCTATCGGATTCAACGCTTGTGTTGGAACCGATCGTACCCTTGAAGATTCAAGTTGTTCAAAACTCGGGTTCTTCCATTTTTATCATTATTTTGAAGATCCGGGTTCCGACTCGGGTTTTTCCTTTTTATATATCGTTTGAAGTCTCGACTTCCGACTCAGACTTCCTATCGGATTCAACGCTCGTGTTGAAACCGATCGTACCCTTGAAGATTCGAGTTGTTCAAAACTCGGGTTCTTCCATTTTTATCATTATTTTGAAGATCCGGGTTCCGAATCGGGTTTTCCCTTTTTTATATATCGTTTGAAGTCTCGAGTTCTGACTCAGACTTCCTATCAGATTCAACGCTCGTGTTGGAACCGATCGTACCCTTGAAGATTCGAGTTTTTCAAAACTCGGGTTCTTCCATTTTTATCATTATTTTGAAGATCCGGGTTCCGACTCGGGTTTTCCCTTTTTATATATCATTTGAAGTCTCGAGTTCCGACTCGGACTTCCTATCGGATTCAACGCTCGTGTTGGAACCGATCGTACCCTTGAAGATTCGAGTTGTTCAAAACTCGGGTTCTTCCATTTTTATCATTATTTTGAAGATCCGGGTTCCGACTCGGGTTTTCCCTTTTTATATATCGTTTGAAGTCTCAAGTTCCGACTCGGACTTCCTATCGGATTCAACGCTCGTGTTGGAATCGATCGTACCCTTGAAGACTCGAGTTTTTCGAAACTCGGATTCCCCATTTTTATCATTGTTTTAAAGATCCGGGTTCTGACTCAGGTTTTTCCTTTTATTTTGAAGTCTCAAGTTCTGACTTGAACCTCCTTCTTCCAATGCTCGTATTGGACAAGTTATTGTGAATTCGAGTTTTCGCATTCACTCATTTCTTCCCCTTCAGGATAAGGGATAATCCTGAAACACCGGCAATCATTCTCGCTTAATTCTCAAGTATCTTTGAATGTCGATCTCGTTTTCAAAATTCTCCTAGTGAACCATCCAGTGCTCGTGCTGGTGTGCATTTCGAAAACCTGGTGCTCGTACTGGTGTGCATTTCGAAAACCCGATGCTCGTATTGGTGTGCATTTCAAAAACCCAGTACTCGTGCTGGTGTGTATTTCGAAAATCCAGTGCTCGTACTGGTGTGCATTTTTCAAAAACCCAGCGCTCGTACTGGGGCTTTCTTTTTGAAATCCAGTGCTCGTGCTGGCACATCTAGCGCTCGTGCTAGTGTTTGGCTGACTAATCAGTTAGCCAACCAGGTTCAGCCTTTGTGCTAACCAAACATCATCATTGCAAGCTCTAAATTCTCAATTTCGACCTTCGGGTCATCATTTTATCAAAAAATCAATCATTTTCTCTTGCGAAGGACCCTCTTCAGGGAGAGTTCGAGGGAGCTCATTCTTTTCGCATGCAACCATCTTTCGTTCGCAAGAACCCTCTTCCAGGGAGAGTTTGAAGGGACTCATTTTCTTAGCGAACAGTTTGCAAAACAACAACCAACTTTACACAAGAGAACCCTTTTTCCAGGGAGAGCTTCGACTGAAGCTCGTTTCTTTTGTGGCCCCCTGTTTTTATCATCTTTGGCCAACTCCTTCACAGAGGACCGTCTTCTAGGGAGAGTGTGATGGACTCGTTCCTTTGTGATACTTTCAACTTTGTTTTTCGGCCACCTTTCCATAAGAGAAGCCTAGAGATAGGGAGTTTTGACGAAAACTTAATTTCTCTTCGAAAGTTCCGTTTTGCAAACACCTCCTCTTTCAGGGAAGAGAGGAGTATTTCCAACTTCCCATTCAGGTAAGGGCTTAAGCCTGAGTCTCTCTTTTTGGGGAAAAAGAGAGGAGAATTTTGTCATGGATGTGTCGACTCGATATCAAGTGATTTCTTTCATCGAGGATTTCTAGAATACGTTGCCAATTTGCTATCAAAAGTCATTGTTGATCTCAAAGCTTTTGTCGCACAAAGAATTATCTCAAACTACCTTCAGTATCATTTTCAAAAGAGCAAGACTCTTGCAAAATAAGAGCTAAATTCAAGCTTTTTCTGTTGGTCAACCAAGAGGTTGAAGAAAAATCTTTGATATGACCGGCAAAGGAAAATTCAATGATGTTGAAAAGCCATAAGTGAACTGATATTGATCATAGCTGTGGCGCATTCTTAAAGATTATTCTTTTGGCGGTAAGACAGTGGAAATATCCTGGGCAGTAAAAAGAACCTACCCGATCCATATATCCTCAGTCATCCAAGCTAAGCTGCAATCAACTATCCGCAAAAGGGATCTCTCAATTGTCGTCAAGATGAAGGCGAATTAAGCGAGTGGACCCCCGGGGCCAAAGAAGATTTGAAACATCTCCAAGATGACGGAGTTTGTGACGGATCCTTCCAGAGAAAGTTCGGATCACCGTCGAGATGAAGGCGGATGCGATGAACCTACCGACAAACCCTAAAAGATATTTGATTTCTGCTACCATTTAGAGATTTCAACCCAAGAACCGATGTCATAATTTCGGAGAAAGAAAAAGAAGGATCGGATCATCTCCAAGATGAAGGAGTTTGTGACGTACCCTTCCTCGAAAAAGAGAGAAAAGTCAGAACATCTCCAAAATGAAGGAGGATGTAAAAGAACCCAGAAAAGATCCATGGTTCAAAAGAGTGTAAAAAGATCATCATGGGAAATGCCCAGGATATCAAACTGCCCGAAACTGTCAAGAATCATCTTTATCTATGTGAAATTCTTTATCAATGTCTTTTCACTTAATTGCTTTTATGAAGCTAAGAATGTTTCCTCTCTTTCATATCAAGGAAATTGATATCTTCCTTGAAGAAACTCAACAACAACAAATTTGCATTTGATTCTTAATTCTACAGAGTTAGCCCAATTGAAGCTAATACTCTAGGTAGAAAGAGGTAATATTTTCACACATGAGCACAATTCAATCATTCTGAATCAACTACAATTTTTGGCATCTTATTGGCAATATTTTCTAGTTATCCCAACATGAAGTGTGAACTTGAGGATCGTTTTGACGTATCCTGACGTCATCCCTCCTTAGGACTGAAAAGTCCTTTCCTTCCGTCTGATCTGAGCGCTCTCAGATTCGCACACTTCCCTGTGCTCCCCACTGCCCGCCATGGACAGTTCCCGCTCAGGATAAGGGTTAAACCTGAACTTTTTGCAAAAGATCTGTTATTGTCAAAAGCTATTTTCAGTCTCAGCAATGAGGCGCCCAAGAACAACCCCTTTTCAAGCTTTAGGGACCCCCATTTTCATCCTTTTGCAAAGACCCCTCTTGGACTTGTTGTGCAAAGTATAGAGGCCCATCACAGTTTTCCTCGCTCCTCGAGGATTCTGTATCCATTCAGGCTAAGGATTAAACCTGTCACCTCGCTCCTCGAGGTGTAACCCAAAAACCTTCTGCGAGAGGTCGTCTGTTTTTAGAAAGTTGATTCTAGTCTCAGCAATGAGGCGCCCAAGATCATCCCTTTTCCAAGCTTTAGGGAATCCCTTGATTTTCTCTTCTCGCAAAAACCCCTTCTGGATTTGTTCGTCCAAATTTCGAAGGTCCCATTATGGTTTCTTCATCCGAGGATTCCGTATGGTCGTCCCTTTCAGGTTAAGGGTTAAGCCTGAACCTCGCTCCACGAGGTACCTTCCGTTCAGGTTAGGGTTAAACCTGAGTCCCATTCTGACTAGATATCCTTTCTAGTCCCATCACCGTTTCCTCGCTCCTCGAGGATTCTGTATCCATTCAGGCTAAGGATTAAACCTGTCACCTCGCTCCTCGAGATGTAACCCAAACCTTCCGCGAGAGGTCGTCTGTTTTTAGAAAGCTGGTTTTAGTCTCAGCAATGAGGCGCCCAAGATCATCCCCTTTCCAAGCTTTAGGGAATCCCTTGTTTTTTCTCTTCTCGTGAACCCCTTTCGGATTTGTTCGTCCAAATTCTGAAGGTTCCATCACGGTTTCTTCATCCGAAGATTCCGTATCATCCCCCACTCAGGTCAAGGATTAAAATCTAAAATCTTCTTCTGATGATATACTCCTTCCTGTCCCATCGCGGTTTCTTTGTTTAAAGAGTCCGTATGGTCATCCCTTTCAGGATAAGGGTGAAGCCTGAACCTCGCTCCGCGAGGTACTTTCCTTTCAGGTTTGGGTTAAACCTGAGCCTCGTTTAGACGAGGTAATCCTTCCCGTCCCATCATGGTTTTCCCCACAAAGGGATCCGTGCTCTTTGTACATCCATCCAGGAAAGGATCAGGCTTGAGCTTCATCTCACAATGGCATTTCCTCAGAAATGTCCCATCAAGGTCCACTTATATTCCTTTCCCCATCCAAATTATCTTGATCTATCTTCATCCCATCCAGGTTAAGGGCTAAAAACTGAGTCATTTCAAAAGGCTGATCTTGTCTCACCCATGAGACTTGATCAAAATTCTTATCTTTCACCATCCCTGGGACTTTCACCCAAAGTCCCATCACGAGTTCCTCATCTCTATCATTCAGTCATATCATGGTCGAGGATTTCGCTCCCCCCAAGCCATTCAGGATAAGGTTTCAAGCCCAGAAAACCAAGTCTTTCAAATCAAATTCTTCCACACCCAGTTCAGGTCGGCTAACTGAGACATTTTTCAAAATTTGGAGTGTTTCTTTGCCACTAAGCTCGGCTTTCAACCGGCTTAGTAGCAAAGAGGGGCATCTGTGAACACCCCAAATTTTTCAAAATGTTGTAAATATCCCCATTTTGCCCTTTGCCCCCATTTTCTGGGTAATTGAGTCAGTTTTAAATCTAAATTCCATTCTGTTTCTCAAATTTTATTGAAATTAAATTCATTTTCCATATCTGACTCAATTTCGGATCCGGATCCATTATCAAAATCCAAATCTGAGCTTCATTATCCAATTTTAAATTAAATTCTCCAAATTACCAAAATAATCTTTTGAAAAGCTCAGACACTTCGTCCGGCATCCGTTTGGATCCATCGAGTTGTATTTCTCGATTCGAGGTTTAAAACTCGAGTATTTCCTCAAAACTTGGGTCCAAACCTATTTTCTGAAGAAATTTCCTCAAAAATAGCCTTGAAAACCTTCTCTTGTAAATATTTCTCAAAAATACAAAAAAAAAATTAGTTTAAATCCTTGTTTTGCCGTACATTTTAGGATTTTGTATTTCCCAAAATACAAAAAAATAAAAATACTCAGAAAAAAATAAAAAAAATTCAAAAATAAAGGAAATCGTAAAATGGTCTTTTAGAAACCTGTTTTTGAAAAAACTTTTTAAAGAGGCCCTTCTATGGAAAAATGGTATTTTCATTTAAAAGTCGAGTTAGGGTTTTGAAAACCCTAACTCTCGCCTTCTCCCCTTTCTTTTCCTCTCAGTCGCCGCCCTCCTTCCCTCTCCATGGTCGAACCCTCCTCAGCAAGCCACCCATCCACAACCTCCACCTTCCATCGCCCTCCATCTTCAACCGATTCCTTCTCGAATCCTCCTTCTTCCTCCTTAAAAGGGGACTCAAGAAACCCTTCCTCGGGACCGCTTCTTCACCTCCCCATTTCTGCACATAGCTCCCTCTTTTTCACGCACCATCCGTTTTTCCACCCCAGCACCTTCATCATCACACCTCTCTTCATTTCCTCAATCTCCTTCTTCCCCATTCACTCTGACTGCCTCTTCATCCCGGCATCAGCGAGAAGAAAGAGAATCCTCTTTCGGGTTTCAGAGTTGCAGACGACCCTCTTCCTTCCCTTTAAAAGAAACACGAAAAAAAAAAACTCAGGAGATCGGTCGTTCACCCAGCCACGTTCTTCCTCTCCTTCACATTCTTGTTTCGACTCTCCCCCCAACCGACTGAAAGGAGTCGATCAATCTCGAAAGTTAGAGGTAAGTAACCTTTCCATCTCTGATTCTCGTGAAATTCCTTTTTTTCCTCTCATAGCATCGCCCTGCGTTTCTTTTGATTTTTCATTTTTTTTTTCTTTTACTCTTTCACAAGGCAAAAGGATGGGTCGACCTGCCTATAGCAGGATCGACCCATCCTGTGCGACATCAATGGAGTCTTAGAACTCCAACACATTTTTTTTCATGTTATTTTGACTCTTGATCTCCTGTTTAAAGGTTTATTGATAATCGATTGCTCATTTTGATAATGTTCAATGTTCATCTTCTTCCTTTTCTACGGATTCGTTGTTACGATCTTGGAGACTCTGTGGTCATTGTAACTGTTCTGGATTAACGTGTAATTTCGATATGATTCCCTCGTTATCTTTTGATTTATGCCTTTATCTCATTAGCACTTCTTATTTCTGTTCGGGACATTAATTTGGCATCATGTTTCATTTTCTTTTCTTTTTTTTTAGTAATAAGTTCGCTTTTGTGTTAGATTCAAAATGTCTTCAACTTCCCACATTTCTTCTTTTTTTTTTGCTTGGTGTTCACTTTGTCCAGCCTATCTGATTATTATAACCAATCTTCCATCAACCCCACATAGCTGCTGCGATCGGGTTTGGTTTATTTTGTTGCTTGGACATCATTGGGATTTTGGGCGTTTCATGCCTTCCTGCACTTCTCTGTGTTTCACATAGTACACTATCAAATCCCAAATCTCATCCTGCCTCCCGATCCCTATATTCTCTATTTTTGAATGAAGCTATATTCATCGTGGGTTTTGTGCTTCCTCCATTGTTAAAAATACAACAATTGTCTGAAGGCCATGGCACATAACATGAGTAGATAAAATTCATTTTCATTTGATTATGTCCGAGATGATCTCGTTTAGCCTCGTTAAGATTTAGCAGGGTGCTGCTAAAATCAGAACAGATGGGTATAAGATTCGGTGTCTACGTTGGATCTGGAGAGGAGCCACCATTTGATCTTCTCAATCAGCATTTTCCCTTGTGTTTAATTTGTCTGATTACATTCTCTAATCTTATGATTATATCATTGTCTCTGCATATCCATTTACAGTTAAAGCACGGTTTGAAATCCAGCTTCATCATATTGGGCCTGTTCATAACGACTTGATTTCAGATTGTCTCAGAAGCTAGTTGCAAAGTTCAGTCTGGCGATAGTCAGTTTGGTGATTATTGGATACCCAGACTCATTTCCTCTTTAAAAGCTCTGATTCGAATTTTAGATATGCTAATTTGATTGCATGTTCTTAGGATCGTTTGCTTAACTGAGTAGCTGTGGGACTAATTAAAGATTAAAATGCAGAAAGTGCAAAATTCAACTCTCTGTTCCTGTGCAGAGGAGATCCCATACCCTCTCATTTGATTGACTAAAACAGATATTTGCGGTGCTAGTTTCGGTGGAAGGTGTTTAGCTGCAGGATAATCATGGCACACCCTATAGCTCCCAGTTGACCCTTCTGCAAAGCCTCCACGTTCTCTAGGCTTTACTACCCATGAGAAAATGCTCCAGTAAGCTAGAGAGCTCTATGGCTGTGGAAGACCCCTTATAAAATTTGGAAACATGGGGGCTCTGGGTTCCTAAAATCAGTGCCAAGACAAGAATTGTGTGCTCGGAATAAAGGACGGTGGCAGATTGATAATCAGATCGCAGGGGCGCAAGCTGTTGGACAGATAATCGCAGAAAGGTATGTGTCATTTCCATATGTCCTCCTGAGTTCAAAGTTCATGTGTATGTTGTATTCATCTCCACCCATTAGTTTGAATCTTTAACATGCATGCAAAGGCATTAGAATGTTAACCTGCATAATAGATCCACCTATTGTCCTCTGCATTTTACAATTAATATTCCTCATCAATCACTCTCTGTACACTGTATACAAATTGCCACAACTCCATCCTAGCTTTCATTTTACATGTCATTGCACAAAGCATCTAGATGTGCTGATTGAAGTCAATTTGCTAACACTGTTAAGATAAGCTCACTGATGATATTGAGATCCATTCACAAATATCACTAATTGCAGATATTCAGCAGTCGACTCATGATTAAGACTTATTGATTTACCTTATTATGCTAAGTTGATTGCAATTTATTGTTTCATCTGTTGAGGTTTATTTTACCAATAATCAGCTTTGGACATGACTTTGAAAAGTGATTTTGTAGTCCATTCAAAATATCGATAAGCTGAAACAGTTCAATTCTTCATCATAGTATGAGTGTGCACCCCAATTCTCATTTTTTTTATAAGGTAGGGCATATGTCATATATATATATACATATATGTACAGTGCATATGCATATATGCATATATATATATATATATATATATATATATATATATATATATATATATATATATATATATATATATATATATACATATATATATATACATGGGCATATATACAAGTGTATATCATTTTCTACTTTCTCCATCATAAACATCTTGGCATATGATCATTTTTTTATGTGCAATTCTCTTCTATCTTCGTATTAACCCAGTTGTTTTGCAGGAAATATGTGGAAAAGGTCATTATTTGGAATTGTAAATTTGATTTCATGTATTGTAATAGTTAGATTTTTAATGAGAATCTACATTTCTTGTTTTAGATAGAATGAATAAGCATCATAAACATCATGAGTTATTTGTTTTTCATACATTTTTTTTATTTTTTCTCAAATTCTCACAAATGGTGAAACACGAATGGCACGTGCACCATTTCATAAGAGGTAATTAATCCTAAGTTGATGATTTACATCAATGGCCATTGTCAGGATGTAAACAAAACTTAGGATTTTCATCTTTTACGAAATAACACTGGATCCACACTGGACCCATTTTCAAAATTCATCATATTTTCCTTAAATATCTTCTTCTTTTATTAGAATTTAACTTACAATTAATTCAAAAACATATACCAATGGCCATAGTCAGGGTATATTGAGAGTTAATTTCATTTTGAATTCTATATAAGCACCAAATGTGTTTTATTCTTCACCTGAATTTAAATATAGATTATTATATAATACATTCAATGACCACAGTCAAGGATGTATTATATCTTCAATCTTATTTTAATTCATCCAAAGAATGAAATAGCTTTTCAAAATCCAATTTCAAAATTCTTTTAATTCATTCATCATTTAGGATAGAACTGCATCATATTTTCAAAATTACTTTTTCAAAACTCCAAGTGATGTAAATATCTTCTTCAATCAATCTTCAATCCTATTCATCTTTTTTTCAATTCTATTTCATTTTCCATCTCAGAGTCCAATTTAACTTTGAGATTTCAAATTCATTTCATATTCAAAATTTCCAAATTCGAATTCGTTTTCAAAGTTCAATTTTACTTTGAAATTTCAAATTCATTTTCAAAAGCTCCAATCAAACTCAGAGTTCAATTTAACTTTGAGATTCTTGATTCATTTCAAGCTTCAAATCCCAGGTCTAAATTGACTTTGGGATTCATCTGTATATTCAAAATTCAATTGTCTAAAATTCCTTTTCCCAAATTCAAATCAGACTTAGAAATTCTTGATTCCTCTTCTGAATTTAACTCCAAACCCATTCTAGGATCCAGGATTCAACATCTCACCTTGGATCTCAGACTTCAGATCCAAATCCATCTTAGGATCCAGAGTCCAACTCTACCTTGGATCTCAGACTTCAGATCCAAATCCATCTTAGGATCCAGAGTCCAACTCTACATCGGATCTCAGACTTCAGATCCACAATCTATCTTAGGATCCAGAACCCAACTCCACATTGGATCTCAGATTTCAGATCCATTCCATTTCAGAATCCAGAACCCAAAAATCCATCTTAGATTCTAAAAACCTTGGATCCCATTCTTTTTAGGATTCAGAATCCAATTCCAATTCTAGATTTCAATTCCATTTTCGGATCTAAATCCGGATTTCTTAAATCCATTTCCATTATTAAATACCATTTAGATTTCTCAGATCCATTCTAAATTTAAGATTTTCAATTTCAAAATCTAGATTCAATTCCATCTCAAGTATTCATTTCCTTTCCTAAATTCAGAGTTCAAATTCAAAATCCATTTCTGACTTTGAAACTTCATTCCCTCTCATTTTAAAATTTCAAGTCATTCCTTCTCATTTATTCTTCCAAAACTCTGATTTACTTCAAAGACTTAGAACTTCTCTGATCTATCTCAAGTTCTAAGTTAGATTCAATCATTTCTTCACTCCCTTACCAAATTCATCTCAGAATACTTGGAAATTTTTAAAATATCTTTCAAAAGAGTATACATCCTTGCATTGCACAAGCATGACTCTTTGTGCATTTAGATCTTTAGGATAAATTCTTAGATTATATTTAGGCAAAAGCAAAAGGCATAGATTCGATCCTTGGTTCGATTACCCCTGGTAAAGGCGCCAGGAACGGTCGAACCTCGTACCGACGAGCGAACCCCGTCTCTCCATTTTCCCGCAAATTTTCAAAACGGAGGCGAGTTAGATTTCTAAATATTTTCAAATTAAGGTCAAGTGAAAACCCGCAAAAGAGTTCCTCTTCTCTCTTCCTTCTTTCTTTTCTTTTCTCTTTCTCTTTTCTCTCTTTTATTCTTCTCCCTTCAAAAAGGAGGAAAATAGAGGTTAGAAAAAGGGAAAGAGAAGGAAGAGAGAGAAACCACCAAAAAGGAAAAATTTTGCGATGATCACACCAGGATGGTAAGACAATGTGAAGTCGTAGTCCTTGATGAACTCGAGCCAACGTCGCTGCCTCATGTGGCGCCCCAAACTCCGACTTTGGAAAAACTTGGAATTTTCAGTGATTTTTTTTTTAAACGTTTAAGTAGAAAACCAGTGGAAAACAAGTGTGGGAAAAACAACAAAGCCGCAAGTCTGGGCGGCCACCACAGATGAGTGCAACAAGTAACTAACAGTGTGTCAAGAGTGTAACTGTGGAGTAAAAAGGGTAAACACCCCAACAGTATGAAGAGTTACAAAATATAAGTACAAGTCTCGAAATAGGGATTACATCCCGAACAAAAATCCCAAAACCCAAAAGCACCTGGTACAGAAACTGCATGTTAAGTGTGGGTCCTTCGAGCCTCCACCATATATCATCGCATCAACACTATACCTGTTCGTCACCTACATCCCCATAAAACGGGGTCAGTCCTCTTGCGAGGTGGTGAAGAAACAACCACAAGCAGTTATATATCATATAAAAAGAAAAGTAGTAACAGAACTGACAAGAGTAAGTGTCGTGTCAGGAAGGTGCGAACGTGACAAGTACTAGTCAACGAGAAAGTAACAAGCTGAAGTAGCAGTAGAGTAAGTACTCAAAGCAGTAACAACTATAATAAGAGCTGAACGGCAAAGTAACCAAGTAACAGCTGAAGTAAGTAAGGTAACTGAAGTAAAGTAACAACTACTGTAAGTTAGCTGATTGGTTAGTCTTTAAGTTCTTCTGATTACTCCTTTGGGTACGCGAAGGAAACCTCACATTCTGTGAGACATGCACCCGACGTCTGTTATTCAATTATAGTGTGGTAACCAGGGAAGCTACAAACCGAGTCAACCACATGCGAGAAGCACACGGCTAGGAGAAACTGTAAGATCCATTGCATTTCTAAGGAAATTTAATATGAAGTATGCTTTAGTGTTGAAAATTTCGTGTTCTAGGCGAGAACTGTTTATAATTTGGTGTATTTTGTTTTCTGAGGTTCTAAATTGCGTAAATTCGCTTTACTTGGCGATTCAAGGCTACTCACGTTGAATCTAGCCTTGATATTTCTAGAGTATATTTATATTATAATAAATTAGTTTCACCCCAAATTTGGGATTTAAACGAGAAATATATCTCGTTATTTCATAAAATTGACACAAAAAGGGTATATTGGTAAATATGAGTCGGATCGAGGCCCAAAATTATCGAAATTGGAAATTTAAATATATATTATTATTATATTGGCCTTTATACATGAAAAATAAATTAAAAATAAAACTTTGGAATTAATTTAAATATATCCATTTAAATAATGAGTAATTAGGGTTTTTACATAAAGTAAATCATAAATTTCATAAAACCTAAAAGAGGTTTTTCGAAAAGTTTTGAAAGGAGGTTGGTTTTGGACATTTAAAAAAAGGTAGTTAGCATGGGGCCCACGTGAGCATGAGCTCAGCCCATGCTACTGTTCAAAAAATATATATATAATAAAAAAAAATGGTATTTAATAGGCATTTTTTAAAAGGAGGAAAATTTTCAAAAAGGGGTTGGTTTTTGGAATTTAAAAAAGTGGGTGGCTTAGCCCCCATAGGCTGAACGCCCCTTAGGGGGTAGCTCCAGCCCATCAAGTCAAAAAAAATATATATATAAAAATTGAATTTCAAAAAGGGTTGACCTTTGTGTCAAAAAGGAGGGTCTATGGAGAGACCTACTCTCCCTAATTTAGGGAGAGTGGTTGGGAGCTAGCTCAAGGGTTGTACACCCTTGAGCTTGGCCCATCATAGGGAGTCAAATCCCTTTACCTAGACCTATAGCACATAGAGGGTGGGGGGGGGCTTGTGGGAGGAGAGCCCTCCATCTCCTCCCCTCTCATCCCAGCCCTCCATCTTGGAGGGGGGTTATTTAAGGGAGTGAGGAGAGAGAAATTCATTTCTCTCTTCCTCCTCCTCCACGATCTCCCTCCATCCTTCCTTTTTTATCTTCTCTCTCAAGTGTGAGAGTGAAGAGGGTGTAGAGAGAGAGGTGAGTGTGGCTGAGAGAGTGCAAGTGAGGGCACCAGCACCACCACACCGGAGCCATCCCCGTTCCTACGCCAGAAAACCCCGAAGGTGAAGAGCTTCCACTTTGCATTCCATTTCTTTTTGAAAAATGCATGTAAAAATTGTTAGGGTAGGTCTGGGTTTTTCTTTTTCTTCTAATTCATGAAACTTGTATGAGTGTGGGTGTGTTTTAGAGGAATCGACACATCGCTGTGGTAAACAGGCACACACCGGACGCTCTACGCAATGGAACTGTCCTTAGGCGTTTTCGGAGTTCTGGAGCTCTGGAGTCCCCTCTGCTAAAAAGACCGTATCTCACTCGATACTGGTCCAAATGAAGCAATCTTGGACTTTTCGGAAAGATGAGACGACGTTCTTCAACCTTTGTGTTTACAGCTTTCGCTGGTTCAGTCTGCAACCCTCGCTAAAAAGCCTCGTTTTATCAGACGTTCAGAAATTTCTGTCAGTGTACAGGAAGTCCCCAACACTGTCCGGTAATACGGTAGTATCTCTCGGACTGATTGCCGAAATTTTCCACTCTATGGCTTTTCGGAAAGGTCAGACCATTAGCTACGACTTTGGTGTTGACTATTTTTCTTGATTCGTTTTGTAAACTTTCCAAAAAGTACCATTTTTGCGGTCTGACGGGTCTCCGACAGTGGTCCCAGAAGTTCCAGACACTGTCTGGTAACTCAGCGCCACTTCCCAGACCGCTGGCCGGATCCGAATGATCTTAGTCTTTGTGCAAATCTGAGACATAGATATACGAGTTCCGTGTTGAAAATCTTCGCTGATTCGGTGCAGACGGACCCCGAATTGGGTCATCTTTCGGGCCATTTCTGGGCTATATAGATAACTATATAAAAAAAAGGGGGGGGGAAGATGGTTGGGAGTCGCCGTGTCCCGCTGCAACCTCTGCAGCGTTGGGTATGGCAGGGTGGTCTGACCCACTTCGGGGTTCGGACCCACCCGTTGGGTCTTCCCCAATCACGTGGGGAAGGGGCACCACACGGGATGCCCACGGTTTTGGGTAACCAGGTGTGCTTTACACCTGGAGCACCCTTTTGTTGGGACATTCCCCAGCAGCCAGCAGGCTGCTGGCTGTCCCTTGGCCAAGGAGGTTTCCTCCTAGACCCGGCAGGGTCTGGTCCAACGTGGACCAGACCAGCTGGTCGCTGGCCAGTTTGCCTTCCAACGGCACCTTAGCCGCACCCCATGGTGCAGGCTGCTCGCGGCCCATTGCGGGCTGCTGCCTTAGCAGCCTGGGGTTTGACACATAGGTCAAACCAAGGTGGGGCCAGGTCTGGTCCAGCAGACCAGGCTGCCCAAACGACCCCGGTTGCAGCCTTACGGTGGCGGCGGGTGCTAAATGCGCCCGCAAGGCTTAGCCAACCACTAGGTGGTTGCGTGGCCTTCTGCACCCACCTGGTAGCCTCGTTGTAGAGCTTAGTGAAGCTCGTGTTGGTGGCTGTCACAGCCCTATGAGTCTGGTATGACATCCCTAGACCACCTACTTATGCGATTTCCACCTCGTCGCCAATTCAAAAAGCACGAAAATGCGCGCTTGAAGGCAAAACCGATGGAGAGTCACTAATGGAATCCTGGCGGCACGTGTATGATGTCCAAACAGCCTGTTTAGTACACTTGGCACCAATGGTGCATTGTTCGGAACTGCCTATAGGGCCTGGTGGGCTACGGCTAGCCTTTTTGGCATTTTGGCACACGTTGTGCCATTTTACCGTTACACGTCCCGTCGGTGGTCCAGAATGACCACCTTAGCCTTTGCTGCCACATCGTGGTGAGTTTTGAAAGGGGTATAGTGAGGCGAGCGGTACGCTGCCCATGCACCTTATTACGATTCCCAAGTATTGGGTTTTTCGACGTTTTCAGCAGAAAACCGTCGTTTTGACCTTTTTGAGTTTTGCTAGTGCGGTGGCACATCACGGATGTATTGACGTAATCCACGTACACATGGGGTTACTTTAAGAGTCATCCTCGACACTCATAAGTGTCGACACTACGACCTTCCCTAAGCGAATGGTTTCGCTAAGTGTTGGAGCCGACGTAGGGCGGCGGAAATATGTGTATTTGGGAGATCCGTGCTAAAAGCTTTGGACACTGGTTGTCGTTCAAACATGTCGATATATATATATATATATATATATATATATATATATATATTGAGCCTGTTATCGCTCAGATTTGTGCCTTTATGAATATGTGTTCTGAATTGTGATAATGTGTGGTTTATGCACGTGGCACATCATGACACGTATGTCACCCATTCGGATTCGTTGAGTACTTCTTGTTTTGGCTCACATTCGTATATCAATGGATATACGACGCACCAGAGGCGTGTGTTGTACTCGATGTGTCATACACCTGGAAAGAACTGAAAGCACTATAGGGTATGACATTTTCGACCTGTTGAGGTTTGGGACTCGGTTGGAGTCTTCGGGCAGTGGCCCGGGTTTGTGAGAGTGTACTCACACCTTGAGTCACCCTAGGCATAAAATGAAAATGTTACAATATCGTCTTCACAAGCGATGTGCTCGTGTGGCCGTGAGAGGCTGAGCACGTGGATGGGTAGGCCAAATCCTTGTTTGCGTACCCCGCGGGGACCACGAGGCACATCTACCTCGAAGGGAGGTATGACTTGAAGAATGAGCCTAAATAAGATAATCCTGCCGCGCCCCATTCACAAATTTGGTCACCCAGTGAGAGGGTGAATGGTACAGCTCCGAGTGACGTGTCGTTACTACGACCTGTTCTTTTGAGAAGCCGATGTGCCCTCTGACCTCTAGTCACTCGGAGTTAGGGAGGTCAAGGTTGCCCTTCACAGGGACCTTTGCTACTGCAGTAGTACGGATTGCAATCCTTTGCCCCTGCGAAAGGTTTCTCCTGGCTGCGTGTCGCCCACAGGTGGTTTTTCTCGTTCTGTAGCATCCCCGGTTACCACACTAGAAATTTAATAACCGATGTCGGGTCCATGTCTCACAGAACTTGAGGGTCTTTCCTTCGCATACCTGAAGGAGGTTAAAAAGAAGAACATAAAGACTAACCAAACAGACTGACGTACAATAGTTGGTTACTTGCTTACTTTAGCACTGCTTGTACTTCCTTTAATTATTGTACCTTGCTGGTTAGCTCCTGCTTTGTTTCAGTTGTCGTGCTATTACTTACTTGTAGTTTTACAGTCCTTTAGCACAAGCACTTACCTGACACTTGCACATATATCTGTGACTTTACCTGTTTCATGACATGTGCCCTTTCTTGATAAAAATGGATATACAATGTTGTTGTTCTTCACCAACTCGCAAGAGTTCTGAGACCGTCTTATGGGGATACAGGTGATGAGTAGACGCAGTGGCGGTGCGACGGTGTATGGTTGGAGACTTGAGGCCCACACTTAGCTACAGATCTTGGTCCTTGTCTTGTTTTGGGGTTTTAAGGGGAGTTTTCCTCTCATTTTGGGAGAGACTTGTTGTATGGGTGTTTTCAGTCTCATTTTGTAAAACTCTGATGTTATATGTAATTGGAATGGACATGTGGTTTGTATCTTTTACTGTGGCCCACTCAGACTTGCGGCCTTTGCTTACCCCTTTGCACTTCCGCTATTTGTTTTAAACTCTTATAAAAAAAAATTTGTTTAAAAACCAAAGGTTTTTTCAAGGTCGGGGTTTGAGGCGTCACAGAGATTGGTATCAGAGCAGCTTTAAGTGTGGTCCAAGACTTCTGTGTACATCGTTCATCGCACTGTAAGTATGTTTGGCTGAGTTAATTCTGTTGATTATTGTTGTTTCCTGTGCTACTTAGTTTATATATGCATGCTTCAAAATGTGGTTTGATAGATGTCGTCAGACCCAAGGTATGAAACGATCCTAGAAGCACTACGTGACCTAGGTCAAGGCGTAAGATCCTTAGGTCATGCTGTGAAGTATTTGGCACGAGGTGTTTAAATGATGGCACCACCGGCACCTCCGTGTGAGAGATGTAAAGTCTGTCATGAGGGACAGATTTCTCCACGTGAATAGTGTCATTGCCCTTGTTGTGGCCTTAAAGGGCATATTGAGGCTGAGTGCCAGCGTAGATTAGAGGACCTGGCAGCTGACCCAGTGGGAGGGTTGCATACTTTGTCAGGTTTACCCGAGTGAACACCTTCTTCTCCTTCTCGTCCGAAGCGAAGAGGGTGCGGGAACCAGAACAACTACCGCGACCTCTACACTAGCAGGAAGTGAGAGCGGTCGCACCGATATAAATGTTTTGTTAGGACACTGAGTCAGTGTCTGCGGTTGTTACGGAGGAATGTATCTTATAACCCTATTATAGAGGGTAGTTTTTGGCTTGTACTAAATATGTGTATGCATCTTTGATCGTATAATGAAATCTTGTTTTGGTATCTACTCTTGGTTTATACGAGTCTCCTTGTTGTTAAGATGGTTTGGCGTGAACGTTGCAACAACATCATGGACACCTTGAACAACCTGGCAGAGGTTGTAGGTAGGCAGGCTGAGGCCATGAGTGCCATGGGGAAGAACATGCAAGCCTCTCAGGGATGAGAGACTCCTGTTCCTACTCCTTCACCAGTGTCAGTAGCGATAGCCGTACCCTACAAGCAGTTCATGGCTATGAACCCTCCATCGTTCGATGGGAAGTCTTCTCTTGAGGTAGCCGAGGACTGGATACGAGAGATCGAGCGGATCTTTCATGTGTTGCAGGTCAGTGACGACTGGAAGGTGGATTTTGGCACATATCGGCTCTAGAAGGATGCCGAAAGGTAGTGGGCGACCACCTTGGATGTCAGGTTTGCAGGCGGAGCCGTTGCGTGGGAGCAGTTCGTGGGGGTTTTCTACGCGGCCTACTTCCCGACCCACGAGCGCAGTCGGAAGATGCAGGAGTTCCTCGACCTTTAGTAGGGGAACTCTACTTTGGCGGACTACATCACGAAGTTCAGAAGCCTAGAGCGCTTCTGTCCGCATGTATACGTGACCGAGAAGGAACGAGCGATGAAGTTCGCTCGCGGTTTGAAGTTAGCACTGCGTTTGAGAGTGATCACGCGTGCTCCCTCGAATCTTGAGGAAGCCCTGGAGACGACAACACTTCTGGAGCAAGAATGGATAGAATCCCAGAAGACTCCGCAGTCTAGAGGGAAACAGCAGGAGATAGGCCAAAAAAGTTGGCTTAAGAAGAGATCCTATCAGCAGAACTCGGGTGGAAAGAAGTCTGCCCCGCCAGCGAAGAGGAACCATCAGAACAACAACCGTCAATGACAGAATCGACAGCCTCAGCAGCAGCATCAAAATCAGGTAGTGGTGACATCGGGATGCCCGAAGTGTCGTATGGATCATCCGGGCCGACCTTGTCCTCGTGACGTCGGAGGATGTATCTATTGTGGCAAGATGGGCCACTACATCAGGGATTGTCGGAAGAAGCAGTCCGATGATCTAAGGAGGAACACACCAGGAACGTCGCAGCCAGCACCTCAGCGACCTCCATAGCAGTAGCAGCAATCTTACCCACCGCAGCAATCTTCCCAGCAGAAGACGAGTAACCAAAAGACAGTGGCAGGGCGTGCCTACGCAGTCACTATCGAGCAAGTGACAAAAGGAGAGTTGGTCCAAGGTACTATTCCAGTCGCTGGTCATGCAACTTTTACTCTATTCGACTGTGGTGCTTCGCATTCGTTTATAGCTTCTAGATTTGCTAGTTCTTTGCCTATGACTGCTGTGTTGTTGAATTGTCCTTTGGAAGTTTGTACACCGACTGGTGATCAGTCCTTGTGCACTTGGTACATTCTGAGCGTAGAGGTGTCAGTGGCAAGTTAGAGCTTGCCAGCTGACTTAATCCTGCTAGACATGACGGAGTTTGATGTCATTCTAGGCATGGATTGGTTATTTGAGTATCATGCTCAAGTTTTGTGCAGAGAGAGCAAGGTGATTTTGTACCCTCCTGATCGTCCAGTTTTGGAGATCAGCCTTTCTCGACCTATTCGAGACAGTCATATGATTTCGTCATTTAAAGTTCAGAAGTATTTGCGGAATGGGGGTACTGCTTTCTTGGTCAGTATCGCCCCAGTTGACTCGGTGTTAACTCCTATCGAGGATCTTGACGTAGTTCGGGAGTTCCCCGATGTGTTTCTTGAGGAACTGCCTAGATTACCTCCGAAGCGTGAGATCGAGTTTTGTATTGAGTTGTTACCTGGAACAACTCCGATCTCAAAGGCACCCTATTGTATGGCTTCAGCAGAACTCGAAGAACTGAAGCGTCAGTTGGGAGAGTTGATGGAGCAAGGATTTATCAGAAACAGTGCATCGCCGTGGGGTGCACCTGTTTTGTTCGTAAAGAAGAAAGATGGATCCCTGAGGTTGTGCATTGACAACAGAATGCTCAACCAAGCGACGATTAAGAATAAGTATCTGTTGTCGAGAATAGCATATCTCTTTGATCAGTTACAGAGAGCGAAGGTATTCTCGAAGATTGACCTCAGATCTGGTTATCATCAACTCCGGATCAGAGAAGAAGATGTCTCGAAGACAGCTTTTCGAACTAGGTACGGGTTGTACGACTTCGTTGTGATGCCTTTTGGGCTCACGAATGCACCAACAACATTCATGGATCTGAGGAATCACATTTTCCGTCCGTTCGTGGATATGTTCGTAATTGTGTTCATTGATGACATCTTGATCTACTCAGAGACACCTGAGCAACACCGAGAGCATCTGCGTATCGTGTTGGGAGTACTTCGGGAGCACAGATTGTTCGCCAAGTTCTCCAAGTGCGAGTTTTGGCTTCGATGAGTCATGTGATATCCAGTGATGGTGTGTCAGTTGATCCAGCGAAGGACGAAGCGGTGTTGGACTGGAAGCAGCCTGAGTCTGTTACGGATATCCGCAGTTTTCTCGAGTTAGCTGGTTACTACTGACGTTTCATTGAGGACTTCTCCAAGATTGCACTTCCTTTGACGAAGTTGTTACGTAAGGGAGTCAAGTTTGAATGGACCGACTCTTGTGAAGAGAGTTTCCAGATCCTGAAGACGAAGTTGACCACCTCTCCGGTGTTAGCTTTACCTTTTGGTAGAGGCAGTTTTGTGGTATACACGGATGCTTCAGGTACAGGATTGGGATGCGTGCTCATGCAACACGGTCGTGTTATTGCGTATGCTTCGCTACAACTGAAGATTCACGAAAGGAATTATCCGACTCATGACTTGGAGTTAGCAACGGTGGTGTTCGCCTTGAAGTCATGGCGACATTATCTGTACAGAGATACGTTTGAGGTCTTTTCTGACCATAAGAGTCTCAAGTATTTATTTTCCCAGAAGGAATTAAATATGAGACAACGTCGTTGGCTCGAGTTTATCAAAGATTATGAGTTTACGTTGTCTTACCACCCTGGTAAGGCGAACGTCGTGGCAGATGCGCTTGGCTGCAAATCGAGCAGTGTTCTCGCTAGTCTTGTGTGAAGCCAGAGGTTGATCGAAGATTTCGTGGCTTGGAAGCCATTTGCAATCGAAGGCAGAACGATTAGATTGTCGGGGTTGGCCATTCGATCAGAGTTCTTGCCTAAAGTTATCGAAGCGTGATCATGCATATATTTTAGGGATTTTTCATATAAAAATATGCATGATTTCATGAGAAAATGATTTAAAAACCCAATTTTATGTTAGTTTCGAGTAAATGTGCTAAAATGATTTAAAAATAGAAAATGCATGAAAAATAGTTTTATTTTACATTTTAATGCCTATTTTAGTGTTTGACATAATTGTAGTAGTTTAGTTTTTGAAAATCATAAAAAAATTAGAGTTAAAATAGACTTAGTTTGTATTTTCTAAAACATAGTCATTTTGAGTTGTTTTGTAAATAACTTTTTGAAGAGAGGTTTTTGAAATGCAATTTTACAAAGAAGAGGGACTTATGGAGAAAAGTTCAAATCTTTAAATATGATACGTAGGGGGAAGAGAGGCTTGTCTTCTCTCTTTTGCCCAAGCCCTCTCTTCTTCCCCTTCCTCTCCACCTCTTCTTACCTCTTCTTCTCCTTCTCCTTATTTTCTCCTCTTTTTCTCATCCTCTTTCCGGTGGAGATTTCCGACAACGGCTGAAGCAAGAGAGAGGATTCCAACCTCTCTTCTAACCCTTCCAGTACGGTGAGTGTTCTTCATCTTCTCCTTGATCTCTCTTCTTCTATTAATTCCTCATAGTATTCTTCATTAGATTAGCTGAAAAAAAAAATCAATCAAATCAAAATAAAATGAAATCGTAGTATTGTAAACTGTAGTTAAATATGCATCGGTTCAGTTCAAAATTTCAATCTTAAATCATAGGCATTGTTTTTAATTCAATTTAATGTTCATTCTGTATCGCATAGTTTAGTTTCAACAGTAATATTTTTTCCTGCATCGCAAATAGCATTTAAAAGAAAAAAAATCATCAGCATTGGCAGAGGATAATGTTTGTCTGTGTGTTTTTCAAATGAAACTCAGTTGCATCGGATTGCTTACTACTGTAGATGATCAATTATCATCTAGATCATCTTATTGAGAGCTAGTTCAGAAACAAGAAGAAGGGATAATCGATCATCTGATCGATTACTAATGGAATTCTGGTAGCAGAATAATTCAAATCTAATCAATCGACTAGCTGAGTGGATCGATTAGATGTCTGGAATTGTTTTTTCCAATTGATTCCTGATTTAAACTGTTTGAACTTTAAATTGATGATATCAGATTGCTAATCAAAATAATTCCAGAAATCGGCTGAATCGTCGCCGGAATAATTTTTTACGATGTTGAGGTGTGGATTTCCGGTGAAGATTTGATCTCGTTGGAAATCAATATGGCTGTTGTCATTCAAAGATTGGAATCGATATCTGGCATCCTCCTGCAAAAATCCCCTGCTCTAAATGAATAATTTCACGTTTATCGTGAAGATATGAATCCGGTGATTTAAAAAAAATTTAGCCACCGTGAAATTAATTCCATGAATGTTACATCCGAATGATTCTATTACTGTTTCTGGTAAATGAGAGTGTTGTTTAAAATTCAAATGAGTATTGAAAAACAATTTTTGATCGGATGATTGGATTCAATATGATGTGAAGGATATTGATTTTGAATCAATTTGATTACTGGAATGTTTTTCCGATGACTGATTTTTTTTCTGATTGTTTTTTTAGTGATCGACTGTTTGAAATTAGATTTAAGATTGTGCTTGACAAATCTCGGTTGGCTGTCACTGATTTCTGATAGCCATCCGTTGAAGTTAATCTTTGTAATATTGAGTTGTAAATTGTGATTGAATTCCAGCAGTGATTGAAGAACTGGATTTATTCCAGCCGGTTATGAATAGTGAAATCCTATAGTCTGAAATTCCCTAAGTAAGACAGATTACATTCATTTGAAATTTCGGTGGATGTTTGCAACTTGAGAGTTTGATTTTCAATGTGATTTGGATGCTTGAAATACAAAGTATGCTGGATGATTTAACTATGATTTTTCATTGTTGAAATTGTTGTTGCTAACTGTTTTAATCAAATTAGTTAAGTGGTTAGTTAAGTAATGAGTTCGTTGTTAATTGTTTTGTAATTAGCTTAGTTAACTGATTAGCATATCTTTGTTTGTAGTGTAGATTTCTTTCATGCTATATTTTAGTTTTTTAGTATTAGCAATTAGTTAATTAGTATGTTCTGTTTAGTATATTTTCTACTTCTTTCTCTTGTACTGCTCGTGTCCTTTTGATTTGTGCAGGATCGCACAGGAATGGAGCGGAAGTGATTACACGACACATGAAGTGCAAGAATAGAAGAATTTTTACTTTTCAATTTAGAATTAGGAATTTAATTGGGTTTGTAAATATTGCACTTTACGCCCTCTGCGAAGGGTATTCATTTGTTGTAATAGTTAGTTGTTTTTACCTTTTCAGAACAATTTTACATTTCAATAATTCGGCAATAAAGATTAGTTTAGAATTGTGTACTTGAATACAAAATATTCCCGTTCCCTGAGTTTGACCCGGTCTCATCCACTAGTGAGAACCGGTTTTTATTATTTGATGTCTGGTTTTCACATGTTTTACATTTAAAAATCTTTTCAAAATTACAACGATTTAAAAGAAGACATCAAAGCGCAGAAGCAGAACGCTCAGTATCAGAAGTTTGTCGACCGAGCTCGGGAAGAGGGCTCAGTCTTTTGCATTGATGACAACAGTTGTATCCGCATGAAGGATCGACTTTGGGTGCCAAATGACTCTGAGTTGAGAAAGGAGATTCTTGATGAGGCACATCTGTCAAAGTACACCGTCCATCTTGGGGGTACTAAGATGTTTAAGGATCTTCAATGATGGTATTGATGGAACGGGATGAAGCGTGAAGTCGCAGCGTACGTTTCGAGGTGTTTGACTTGTCAGCAAATCAAGATCGAGCACCAACGTCCCGGTTGTTCCATGCAGAGGATTGAGATTCCTTAGTGGAAATGGGAGGATATCACGATGGATTTCGTGGTAGGTTTACCGCGAACCAGGAGAAAGCACGATGCGATATAGGTGATTGTGGACAGACTCACCAAGTCTGCTCACTTCTTACCCATCCGGATCAGTCAGCCGATTGAGAGCTTAGCAGACTTATATATCCGAGAGATTGTACGGTTACATGGTGTACCTACGTCTATCATTTTGGATCGTGATCCCAGATTCACGTCGCGACTGTGGGGACAATTGCAGTCAGCTTTGGGGACGAAACTGAAGTTCAGTACAGCTTTTCACCCTCAGACTGATGGCCAATCAGAGAGGACGATTCAGACGCTAGAAGATATGTTGCGGGCTTGTATGCTCAACTGGAAGGGTGAATGGGATTCGCACTTGTGTCTGGTCGAGTTTGCTTACAACAACAGTTATCATGCTAGTATCGGTATGGCTCCGTACGAGGCTTTGTATGGGAGACCTTGCCGATCACTGTCATATTGGGACGATATCAGCGATCGATCCAGTGAATCACCGATTCTTCTTTAGCACTACACTCAGCAAGTGCAGAAGATCCGAGAGCGTCTGAAGGCAGCTCAGGACAGACAGAAGAGTTACGCCGATAAGAGGCGGCGAAAGCTTTAGTTTGTTGTGGACGACATGGTTTTCGTGAAAGTATCACCGACGAAGAGCGTCTTTCATTTCAGAAAGAAAGGAAAGTTGAGTCCTAGATATGTGGGGCCGTTCAGGATCCTTGAGAGGATCGGTGGAGCAGCCTATCGGATTGAGCTACCGCAGCAGTATACTCAAATTCATAACGTTTTTCACGTGTCGATGCTGAGGAAGTACATTCCGAACCCATCACATGTCATCCGATACGAAGATGTCGAAGTACAAAAGGACTTAACTGTAGCCGAGAGACCTGTTGAGATCGTTGATCGTCGAGATCAAGTTCTGCGTACCAAAACCATTCCGTTGGTTAAGGTACGGTGGCAACACCATGGCATTGAAGAATGCACATGGGAGCCGGAGGCCAGCATGAGGGAGAAATACCCTGATCTTTTTGTGGCCTAGCGTTCGTGATTTCGAGGACGAAATCCCTTTTTAGGAGGGGAGGATGTAAGATCCATTGCATTTCTAAGGAAATTTAATATGAAGTATGCTTTAGTGTTGAAAATTTCGTGTTCTAGGCGAGAACTGCTCATAATTTGGTGTATTTTGTTTTCTGAGGTTCTGAATCGCGTAAATTTGCATTACGAGGCGATTCAAGGCTACTCACGTTGAATCTAGCCTTGATATTTCTAGAGTATATTTATATTATAATAAATTAGTTTCACCCCAAATTTGGGATCTAAACGAGAAATATATCTCGTTATTTCATAAAATTGACACAAAAAGGGTATATTGGTAAATATGAGTCGGATCGAGGCCCAAAATTATCGAAATTGGAAATTTAAATATATATTATTACTATATTGGCCTTCATACATGAAAAATAAATTAGAAATAAAACTTTGGAATTAATTTAAATATATCCATTTAAATAATGAGTAATTAGGGTTTTTACATAAAGTAAATCATAAATTTCATAAAACCTAAAAGAGGTTTTTCGAAAAGTTTTGAAAGGAGGTTGGTTTTGGACATTTAAAAAAAGGTAGTTAGCATGGGGCCCACGTGAGCATGAGCTCAGCTCATGCTACTTTTCAAAAAAAATATATATAATACAAAAAAATGATATTTAATAGGCATTTTTGAAAAGGAGGAAAATTTTCAAAAAGGGGTTGGTTTTTGGAATTTAGAAAAGTGGGTGGCTTAGCCCCCATAGGCTGGACGCCCCTTAAGGGGTAGCTCCAGCCCATCAATTCAAAAAAAAATTATATAAAAATTGAATTTAAAAAAGGGTTGACCTTTGGGTCAAAAAGGAGGGTCTATGGAGAGACCTACTCTCCCTAATTTAGGGAGAGTGGTTGGGAGCTAGGCTCAAGGGTTGTACACCCTTGAGCTTGGCCCATCATAGGGAGTCAAATCCCTTTACCTAGCCCTATAGCACATAGAGGGAGGGGGGGGGGGCGTGTGGGAGGAGCGCCCTCCATCTCCTCCCCTCTCATCCCAGCCCTTCATCTTGGAGGGGGGTTATTTAAGGGAGTGAGGAGAGAGAAATTCATTTCTCTCTTCCTCCTCCTCCACCATCTCCCTCCATCCTTCCTTTTTTCTCTTCTCTCTCAAGTGTGAGAGTGAAGATGGTGTAGAGAGAGAGGTGAGTGTGGCTGAGAGAGTGCAAGTGAGGGCACCAGCACCACCACACCGGAGCCATCCCCGTTCCTACGGCGGAAAACCCCGAAGGTGAAGAGCTTCCACTTTGCATTCCATTTCTTTTTGAAAAATGCATGTAAAAATTATTAAGGTAGGTCTGGGTTTTCTTTTTCTTCTAAGTCATGAAACTTGTATGAGCGTGGGTGTGTTTTAGAGGGATCGACACATCGCTGTGGTAAACACGCACACACCGGATGTTCTACGCAATGTAACTGTCCTTAGGCGTTTTCGGAGTTCTGGAGCTCCGGAATCCCCTATGCTAAAAAGACCGTATCTCACTCGATACTAGTGCAAATGAGGCAATCTTGGACTTTTCAGAAAGGCGAGATGACGTTCTCCAACCTTTGTGTTTACAGTTTTCACTGGTTTGGTCTGAAACCCTCACTAAAAAGCCTCATTTTAGCAGACGTTCAGAAATTTCTGTCAGTGTACAGGAAGTCCATAACACTGTCCGGTAATACGGTGGTATCTCTCGGACTAATTGCCGGAATTTTCCACTCCATGGCTTTTCGGAAAGGCCAGACCATTAGCTACGACTTTTGTGTTGACTATGTTTCTTGATTCGTTTTTTAAACTTCCCAAAAAGTACCCTTTTTGTGGTCTGACGGGTCTCCGACAGTGGTCCTAGAAGTTCCAGACACTGTCTGGTAACTCGATGCCACTTCCCAGACCGCTGGTCGGATCTGAATGATCTTGGATTTTGTGCAAATCTGAGATATAGATCTACGAGTTCCGTGTTGAGAATCTTCGCTGATTCGGTGCAAACGAACCCCAAATCGGGTCATCTTTTGGGCCTTTTCTGGGCTATATAGATAACTATATAAAAAAAAGGGTATGCGGGGGGGGGGGGGGGGGGGGGAGATGGTTGGGACTCGCCGTGTCCCGCTGCAACCTCTGCAGCGTTGGGTATGGCAGGGTGGTCTGACCCACTTCGGGGTTCGGACCCACCAGTTGGGTCTTCCCCAATCACGTGGGGAAGGGGCGCCACACGGGACGCCCACGGTTTTGGGTAACCGGGTGTGCTTTACACCCGGAGCACCCTTTTGTTGGGACATGCCCCAGCAGCCAGCAGGCTGCAGCCTTGCTGCTGGCTGTCCCTTGGCCAAGGAGGTTTCCTCCTAGACCCGGCAGGGTCTGGTCCAACGTGGACCAGACCAGCTGGTCGCTGGCCAGTTTGCCTTCCAACGGCACCTTAGCCGCACCCCATGGTGCAGGCTGCTCGTGGCCCATTGTGGGTTGCTGCCTTAGCAGCCTGGGGTCTGACACATAGGTCAGACCAAGGGGGGCCAGGTCTGGTCCAGCAGACCAGGCAGCCCAAACGACCTTGGTTGGAGCCTTACAGTGGCGGCGGGTGCTAAATGCGCCCGCAAGGCTTAGCCAACCACTAGGTGGTTGCGTGGCCTGCTGCACCCACCCGGTAGCCTCATTGTAGAGCTTAGTGAAACACGTGTTGGTGGTTGTCACAGCCCTATGAGTCTGGTACGACATGCCTAAACCACCTACTTATGCGATTTCCACCTCGTCGCCAATTCAAAAGGCACGAAAATGCGCGCTTGAAGGCAAAACCGATGGAGAGTCACTAATGGAATCCTGGCGGCACATGTATGATGTCCAAACAGCCTGTTTAGTACACTTGGCACCAACGGTGCATTGTTCGGAACTGCCTATAGGGCCTGTTGGGCTACGACTAGCCTTTTTGGCATTTTGGCACACGTTGTGCCATTTTACCCTTGCACATCTCGTCGGTGGTCCAAAATGACCACCTTAGCCTTCGCTGCCACATCGTGGTGAGTTTTGAAAGGGGTATAGTGAGGCGAGTGGTACGCTGCCCATGCACCTTATTACGATTCCCAAGTATTGGGTTTTTCAACATTTTCAGCAGAAAACCATCGTTTTGACCTTTTTGAGTTTTGCTAGTGCGTTTGCACATCACGGATGTATTGATGTAATCCCCGTACACATGGGGTTACTTTAAGAGTCATCCTCAACACTCATAAGTGTCGACACTACGGCCTTCCCTAAGCGAAGGGTTTCGCTAAGTGTTGGAGCCGACGTAGTGTAAGGTCCGGGAATATTTTTGAGGAGTTTACTGCTTACTTAATGTTGATATGTATGCTTTCGTATAATTATGAGGTTATATTGCATAATTAAGTATATTTTGAATATGCCTTGTGTTTTGGCTTTGTACGCGTGACCCGAAAATCTCGTAAATATACTATGTAAGTAAGAAGTGCCTAATTCTGGATGAATTAACCTTTGAAATTTTAAGGGTTAATTTATAATATGTTTTTATAGTTTGTCCCCGAATTTGGGATTTATACGACGTAAAAACCTCGTTAGTGCATGTGAATTACAAGTTTTGGACCTGAAGTCATAATACGCTTTATTCTTGCAAACGAAAGGCAATTTCTTTAAAGGGCCTTGACCATTTTATATTAATTGAGGTTAATTAAAGAATTGAATGATTTATTTTAATTTAATTGATATTTTAGTGCACTAATTAAGCGTAGTTTTGAAGTTTAACAAGTGGCAATTTTTGGTTTTGGAACGGATCAATTAGATGAGGACCCAAATCCATTGGGCGCCCTCTCTAGTGGACACTCTTGGTCATGGTTGACTAGCTGGTCAAGGTTTGACCAGCTGGGTGGCACTTTTGAAAACTTTTACATGGATTTTGAAAAGAAGGCCACTATTGGCCCTTGGTCTTTTCAAAAACCCCATTATGAAGCATCATAAGGGGGCGAACTTTTTAAAAAAAGCATGGGGCTGGTGCCCCATGGCATTTTTGATAAGTCTTTAAATAAATTCAAATACTGAAAAATGATTGGGCCTGGCCAAGGGGCAGCCCATGTTATTTCCTCAAGTTTTAAAGGTTTTTATAAAACCCTTTCAATGGCATATATGAAAACCTTTTCAAAAGTTTTAAAACACCTACATGCATTGGGCGTGGGTTTCTAGCAGGGGGGCGTGGAGCACCCCAGCCATCCATCCTAGCTGGGTTAATCCCAGCCGTCCAATGCTCTTTAACCTACCTATTTAGAGATTGAAGAGAGAGAATGGGAGCCCATTTCCCCTTGGGCGATTTTCTCATGGGAGGAGCTTCTCTCTCCTCTTTCCTTTCTTCAAAACCGTGAGTGAGAGAAAGTGTTTGTGAGTGTGTGAACCTTGTAGCAGCACGTTGGGTGCAACACCTAACCGTGAGCACCTCCTCCGTTTCCTTCTTCTCCACTAAAGCCTCGAAGGTGAGACACCTAACCTTTTTCACCTACCGTGGATTTTGAATGGGCATTTGGCTTCTTTTCTCATTGTCGATTTTCTTGAGCTAAGTAGTATGCATTTTTGAATAGGTGGGTTTTACGCTTTAAGAATGCTTTGATAGTCTTATTGGTTCCCCATTGATGTTTTTCCTAAGCATGGTTGCATGCATTGAAGTGGAGTTATCGATTGAACATTCTAGTTTTTGATTCTTCATTCATGTGTTTTTGTGGAATGGGTTACATGTGTGGTGAATAAGCTTTCAGTTAAGCACATTTTAGGCATTTTCCCCATACAATGTTGGCATTGTAGCATAAGGCCATTCAATTTTTCATTGTTTGCACGTTTATTGATACGCTGCAAATCTTGTTTAAGCATCGGTATAGTGTGACTACAATACAATACTTTAGCCCTTGCGTTTTCCTTAAAGGCTTTAAGTCTTCTTCATGAGTGTTGATTTGTCGCAGCAAGGCTGGTATAAAGTTTTGATTTCGGTTGGCTAGGAAGCTGAAGACCTGCCCTTTTTGTCCAGCAAGCCATACCCGGTTGGGTCGGCCCCTTTTGGGGTTCGGATGCTGCGGACTGGGGAAGGTGGGTTGAGCCCTTCCCTTCTTCCACCCTTTTTAAATTCTGTCTGGGCGTCCAGAAAATTTCTGGACGCCTGTTTGCTTTCGGGTGACCCCCAGGTCGACCACAAACGGGTCAGCCTGAGCACCCTTCCTTTTTCCTGTTTTGGGTTGGCATAACCCTTAGCCGAGCCCACCAGCTTGAGCTGGAGTGGGTCGGGTTCTCCTCTGACCGGACATGGTCTGGACCAAATATGGTCTAGACCTGTCCCAGTGCTTGCTCCGAACAAGGTTCAGATGGGGTGTTTACCCCTCTTCACCCCTTCTTATTTTTGGGTTTTTGTTTCAGACCTCACCCCAGCCATGCAGAGGGTAGGCTGCAGCTCGGTGCAGGCAGTTGGGCCTGCATCCCATTCTTTTTTGTGCTGGCTAAGGCCAGCTGGGTCTGGACGTTCAGTCTAGACCGTGCTCAAGGTTGGAGCACTCCCTCCATGGTCTGGACCAGTCCGTCCAGACCTGGACAGTTTTGTATGGCAGCACCACACACGGTCTGGACGTCCAGTCCAGACCTCGCCTTTGTTATGACAACCCATCATGGGTCTGGACCGATTCGGTGCAGACCTGTACCTCTTCTTGCTTCCATGACCACCACTGGTAGCCTTTTTCCCTGGACCAGACCTACATGGTCTAGGTGGTCCGATTACAGCAGCATGCAAACTGCTGTCATCACATTTGTTGCTGCCTCGAGTTTCTTAGCAGAGCCGCCCAGTATTTAGGCCTGCATGTGTGCGCTTTACGCCCCATGGCACCGGGTGGCCGGTGGTCACAATAGCCGAGTATATATATCTTCTTTCCTCCCGTTGTTAAGCGTTCAAGCATTGTTTAGTAAGGCTACGGACTGCAGTCTATGCAGCTGCAAGAACACACGTAGCAATGGGGTATAATACCCCAACAACGTTATGGTTTAACTCGTTGTGTCGAAATAAATTGCGCTCATCGACCAAAACAATTTTATATATATATACATATATGTATTCGGTTATGAATGCATAAAGTAATTATTGAATTCATCGTAGTGGTGCGATGGACACCTACTTGTGTACATTGTTCGCTTTGCTATAGAATGCGATCTTCGTGCTATGGGCACCCTATCATAGGCTCCTAATTGAAATAAGGGTTTTGCGTAGTTAATGAACCATTGGTTCATGTCAATGAAATAAGTATAGTTGTGGCAATCCTCTTGCCGTACATGGCACGTCTCGACTACGTGTTTATATACGTAATCATCATGAGTTAAGGGTTGCAAAGTATGGTAATGAATTACATAATAGGTTGATAACCCATCAGTATGGGTAATGCGAATGCCTGCTCTTGTGCGTAGGTTTGTGTGGTATAGAACACACTATATACATATATATTCGCAAACCGAATACCTTGTGGAATACCTTCAAGTGAATGAGGTTTTACTTAAGTACGAAACCCCGGGCATATGTCATCGAATTGATGCTATCATCACATTCGTTGTTTTGAATGCATGATTCAGTTTGACAAAGGGAGTTTGAGGCACCCTTATGTTGTAGTCGCAGTCTTATGAGACTTATGCGACTGTTAGAACTCCCTGACGAGTTTTGTTGCGGGCAATGGCCCCACGTAGCGATGTGAGCTTGTTTGTAGTTGCGATACATGGTTTACGAACCTTGGCACAACTTCCGAGTCACGCCTTACCGTGACAATTGTTTCTAACTGTCCCATCATAGCATGCAATGTCTGTATTGACACTTGACTAGTTCTCGCACTTGTGATATGGTGCACATACATGTCCATAAGTATCTGCATACAATTCACGATGTCACATCAATAACTTTATGTGCTGTGATGCGTACCTCTTTTGGTTGCCATCACTATCCTTGGTGGTTCTTTCGGGACCAAACCCATTTGGTCTAGGGGATTCGGTCCCAGTAGTGTGCGGGATAGGGGACAGTACAGTTTGATGATTCGTGTCCTTCTTCAGTTGAACCCTTATGGGGTGTTACCACCTCGTCACGGGTGTTGCCGCAGTTTGGCGACACAGCCCAAACCGGGCAGGCCTGTGTGCGCTTAGTGTCTTTTACATTAGTGTGGTTGGTCAGGCTGCCGACCTTTTTGGGAACTGTTCCAACATAGCTGTTGGATTCTTCCTTCCTGTTGGTCTCATTCTCTAATTTTGTCAAAGGGCTCTGGACTCCAGCCTATGGAGATGCATTTATACCTACGACTCAAAACCGGATGAACCTGCTATTTACGTCTATACCGTTGTCTAGACTAGCGGGCCACGTGGGTTCGCATAGTAGTATCACCTTTATGGTGTTTTGGAGACTTCAATCCCGAGTTTTTCGATTGCAGCACTTTGGCTGTAATCTACTTAGTGGTACTGCGACCTTTGGGCAAGAGTTTGGCCCTTGTTACAACCAAATTGGGTTGTTGTTGCTGCGGTTTCGGTGCAACAAGTGTTCGGTCTTCGTTCTTGTAGCTTCATAGTTCTTCGCATGCGATAGCGAGTGGCTAGCCGTACTTTCTCTATTTCATGACTAAGTTGCCACCTTACCCTTTCACACAACTATCTTTGTCGCCGCCTTGTTGGCAATAATAAGTAGTTAAATATGTATTTTTTTACACATGCCATGTTATGCTAAATGCATCGGAGTTAGCACTCAACGTTAGGTGTGGTTCACCAAATGTAAAGCATGTAAACGCTTGTGTACGATGTGATTCAGTGTAAACTGTGTGAGACTAGATCATCCGAATGCTTTGGTTCGATGATTCGAACAATGTGTCTTCTCCTAGGTGTTCTTGACACTTAGCTATTGCACACCTTTCGAGGTACTTGTCCCTCATTGTGCAGTTATGGGATTTACGAAATTTAAGTATTTGTACGACAATACTCTATGTATCCATGTCATAGACTTCCTTAGCAAGTCATTTTCGGGTTGTAGACCCACTTTGAGAGATGAGCTCGCTTACATTAAGAATACATGTTTTGTATG
The DNA here is from genome assembly GCF_984573655.1 of Nuphar pumila. Classification (NCBI taxonomy): domain Eukaryota; kingdom Viridiplantae; phylum Streptophyta; class Magnoliopsida; order Nymphaeales; family Nymphaeaceae; genus Nuphar; species Nuphar pumila. The sequence continues at coordinate 27,048,016 of NC_143258.1, read as the reverse complement.
CTTGTGCACACCCATCGATCTGCTCGAGAGTTGCCTTGCCATGGCCAAATGTTCCTAACTATCTCATCGCGAGGCACGTTGTTCTGCAATGTTGCATTAGCTTGATTGTGTACTTGTTGTATTTAGCTCATGCATGGCTGCTTGCACTTGAGGTTTACTCACTTAGTTCGGACTATTTCATTGAAGTATGATACTTGTTCACACTTGATTATTCAGCACACATTCGTGTTGTTTTGCCTTGTTTGGGGATATGCGAGTGCCATTGGGATGTTTTAGAGACAATGCTTTATGTGATGGAATATTGATGAAATATCATATGCATATGAATGTGTATTGGCTCATACACTTATTTGTCTCTCAGAAATGTTATACAATGCCTCTGTTGTTTATACTTGTGCAAAGGGTAGAATCATGTGATACTCTTACACGTTGCACTTGGCACATCCTGACACAGTTATTGAGTAGAACGTACCCTTAGGAGGTATATTGTTTGAGGCTTTGGTAAGCGCACCACGTGCCCTTACTTCATGAAATGAAAGACTGAACACCATAGGGTATGAATAATGATATGACTTGATATGGTCTCAGTTGTAGTCTTCAAGCAGTGGCCCTTTTGTTGTATGGACTCTTGTGTGATATACCCTAAAACAGAAATGAATAATATAGTTTTATGACTGCTTTCACGAGCAGTGTGCTTTGTTGGCCGTGTGAGGCTGAGCACGTGAATGGGTATGCCAAGTCCTCGTTTTGCGTAGCCTGCGGGGACCACGAGGCAAACTCCTCGTTGTGAGGTATGATTGAACATGAGCCTTAAGAAAGATAAACCTGCTTCGCCCCATTCACAAAACGGTTCACCTTGGAAGAGGGTGGATGGTACAACCCTGAGTGACTTGTCGTTACTACGACACGTGTTTTGACAGGAGCCGTAGCGCCCTTTGGCCTCCAGTCACTCAGAGTTAGGGAGGTCGAGGTTACCTTTTTTTTTAGGACCTCACTACTGCAGTAGTATGGATTGCAATCCTTGCCTATGCGAGTATTTCTCCTAGCCGTGTGCTGCTCGCATGAGGTTTGAATTGTAATGAATGTTGCCTGATTATTTGTGTTGTGTGTTCGTGATTTCTGTGTGATTGCGGTGATTATCGCTTAGCGAGCATGGTTGTTAGACCTTTCGATTGATTTGTTGTGTCTTCCTGACATGATAGATGACTCAGGAGACTAGATACAACGATATTTTAGGTGTTGTGAACAACCTTGTTGAGGGTATGCAATGACAAACGATAGTGATTCAGTAGTTGGATGCGAATCTTCAGCTCGTAACCCAAGACATGCGGAATAATTGTGTAGAAACGTATAAGCTATCCATAGATTTGGATCTCCCTGCCTTTGAGAATTAACCAGATAAGGAGATTACTGAATCAAGTATACGAGAGAGGGGGAAGAAGCATCAAAAAGTATCTCAGAACCGCCAGTGTAAGCGATCCCAGCGATCAATTGTCCAGCAAAAGCGACCACAGCAACCGAAAGTTCAGCGGAAATGTTGGCGATGTGGCGTAGATCACGGTCTTGGAACTTGTCCTCTCTTCGACGACAAGTGTTTTAAGTGTAGACAACCAGGGCATGTTGGCAAGTTTTGTCCCAAGAAGTCTACGGGAGATTTAGTTGTAGCCGATTAGGCGTTGTCAGACGAGATCTGACCATTTTGTCTTTACTCCTTGTTTTGCGATTTCGCGGACAAAATCCTTTTTAAGGAGGGTAGGATGTAAGATTTGGGAATATTTTTGAGGAGTTTACTGCTTACTTAATGTTGATATGTATGCTTTCGTATAATTACGAGGTTATATTGCATAATTAAGTATATTTTGAATATGCCTTGTGTTTTGGCTTTGTACGCGTGACCCGAAAATCGCGTAAATATACTATGTAAGTAAGAAGTGCCTAATTCTGGATGAATTAACCTTTGAAATTTTAAGGGTTAATTTATAATATGTTTTCATAGTTTGTCCCCGAATTTGGGATTTATACGACGTAAAAACCTCGTTAGTGCATGTGAATTACAAGTTTTGGACCCGAAGTCATAATATGCTTTATTCTTGCAAACGAAAGGCAATTTCTTTAAAGGGCCTTGACCATTTTATATTAATTGAGGTTAATTAAAGAACTGAATGATTTATTTTAATTTAATTGATATTTTAGTGCACTAATTAAGCATAGTTTTGAAGTTTAACAAGTGGCGATTTTTGGTTTTGGAACGGATCAATTAGATGAGGACCCAAATCCATTGGGCGCCCTCTCTAGTGGACACTCTTGGTCATGGTTGACTAGCTGGTCAAGGTTTGACCAGCTGGGTGGCACTTTTGAAAACTTTTACATGGATTTTGAAAAGAAGGCCACTATTGGCCCTTGGTCTTTTCAAAAACCCCATTATGAAGCATCATAAGGGGGCACACTTTTTAAAAAAAGCATGGGGCTGGTGCCCCATGGCATTTTTGATAAGTTTTTAAATAAATTCAAATACTGAAAAACGATTGGGCCTGGCCAAGGGGCAGCCCATGTTATTTCCTCAAGATTTAAAGGTTTTTATAAAACCCTTTCAATGGCATAATTGAAAACCTTTTCAAAAGTTTTAAAACACCTACATGCATTGGGTGTGGGTTTCTAGCAGGGGGGCGTGGAGCACCCCAGCCCTCCATCCTAGCTGGGTTAATCCCAGCCGTCCAATGCTCTTTAACCTACCTATTTAGAGATTGAAGAGAGAGAATGGGAGCCCATTTCCCCTTGGGCGATTTTCTCATGGGAGGAGCTTCTCTCTCCTCTTTCCTTTCTTCAAAACCGTGAGTGAGAGAAAGGGTTTGTGAGTGTGTGAACATTGTAGCAGCACGTTGGGTGCAGCACCTAACCATGAGCACCTCCTCCGTTTCCTTCTTCTCCACTAAAGCCTCGAAGGTGAGACACCTAACCCTTTTCACCTACCGTGGATATTGAATGGGCATTTGGCTTCTTTTCTCATTGTCGATTTTCTTGAGCTAAGTAGTATGCATTTTTGTATAGGTGGGTTTTACGCTTTAAGAATGCTTTGATAGTCTTATTGGTTCCCCATTGATGTTTTTCCTAAGCATGGTTGCATGCATTGAAGTGGAGTTATCGATTGAACATTCTAGTTTTTGATTCTTCATTCATGTGTTTTTGTGGAATGGGTTACATGCGTGGTGAATAAGCTTTCGGTTAAGCACATTTTAGGCATTTTCCCCATACAATGTTGGCATTGTAGCATAAGGCCATTCAATTTTTCATTGTTTGCATGTTTATTGATACGCTGCAAATCTTGTTTAAGCATCGGTATAGTGTGACTACAATATAATACTTTAGCCCTTGCGTTTTCCTTAAAGGCTTTAAGTCTTCTTCATGAGTGTGGATTTGTCGCAGCAAGGCTGGTATAAAGTTTTGATTTCGGTTGGCTAGGAAGCCGAAGACCTGCCCTTTTTGTCCAGCAAGCCATACCCGGTTGGGTCGGCCCCTTTAGGGGTTCGAATGCTGCGGACTAGGGAAGGGGGGCTGAGCCCTTCCCTTCTGCCACCCTTTTTAAATTCTGTCTGGGCATCCAGAAAAAATCTGGATGCCTGTTCGCTTTCGGAAGACACCCAAGCCGACCACAAACGGGTCAGCCTGGGCGCCCTTCCTTTTTCCTGTTTTGGGTTGGCATAACCCTTAGCCGAGCCCACCAGCTTGAGTGGGAGTGGGTCGGGTTCTCCTCTGACCGGACATGGTCTTGACCGAATATGGTCTAGACCTGTCCCAGTGCTTGCTCCGAACAAGGTTCGGATGGGGTGTTTACCCCTCTTCACCCCTTCTTATTTTTGGGTTTTTCTTTCAGACCTCACCGCAGCCATGCAGAGGGTAGGCTGCAGCTCGGTGTAGGCAGTTGGGCCTGCATCCCATTCTTTTTGGTGCTGGCTAAGGCCAACTGGGTCTGGACGTTCAGTCCAGACCGTGCTCAAGGTTGGAGCACTCCATCCATGGTCTGGACCAGTCCGTCCAGACCTGAACGGTTTTGTATGGCAGCACCATACCCGGTCTGAACGTCCAGTCCAGACCTCGCCTTTGTTATGACAACCCATCATGGGTCTGGACCGATTCGGTCCAGATTTGTACCTCTTATTGCTGCCATGACCACCACTGGTGGCCTTTTTCCCTGGACCAGACCTACATGGTCTAGGCGGTCCGATTACAGCAGCATGCAAACTGTTGTCATCACATTGGTTGCTGCCTCGAGTTTCTTAGCAGAGCCACCCAGTATTTAGGCCTGCATGTGTGCGCTTTACGCCCCATGGCACCGGGTGGCCGGTGGTCACAATAGCCGAGTATATATATCTTCTTTCCTCCCATTGTTAACCGTTCAAGCGTGGTTTAGTAAGGCTACAGACTACAGTCTATGCAGCTGCAAGAACACACGTAGCAACGGGGTCTAATACCCCAACAACGTTATGGTTTAACTCGTTGTGTCAAAATAAATTGCGCTCATCGACCAAAACAATTATATATATATATATATACATATATGTATTCGGTTATGAATGCATAAAGTAATTATTGAATTCGTCGTAGTGGTGCGATGGACACCTACTTGTGTACATTGTTCGCTTTGCTATAGAATGCGATCTTCGTGCTATGGGCACCCTATCACAGGCTCCTAATTGAAATAAGGGTTTTGCGTAGTTAATGAACCATTGGTTCATGTCAATGAAATAAGTATAGCTGTGGCAATCCTCTTGCCGTACATGACACGTCTCGACTACGTGTTTATATACGTAATCATCATGAGTTAAGGGTTGCAAAGTATGGTAATGAATTACGTAATAGGTTGATAACCGATCAGTATGGGTAATGCGAATGTCTGCTCTTGTGCGTAGGTTTGTGTGGTATAGAACACCACATATACATATATATTCGCAAACCGAATACCTTGTGGAATACCTTTAAGTGAATGAGGTTTTACTTAAGTACGAAACCCCGGGCATATGTCATCGAATTGATGCTATCATCACATTTTTTGTTTTGAATGCATGATTCAGTTTGACAAAGAGAGTTTGAGGCACCCTTATGTTGTAGTCGCAGTCTTATGAGACTTATGCGACTGTTAGAACTCCCTGACGAGTTCTGTTGCGGGCAATGCCCCACGTAGCGATATGAGCTCATTTGTAGTTGCGATACATAGTTTACGAACCTTGGCACAGCTTCCGAGTCACGCCTTACCGTGACAATTGTTTCTAATTGTCCCATCATAGCATGCAATGTCTGTATTGACACTTGATTAGTTCTCGCACTTGTGATATGGTGCACATACGTGTCCATAAGTATCTACATATAATTCACGATGTCACATCAATAACTTTATGTTCTGTGATGCGTACCTCTTTTGGTTGCCATCACTATCCTTGGTGGTTCTTTCAGGACCAAACCCATTTGGTCTAGGGGATTCGGTCCCAGTAGTGTGCGGGATAGGGGACAATACAGTTTGATGATTCGTCTCCTTCTTCAGTTGAACCCTTATGGGGTGTTACCACCTCGATCGACGGGTGTTGCCGTAGTTCGGCGACACAACCCAAACCGGGCAGGCCTGTGTGCGCTTAGTGTCTTTTACATTAGTGTGGTTGGTCAGGCTGCCGACCTTTTTGGGAACTGTTCCAACATAGCTGTTGGATTCTTCCTTCCTGTTGGTCTCATTCTCCAATTTTGTCAGAGGGCTCTGGACTCCAGCCTATGGAGATGCATTTATACCTACGACTCAAAACCGGATGAACCTGCTATTTACGTCTATACCGTTGTCTAGACTAGCGGGCAACGTGGGTTCGCATAGTAGTATCACCTTTATGGTGTTTTGGAGACTTCAATCCCGAGTTTTTCGATTGCAGCACTTTGGCTGTAATCTACTTAGTGGTACTGCGACCTTTGGGCAAGAGTTTGGCCCTTGTTACAACCAAATTGGGTTGTTGTTGCTGCGGTTTCGGTGCAACAGGTGTTCGGTCTTCGTTCTTGTAGCTTCATAGTTCTTCGCATGCGATAGCGAGTGGCTAGCCGTACTTTCTCTATTTCATGACTAAGTTGCCACCTTACCCTTTCACACAACTATCTTTGTCGCCGCCTTGATGGCAATAATAAGTAGTTAAATATGTATTTTTTTATGCATGCCATGTTATGCTAAATGCATCGGAGTTAGCACTCAACGTTAGGTGTGGTTCACCAAATGTAAAGCATGTAAATGCTTGTGTACGATGTGATTCAGTGTAAACCGTGTGAGACTAGATCATCCGAATGCTTTGGTTCGATGATTCGAACAATGTGTCTTCTCCTAGGTGTTCTTGACACTTAGCTATTGCACACCTTTCAAGGTACTTGTCCCTCATTGTGCAGTTATGGGATTTACGAAATTTAAGTATTTGTACGACAATACTCTATGTATCCATGTCGTAGACTTCCTTAGCAAGTCATTTTCGGGTTGTAGACCCACTTTGAGAGATGAGCTCGCTTACATTAAGAATACATGTTTTGTATGCTTGTGCACACCCATCGATCTGCTCGAGAGTTGCCTTGCCATGGCCAAATGTTCCTAACTATCTCATCGCGAGGCACGTTGTTCTGCAATGTTGCATTAGCTTGATTGTGTACTTGTTGTATTTAGCTCATGCATGGCTGCTTGCACTTGAGGTTTACTCACTTAGTTCGGACTATTTCATTGAAGTATGATACTTGTTCACACTTGATTATTCAGCACACATTCGTGTTGTTTTGCCTTGTTTGGGGATATGCGAGTGCCATTGGGATGTTTTAGAGACAATGCTTTATGTGATGGAATATTGATGAAATATCATATGCATATGAATGTGTATTGGCTCATACACTTATTTGTCTCTCAAAAATGTTATACAATGCCTCTGTTGTTTATACTTGTGCAAAGGGTAGAATCATGTGATACTCTTACACGTTGCACTTGGCACATCCTGACACAGTTATTGAGTAGAACGTACCCTTAGGAGGTACATTGTTTGAGGCTTTGGTAAGCGCACCACGTGCCCTTACTTCATGAAATGAAAGACTGAACACTATAGGGTATGAATAATGATATGACTTGATATGGGCTCAGTTGGAGTCTTCGGCCAGTGGCCCTTGTGTTGTATGGACTCTTGTGTGATATACCCTGAATAAAAAATGAATAATATGGTGTTATGACTGCTTTCACAAGCAGTGTGCTCTGTTGGCCGTGTGAGGCTGAGCACGTGAATGGGCATGCCAAGTCCTCGTTTTGCGTACCCTGCGGGGACCACGAGGCAAACTCCTCATTGTGAGGTATGATTGAACATGAGCCTTAAGAAAGATAAACCTGCGTCGCCCCATTCACAAAACGGTTCACCTTGAGAGAGGGTGAATGGTACAACCCTGAGTGACTTGTCGTTACTATAACACGTGTTTTGACAGGAGTCGTAGCGCCCTTTGGCCTCCAGTCACTCAGAGTTAGGGAGGTCGAGGTTACCTTTTTTTTAGGACCTCACTACTACAGTAGTATGGATTGTAATCCTTGCCTATGTGAGTATTTCTCCTAGCCGTGTGCTGCTTGCATGAGGTTGAACTCGGTTTGTAGCTTCTCCGGTTACCACACTAGAATTGAATAACAGACGCCGGGTGCATGTCTCACAGAATGCGAGGTTCTTTCGCGTACCCGAAGGAGTAATGAGAAGAACTTAAAGACTAACCGATCAGCTGACTTACTGTAGTTGATACTTACTTGTTCTATAGTCTGTGCTTCAGTTGTCTTTCTTGTTCGGTTGTTACTTTGGTTGCCTTGTTGATTCAGTACTTGGTATAGTTTGTTACTGTTGTGAGTGTCTGTCTTACAGTTATTTCAGCTATTGCTATAGTTCCTTGCTGCTTAGTGTTCGTTACTGTTCAGTTTGTCATTCTAGTTACTTGTTGTATGGCTGCTCTAGTTGCTTGTTCGTTCCAACACTTGTTACGATTACTACAGCTTGTTACCTTTCAGTTGGCTTGTACTTGTCCCTTTCGCACTTACCTGACACCGTTCACAGCACATTGATTATTTATGTTCCTTGATGCATACTTTACTAGTTAATCTGGAATGAGGAATGAATTAGCGTAGTTATGGCTCTATGAGTAGTTTTGTACTCTTGCTTATGCTATAACTGCTTAATTATTGGAATTGTGCATGCTATGTATTGTCATGTATAGCTCTGCATCATTTTCCGCACTTTGGTATTTTGAGTTTGGTTTGTCTCACCAACTCGAAAGAGTACTGACCCCGTTTTATGGGGATACAGGTTGCTTAGGCGTGCGATAGAGCTCGATGTGCTGCAGCAGACTCTGGACCCACACTTCTAACACTTGCTGGATCTTGGCAGTTTTGGTTTTTGTATAAGGGAAATGAGATTTGTACACCTTGTAATTGTATTAAATAAAAAGTTGTTTCCTTTTTCTGTTGTTCTCTCCTCTGACCCGCCCAGAGTTTCCACTTGTCCTCTCCTTTCGGTTTTCCGCACTTGTGCTCTCTGGTTTTCAAAAAAAAAAATCCTAGAAATCCAAAGGATTTTCCAAGTAGAAATTCTGGGGCGCCACACGTAGGGTGGCGGAAATATGTGTATTTGGGAGATCCGTGCTAAAAGCTTTGGACACTGGTTGTCGTACGAACATGTCGATATACATATATATTGAGCCGGTTATCGCTCAGAATTGTGCCTTTATGAATATGTGTTCCGAATTGTGATAATGTGTGGTTTATGCACGTGGCACATCATGACACGTATGTCACCCGTTCGGATTCGTCGAGTACTTCTTTTTTTGGCTCACATTCGTATATCAATGGATATACGATGCAGCAGAGGCGTGTGTTGTACTCGATGTGGCATACACCTGGAAAGAAATGAAAGCATTGTAGGGTATGACACTTTCGACCTGTTGAGGTTTGGGACTCGGTTGGAGTCTTCGGGCAGTGGCCTGGGTTTGTGAGAGTGTACTCACACCTTGAGTCACCCTAGGCATAAAATGAAAATGTTACAATATCGTCTTCACAGGCGATGTGCTCGTGTGGCCGTGAGAGGCTGAGCACGTGGATGGGCAGGCCAAGTCCTCGTTTGCGTACCCCGCGGGGACCACGAGGCATATCTACCTTGAAGGGAGGTATGACCTGAAAAATGAGCCTAAATAAGATAATCCTGCCGCGCCCCATTCACAAATTTGGTTACCCAGGGAGAGGGTGAATGGTACAGCCCCGAGTGACGTGTCGTTACTACGACCTGTTCTTTTGAGGAGCCGATGTGCCCTTTGACCTCCAGTCACTCGGAGTTAGGGAGGTCAAGGTTGCCCTCCACAGGGACCTTTGCTACTGCAGTAGTACAGATTGCAATCCTTTGCCCCTGCGAAAGGTTTCTCTTGGCTACGTGTCGCCCGCAGGTGGTTTTTCTCGTTCTGTAGCATCCCCGATTACCACACTAGAAATTTAATAACAGACGCCGCGTGCATGTCTCACAGAACTCGAGGGTCTTTCCTTCGCGTACCTGAAGGAGGTTAAAAAGAAGAACATAAAGACTAACCAAACAGACTGGCGTACAGTAGTTGGTTACTTGCTTACTTTAGCACTGCTTGTACTTCCTTTAATTATTGTACCTTGCTGGTTAGCTCCTGCTCTATTTTAGTTGTCGTGCTATTACTTACTTGTAGTTTTACAGTCCTTTAGCACGAGCACTTACCTGACACTTGCACATATATCTGTCACTTTACCAGTTTCATGACATGTGCCCTTTCTTGATAAAAATGGATATACAATGTTGTTGTTCTTCACCAACTCGCAAGAGTTCTGACCCTCGTCTTATGGGGATACAGGTGATGAGTAGACGCAGTGGCAGTGCGATGGTGTACGGTTGGAGACTTGAGGCCTACACTTAGCTGCAGATCTTGGTCCTTGTCTTGTTTTGGGGTTTTGAGTGGAGTTTTCCTCTCATTTTGGGAGAGACTTGTTGTATGTGTGTTTTCAGTCTCATTTTGTAAAACTCTAATGTTATATGTAATTGGAATGGACATGTGGTTTGTATCTTTTACTGTGGCCCGCTCAGACTTGTGGCCTTTGCTTACCCCTTTGCACTTCCGCTATTTGTTTTAAACTCTTATAAAAAAAAAATTTGTTTAAAAACCAAAGGTTTTTCCAAGGTTGGGGTTTGGGGCGTTACAGAAACACTCGCATAGGTAAGGATTGCAATCCATACTACTGCAGTAGTGAGGTCCTAAGAAGGCAACCTCGACCTCCCTGACTCTGAGTGACCAGAGGCCAAAGGACGCTATAGCTCCTGTCAAACATGTGTCGTAGTAACGACAAGTCACTCAGGGTTGTACCATCCACCCTCTCCCACGGTGAACCATTTTGTGAATGGGGCGAAGCAGATTTATCTTTCTTAGGCTCATGTTCATCCATACCTCACAACGAGGAATTTTCCTCAAGGTCCCTATAGGGTACACAAAACGAGGACTTGGCCTGCCCATTCACGTGCTCAGCCTCACGCGGACAACGGAGCACACTGCTCGTGAAAGCAGTCAAAACACCATCTTATTATTTTTTTTAGGGTATATCACACAAGAGTCCATTACAACACAAGGGCCACTACCCGAGGACTCCAATTAAGCCCACAACAAGTCATTAAATTATTCATTCCCTATGGTGTTCAATTTTCTATCCTTTCATTTTATTGAAGTAAGTGAACGTTGTCGCACCCCAGAATTTCTACTTGGAAAATCCTTTGGATTTTTAGGAATATATATATTTTTTTGAAAACCAGAGGGCACAAGTGCGGAAAACTGAAAGGGGAGGACAAGTGGAAACTCTGGGCGGGCTACAGATAACAACAGAAAAAGGAAACAACGTTTTATTAAATACATTTACAAAGTATACAAATCTCATTTCCCTTATACAAAAACCAAAACTGCCAAGATCCAGCAAGTGTCAGAAGTGTGGGTCCAGAGTCTGCTGCAGCGCATCGAGCTCCATCGCACGCCAAAGCAATCTGTATCCCCACAAAATTGGGTCAGTACTCTTTCGAGCAGGTGAGACAAACCAAACACAATATACCAAAAGTGTGGAAGACGAAGCAGATCTATTCATGACAATACACAACATGCACATTACAATAATTAAGCAGTTACAACATGAGCAAGAGTACAAAACTATAAGTGGAAGTAACTAACCGAAATTCATGGGCAGTAACTACGCTAATGCATTTCACAATCCATATCAACTAGTAAAGTATGCAACAAAAAACATAAATTACCAATGTACTGTGAACGGTGTCAGGTAAGTGCGAAAGGGCAAGTACAAGCCAAACGAAAGGTAACAAGCTGTAGTAATTGTAACGAGTGCTGGAAACGAACAAGCAACTAGAGCATCCGTACAACAAGTAACTAGAATGACAAACTGAACAGTAACGAACACTAAGCAGCAAGGAACTATAGTAATAGCTGAAATAATTGTAAGACAGGCACTTACAGCAGTAACAAACTGTACCAAGTACTGAATCAACAAGGCAACCAAAGTAACAACCGAACAAGTAAGGCAACTGAAGCACAGACCAAGTGAAGTAGCATCTATAGTAAGTCAGCTGATTGGTTAGTCTTTATGTTCTTCTGATTACTCCTTCGGGTACGCGAAGGAACCTCGCATTCTGTGAGACATGCACCCGGCGTCTGTTATCCAATTCTGGTGTGGTAACCGAGAAAGCTACAGACCGAGTTCAACCTCATGCGAGCAGCACACGGCTAGGAGAAAATACTCGCATAGGCAAGGATTGCAATCCATACTACTGCAGTAGTGAGGTCCTAAGAAGGCAACCTCGACCTCCCTGACTCTGAGTGACCAGAGGCCAAAGGACGCTATAGCTCCTGTCAAACATGTGTCGTAGTAACGACAAGTCACTCAGGGTTGTACCATCCACCCTCTCCCACGGTGAACCATTTTGTGAATGGGGCGAAGCAGATTTATCTTTCTTAGGCTCATGTTCATCCATACCTCACAACGAGGAATTTTCCTCAAGGTCCCTATAGGGTACACAAAACGAGGACTTGGCCTGCCCATTCACGTGCTCAGCCTCACGCGGACAACGGAGCACACTGCTCGTGAAAGCAGTCAAAACACCATCTTATTATTTTTTTTAGGGTATATCACACAAGAGTCCATTACAACACAAGGGCCACTACCCGAGGACTCCAATTAAGCCCACAACAAGTCATTAAATTATTCATTCCCTATGGTGTTCAATTTTCTATCCTTTCATTTTATTGAAGTAAGTGAACGTTGTCGCACCCCAGAATTTCTACTTGGAAAATCCTTTGGATTTTTAGGAATATATATATTTTTTTGAAAACCAGAGGGCACAAGTGCGGAAAACTGAAAGGGGAGGACAAGTGGAAACTCTGGGCGGGCTACAGATAACAACAGAAAAAGGAAACAACGTTTTA